>NC_090437.1:187931943-188239443 GCF_031143425.1 Pleurodeles waltl
CCGAAATCTCAGAAATTGCTTTGTGGCTAAAGTAAAATACTTTTCTATAATTTTCTTAAAAGAGTCGCACTTGGTATGCAATTTACTTTGCCAAAATGTTACAGCTTTTACTGTTACACTGGAATAAATAGTCACACTTTGGCATGCAAATATAAAATTGTTTGCTGAAGTGTAATTGTTTCACAAATGGCAAACTTACATAGCTGGACTTTGTCTTTACAGCTACCTACATGTGGTGTGTGCAGAGAATATAGTGGTGCTACCTAAGCCCTCACTTCAATTGGCCCGGGTCTGTGTTGTTATTCCAAATTCCGTAGGGCAAATCTCAGAATTGGTAGATTCTGGTGAAGGGAAGTGGATGCTGCAGGCTCCAATTATGCTCTCCCCCAAAATCTGACAAATGTTTAATGAGGTATCAGTACATTTAGTTGACCACGTCTAATGAGGTCAAGATAAGGAGTTGTTCTTGCGGCTACTGTTGTGTGCACTGTTTGTGGCACTGCCATAACACCACAGAATTTATTGTAAACTCCCTTTGCGCTGAATCACAGTGTGCTAGCCCTAACAAAATATAGAACACAATCCAAAGATCTTTCCATTTGGATCATCCCATGTCAGAAAAGATAGAAATATACCCGCTGAGTTCAAGAAATAAATCGGTCTTCCGCAAAGAAACTTTATATGGAAAAATAACTGAAATATGGGAAAGGTTATGATAGTCAAATTGGCTTTCACATCATCTCATAATAATAAAAGTTCCCAGCTATCAAGGGTCCCTCAGTCACTTTTCTGGCCACAATTTTCGTCTACCCCCCCTTGATATTCACCCTCGTGAATAAGATTAAGTCATACATGAGTCCAAAGTAGTATGACTGTTTTTGAGGGCTTGAGTTCAAAGTCCATGATATATGATGCATATGACCGGACATAGGAAATTGAAGCATGTGTCCCTGATATGAAACATCTGCTGCATCTTGAAAAAGTAATGGTGCTAGAGTTCTAAAACTGAGATAACTTCAGAATTAAGACCACCCGAATCCTTGTCTTTAATCGCTCTTTTCAGACCACCTCAGTAACCCATGGTCTGTTTTTTATGTTTTTGCAGGTACTATGAGACGGGAAGTATTAAACCAGGAGTAATAGGAGGATCAAAACCAAAGGTCGCCACACCCAAAGTTGTTGACAAAATAGCAGACTACAAACGCCAAAACCCCACCATGTTTGCCTGGGAGATCCGGGACAGGCTTCTTGCTGAGCGAGTGTGTGACAATGATACCGTGCCAAGTGTGAGCTCAATAAACAGGTAACAAGCCAATTAATAGATGTTCTGGCCATGATCAATGTGGATTGAAAAAAACAAACAGCCGTCAATTTTGTAAAATGTGAAAATGTGCTTTCTCTTGTTAATCTTTTTTAGCTGGTATCAAACTACTGTTCTGAATCCTATGCAACAGTAAATCATATTTATCCTGACTGCTGGCTGCTCACTTCTCAACTCAACCCTAAATATCAGGACTTAAATTGGCAAGACACCTTGTGCGTCTGAAACTGAGATTGTTGCCTCTGAATGAATAGTTAAAATGTACTATATTGTCCTCAATTACTGGAGACTTTGAAGGCCACTTCTTCAGAAGCATCTTTATGATCGGTATTATAGGTCGAAACTAGCTTATATCTTAGTTTCACAGTGAAGCCCAGTTTACAAAAAGGTTGCCAGTCTCTTGATTCTAGGCCTGAGCCTATACATTCATTGCTTACGTTGTATCACTTTACATGATTCTCAGAGGTTCGAGACATTTGTGCGCAGTGTTTTGGAACTTATGCCCAGAAACCTCTAAACGTGTGGAGTGTGAGCACTGTAAAAAATAATCTGCATGTTTAAGGTTGGGAAATATGTTTCAAGGTATCAGAAACAAATCTTTGTTGTTTTGGTCTGAGCACTGTTCCACAGTGTATAACGTGAGGCAGCGCTTCATTAATAGAAATGGATATAATTTTAAACAACACCAAAAATGTAGTCTTATTTGTATATAATGTATCATCACTGTAACAATATAAAGATTCTCCGTAATATCTGGAACCTCTGCCATTAACTGTAATTATATGTAGGCACTAATTTTGCTTTCATCTGGAGTAAGGCCGTTTGGTGTTTTTTGTCCTTTAAATAAAGTTAATAACATAGCAACCTTCTTATTTCAAAAACTTTGAAACATAAAGTGCAGGGTCCATATTTTATTGTGAAAATCATTGATTAGCACAGTCTCCCTGACCTAATACTTTTTTAAGTATCAGTTTTGGAACGTTTATGTTCTTTTTCTTTTTCACAATGGCCAAATACAGGACATAAAAAAACAAATTTTTATTGAAAATGGCTGGAACCCCTATCTGGGAGAGTGTTTGTACTTACTCCAGCTACCACCATCAGCAGGCAGCTTTAAGCTGCCTGCCAGGTGCTACTTGAATCAACCCGCTGTAAAGTGATGCTCCCGTGCTTGTGGGAATACCTGTGAGCTATAGGTAGCAGTACAGCCACTATGATATTTATTTAACTCAAACAGGTCCACACACATTACCTATACCTTTTTAAGTAGGAAACATGTATGACGTTCTCAGGTTGGGTCCTCCGAGTATGTTCGTGGTAACAGTACAAGCTACTCTTTTGAAGGGGGTCTCATCCAGCCAGCAAGAAGCTCTGTTTCAGATTTTTCCCAGCTGCCATTACCCACTTCCGCCTTGCCTGATAGCGATCCATATGCACCTGTTCTTAATACAGCAATGCAATTTTCAGTAGAAATGTAAGACCAAATCTAGCCGCCCACAAATTATTGCTTGGTGCATGAGTTTCCCCCATTTATCAGTAAAATGATACTCTAAAAACTGCAAAACGGTATCTGTGGTATCTCCCCGTCATTTTTTCGGCGTTTCTTCACATCAAAAGCCCGTTTCTGTGTGCAGTCTCCCGTTCCGCGCATACCATGTGAAAGCGTAGAAACTCTGGCGCCGTGTCACTCCTTCTGCAGCTCTTACGCCGAGGCCATCATGGATTACACAACCTGAGAAACTCCGATGGGAAGCGGCTTTGTCAAAGAGCAGCTACTGTTGCATGTAGAGTTGATCTCATTGGCCATGCGTAAAGTAAAATGTATGCATAGGCGGAATTCAAGATTTAGGCAAGGAAAAAGCTTTGAGACTCACGGCCAAAAGGCATCGCTTTGACCAGAGTCAATCATGGCTGCCTGTGACCAAAGGAATGCACCCCGTGGTGCCGCGTTAGAGCTTAAGATGTATAGAAGAAAATATTACTGTCGTCGTTGTTCTGTAAGGATAAATCGAGCGTGAATTTTTCATGAATAGTGCGCGGATGCTTAAAAGTAATAAATAGCATATCAGAAAAAAGAATCAAGTGCTTTAAAATCCACAGGCCAGCGCGGGTGTGCAGCATGTCTCCATTAGCAATACAACAGTCCCGCTGGTTCGGTGATGTAGTCAGATTGGAAGATCACTTCGTCTGTAGCTGTTCTCATTGGTACATCTCAGGCCAACCACAGCCAGCAAGTCTCAGATGGAGCTTGGCAGTCTTTCTCTACATTTAATAGCGCGCGAAGGAGAAAACCCTAAGCTGTGTAGTTTTCCTTTCAATACACATCACCAGCAAACCATGGGCCTGATTTAAGAGGGCCTGGTGCCACTTTCACAGCGCCTTAATGTCATTTTTTTTACACTAAGGCAGCGCTTAGGTGGCCTTTTCCCCGTGCCATATTTACAAAGTAGCATGCATGCATTGTGCCACTTTGTAACCCTTTGCTCTATATTATGCCTGTGCCATGCATAATGTATTCAAAGGGTGAATTCCCCAGTTAGGGGGGACAAACAAAAGGCGCAAAGAAATGTAAGAGATGCTTTGTGTCATATTTTTGGGCACTTTTAACACCTGCTCAGGGCAGGCGTGAAAAAGGGGCACACCATTGTTTACAGTGGGCCCATATGTACTGTTCAGGGTTAGCGCCAAAATGTTGGCACTAACCCTGGACAGTACATTAATAGCGTAAGCAATTCTGACGGTATTGCCCCCTGCCCTGACCATGGTGTGACGTATTTTAAATACAGCGCACACATGGTGACGGTAGAGGGGGTGCAAGGGTCACTAGAAAAGGGGCGCTACACATAATGTAGTGCCACTTTTGTTAAATCTGGCCCTATATTATTATATTCTGAGCACGTCAGATAAGTGAGAGGATCCATTTCTCTGGTGCAGTCCTTCACAGGTGACTTACAGACGCGAATGCTTACATTGCCACACAGAGATAATATAATTGATATAGCTATTGTAATGGTAACGATTCTATAAACATGAGTGAGCAGAAAAAGTAGCTTGTGATGGCACTTCACAAGAAGACTATGAAATCTAGAAAAACTAAAGTTTTCTAAATGTTCAAGCATGAAAATATTCATGGATTTCATTTTAAAAAAGTTTGGATGCGTTTCACAAAAGTGTTTGTGATTGCAGGCAGCAGCACCACAGGAGTACTCTTTTACGGATTCTTTCATGTCTTTGGGATTCAGCCCCCAAAATATCCGAGTCCCTGATAGCAGAAGTGCAAATAGGACTCAGTTCTTTCTATTTGTACTGATGGTATATGAGTATTTTTGCATGTTCCTATTTTATTTCCATTATTGATGCTTTCAAGTCAATTCACAAAGGCAAGTAAAAATACATGAAAGAGTACAACGGGGGTACTGTAATAAAGTTTATTGTAAAAGATAAAGGTAAGAATCGTTACAATCGTAGTGATGTAAAACAAATTCTCTTAATATGCTAAGAAATAAAACAGGATTTTTTATGTACAAGATGCAGGAAATGCATTTTCCAATTACTGATATAAGAAAATAAAAGAAGAGAATGATACTTTAAAGTAAAATCATTCTAACCTAAATACAGCGGTTAATAAGGTTTAAAACGTTTCTTTACAAGTAAGAAAATAGTTTCAACGTTTTCTAAAAATAACTACAGGATTACGTTGTCAGTTACTCATAAGTTCTTTTGTAATAGGCCCGTGCATGAAAAAAAAGTACGTTGACCGAAACTTGACTTTTGGTGCAGTCCCTTTCTGCTGTAACGCACCTGTTGAAAATAGGGCCTAGTTTGTTGTTCCTTTTTTGAAATTAGACTTTTAGAGCAAGACAAAATATAGCATTATGTGTAAAGCTGCCAAAGGTCACTGAGCCCACTTGCTCAAACTTTTTAGATCTTGCAAAGCCAAAGACTGTTAATAATGCACAGCGAGAGGACTTTGAGCCAGCCCACTGGTTTGTGTGACTTAAGACTTTTCAGCCATTGTCTCAATGAAGTGTTTTTAACATTTGTATCAGCCCATAAAAGTATATGACAGTTTTACATTTCCTTACTTGCCAGTGATTGGTCAAAAAAATAGTCAGTCTAATAGATTGCATATTGAACCAGAGCACCCCATCCTTCACCTTCCCATAAATGGCAAATGCCCAAACACCCCAGCTAGATGTCCCCATTGCTCCACTAGCAAAATCTCTGTCCTACTAGCAAAAGTATTGGTCTGTGAGAAGTATATCCTCACGTAAGATGGCAGTGGTGTCATGACTTTGACTGCAGCCAAGTTACATGTGTGAATTCCTGTTACAGGACAGTGGGGTTTCATCACGTTAGATCAGCCTGTCCTTCCTTTTCCCTGACACTGTAATCATTCCAAAATGCAGGCATATGTGCAGAGGACAGAAAAACGTAGGGCCTCATTTACAATACACTGACGCATCAATCAGGCCACCCTGTGCCCCCCCTAATGACAACATGGTCGCACTGTATTTACAATACTATGCACCATGGTGCTCGTTAGCATAGCTGCATCAGGATTTCTGACGCAGTTGTGGTGCTTTGCTGGACTAGCATCAAAAATGTTGACACTAGTCCAGGTAAGCATGTGGAGGCCCATTTAAAACAACCTAGCATTACTTTAATGCCTGCCCTTGAGCAGGCGTTAAAAAATGAGGCTAGAATGATGTAGTGAAATCTTGTAGTTTTCATTGCACCATTCCTGCGGGCCTCCTAGCGGGGGAACTCCTCCCTTTTATACATTATAACTGGCGCAGTTGTATTGTGGTCTACGGGTTTACAAACTGGTGCAGTGGTACCATTGCACCAGTTTGTAAATATGGCACGGGGTGGGAGACTGTTCTCCGCCACCGTAGCATAAAAAAATGACGCTACGGCATCACAAGGGTCTTGTAAATGAGCCCCTTAGTGAGGCAGTGTGATACTCAACATTGAGTGCTAGCATACTTGCTTATCATGCATGCTCAGTGAGAAATAATGGCATTCTTACCTCAAAGATAACTAGACATATGTATCCATGCATGCTCAGTATGATATGAGACATCTGACCTTACCCAATAATAGACACTTATCAGCACTTGCTTAACGTGATATGGGACGTCTGGGCTTGTTCACTAAAGGGCACTGCAGGGATGAATTTCTGACAGTGTGCATTGAGGTATAACACAATTAATATGTAGTTTTAACACATGCTATTAAAATTGTTTAGGTGGGATATTGCTTATGTGCATAAACCAGTACTGTAGAGTGCGGGCACTCCTCATCTGCAGTGCTGTCAGGTGTTTGGCATTTGCACACATGCACTGCATAGACACGGCTTTTGCACATATTTTCAGTGTGACTGTATCATTCTACCCCCACTTTCAGAAGACTCAGTACATGTAACAGACTCCTTTTTGTGAGAGTGAGAAGAGCCCTGGAACCCCATTCCCTGCATTGCTGGTGATGAGGTTTGGACACTCAACCTAAAGAGATTGAACACCACCCCCTGCTGTTGACCATGTACTCGATTGGCCTCTTACCTCTTGCTCCATCCAGCACGAGTGAACCAAGCAGTATATTTCCTGTCAGCTGCAATGCTGGAGATAATTCTTTGAACAGGTGATTTTCTGTAGGTCTGTGAGTGGCGTGGGAGCTGCCACTGGGTGCCGTTGACAATGGTTATCATGCCGAAAGTAGGGGCAAGGACGTCAGGTAGGTCGTTGGTCACGTGACGAGCTACTGGAGTGCCTTGAGAAATGCTAAATGTGCACCACTCTTCACTGAGGGTCCATGGAGCAGATACATCATATCAGCATTGCTCAAGGAATTTAGAGGTTGTTTCCCGAGTGTGTGCATGTGTGTGTGGTTATAGTTTGCGTGCACGTGTGTGCACATATGTGTTTTTCTGTTAAAAAATATCACACCCCAATATACGTTTCTTACATCACAGAATATATACATCTAAAGCAAAGGCGATATTTTGGATCTTTCAATGTTTGTTTTATGTCTAAGTGAAATTATACATGCATTAAATTCTACATCACATATTATTGATTCACCAAGGGTGACATGTTTGAATAATTACATATGCAAAGATGCCATTTATGAATGCAGAACATCCACAGATGTAGCAGTGGTTCTGTGGTAGTCCGGTGCGCAGAGTATAATATGATGGCACTTCCATGCAAATTATGCAGTCTGCTCCTTTTTGGGGAATTCACCAAGATTGGCAGTACAGTTTCCACACCTATTTTCACTTTTAAACTTACACCTTAGTGTCCCTGGTGCTTGTCCTCCAGAAAGTGCGGCAAAATGCATAAGAACTCCCCCTTTTCCTAAAAAGGTTTCATGTGGGCAATGAGTCCAGGAGACTAGAAACTGAATAAAGAAGATTCATGTTTAAATTTTGATTCCTTTTTTGTTCAATTATTTTAACCGTACAAAATCAGATTTCTGTAGTGTAGATATTACACCCAAAAGTGCATCAGATGTAAATAAATACCAGGCATTTTAAAGTTTAGTTTCAACTCAGTGGCAATACACGTGTGACTGGGGGTTTTGTGAAAGAAATTGTCAGTCAAAAATTACACAGAATGTCTCAATGTAAGAAATTAGGACAACTCAGTGAACTGCGCCTACCATTTTCAATGTCCTGCCAATGGCAGCCTGTGTTTTTTGTATTCACACATTATCCTTCTGACTTTTACGCTGAATGATAGCATAACTGGTGTCTCACTCATTTCATCAGATGCCTTCTACTGCTGCACTGGTGAATTATTCCATCATTGTGATAGGGACCATTCCAGTGCAACATTGACCCAGGTGCCACTGTTAGGTGGGAATGTAGGGTCAATGTGCCCAATTTGAACCATTCTTTAAAAATTAAGAAATTATTATTAATTACTCAGCTAGTAGTTGAAGGTAATCTCACATTTACAGTGATCAAAAGTGTAGGCTTGCTAAAGAGACATCTATTGTGCTATTCCCAATGCAGAATATTGTAATTATTCACTTAGGAACCAAATGTCACTTTTGTGATGATGACACATGACCAAGGAATTCATTGTAAAATATAGCAAATATATTTGCTTCATAAAATAAAGAGAACATATTATGAGGTTGACATAGCTTATCTGATATAAACGGGTCATTAAAGCCCCCCCTGAGTTAAAGGCCCGAGCTGAAGGCAAGGGCCTTTAAGAAGGGAGCAGGACTTTAATGCCAGTATGGCCCAGCTACAGAGGGTTATGAGGCTATTAGAACATTCCACAACTAGAGGGCAGAATGTTCTAATAAATAAAACAAAGCCCGAGGGGGTCTGTGACGCCTTTGTTCACAGCAACAGCTGTGACCAACATTGGAATGTTGGTGCTCCGGGCTTCTACCGGCCGTTAGAAGTCCGGAGCATGCCATTGTTTTTAAAGGAGCTCCCAATATTCCAATATTCTATTAAAAGTTACTCACCTCTGCTATTTACTCTATGTATGAGCAGCTGCTGATGGATATCGTTAAAAGACATGGCCCCTTATGCCATTAGTATGCTGATAACACACAAATCTATGGTTTATGCCACAATAGTCCGGCATGGGGAAAAATTATTAAAGTTGAATCCAGACAAGACAAAGTTAATAAAAACCGGTTCTATTTAAAAACTAATATTGGTCAAGGATGAGTGCTCAGTCCCATTAAAAACAGATAGGTTCGTACCTGCCCTTTGTGGCAAAGAGGGGTTCTCTTTTCCTGTAAGATTTATTTGAGAATCTAGAGGCCATATTTCACTATTTGCCCAGAGGTCATAATAATGTTGTCGTCCACCTTTCTGTGCTCTGTAGGTACTTTGGAATTACAGAAAGGGGTGCAGACACTTGTGCAGCCTCTTCTGTAATACACATCATGTCAGTGCTACATGTGAGCTAAAGCAAATTCAAGGGGGCGCTCCAACATCCCTGTGCAAATGAGGAAACTCTTTGCCTTGGTCCCGCACCATTTTTTAGATGCAGGTGCAGAAGGAAAGGAGCTGTTAGGAGATGCACTGTTTGTGCACTGAAAATAAGTGGTGCACAATCAGTACACACCCTGAAGGCACCACTTGAATGGAGGGACACTCAGACATACCCCTTGAGGCAGGTGTCATGGCTCAATGTAACCTCTGTCCGTCTTTGAAAGGCAAGTTGAGTGGCCACCAGCAAAGTGAAAGAGGATTGGCTGCTTCAAACAGCCGGCCCACCTTTCCCTAATGCCCTACCCCAGGTGCGTATATGCAGCAGCCTCCAGGGCAGCACCTTTACTGTAACAGGGCGAACTGTCCCAATCTACTTCCACCACACCCGTTTAAATTATGCACCATGACTCAGACCAGGGAAATGTGCCCTGTACACAATACAGCCCATTATACCTGTTAAAATGAAGTATGCTAATTATGATGACAGGCTTTAAAACTACATCTGTCTGTTCAGAATCTGGAATCAATAATCCTTGCTTTCATACCAGCACACCTAGATGATGCCACTTTTAATTAACGCACCCTGTTTTCCGTTTTTACTGATTTTTGCAGATAAACACAGACTGAAAACAGTGTTTATTGTTTGTATTTAGTTTTAAAAATGAAAAAAAAACACAGAATTTGGCTTCTTTTGAGTGACTCTTTGAGCTGAAATTAATTAATTTTAGGTCAATTATTGTACATTTTGGCATCATGGGGAGTTAAAAAACTGAATGAGATTTGCTTAAATCATGACACATCTCAACATTTAGTTGTGCTATTCTGCAACATTTTCATGTGGGTTTATTATTTCATTATTTTTGTCTGTGTAATGTGCTACACTTAGACAGCCATCAAAGTATGAGTTCACGTTTATCCATTAAATAAATGCAGAAATATGAGTTATCACTTCATCTGTTCACAAAACAAAATAAATAAATATGAATAAATACTATTAAGATGAATAAAAAAATATGGATGAATACAGATGGAACTATTAAAAAGCAGAGCTGTCATAAAACTGGGAGCCCTACTTGTAATGTGAAACAACCTAATCAAACTTGACCAAAAGGTTGTCACTACACCAAAACATGACTATTCCAGTGCTGAGATGAGTTTAATTCTTCAAGACCATAATGCCAAGGAGCCTCTGCTAGATCTTTCGGTATTTGCAAAGTGGCTAATGTTGCAGAGGTCTGAAGTGCACTTCCTATGATCTTTAAAGTGTCTCTGAATAGTTCGTCTAAACATTCTATATCCTACTTTGGGACAGAGAGCTTCTGATGTCTGGCTTCTGATGTGTGCCCTGCCCTTCTCATACACTCAGGACGTCACTGACAATGAGTTATTGCATGCCAAATGTGGGATTCAGTTGACCATATGTATTGGATATTGTTACACTATATTGAGACGTCCTCTTCATGGTAGTAGTATGGAAGGTGCATTTATACCCTCCTCCTTGAGTGAGACTTTCTCTCAGTGAGTAAAAAGAAACAGTTTATAGATGATACCTTAGGGTATCCACGAACACTGTAAAACCGTGATCACCACAATTATAAATTGAGTTACAAGACGTTCACACTGATATATATACTTTTCACTCGAAATTGAAAGCAGATGGTGGTTATGGGAGTGTGTATTTTTATTTAAGTTGCTTGTGTTATATTTTATTACGACACAGGCACACAACATGCAGCACGCTGAAATTCTCCTCACATGCAGAGTTTTGTATTAAATTTTAATAGCTATCTATATGGGTCTTTGCGATCCTGACAAATTGCAGCCTGCCTAATATTGCACTTGGCAAAATGAAACAGACAAAGCTATTCTGATTAAAACATCAGTTCGCATTAAGTTGAAAATATCGATGTAAAAAGCCTGACAAATGTAATTTTCAGGAATTTAGCCACAGTTTTTTCTCGGGATAGTGCGAGCGCCCTCTCCCTTTCAGTGTTTTCCCAGCATCTCGACTCCTCATCTTTACCACTAGACTAGTAAGTGTTTCTCTTAACATCCTTCCACCTCGTTGCGCTGAACAACGGCTGCCCTTATCTACTATTCCACTTTAATATCGAGTCCAGAACATCGTGTATAAAATATCGAGGACCAAATTATTGTTAGTTTGCTTTATTTAACTCCACATATATGTATCTTGATGACATATATATCTTCAAGGTATTTTGATTGATACTTACCTATATGAGCTTACGTTCACAATATTTGGGTCTTCCATATTTTGTCCACAGTATTCCGGTTCAGCAATGCTTTTGTTGTTGATATTTCGGCTTACAATCTCCTTTTCTCCCCGAAGCATCCATTAGTTTTGTCCCCATCTGTTTTCCATGATCTTTTCCTTTGCCATTATTTTGACTATTGAGACAGTCAACCCTGCTCTCCCTTCACCTCCAGTGATGCTCCAATCTGTGGTCTAGGATTGGCAAGGAATAGGTTAATGAGCCTTTTGAAATTTTATAATTCACTTCTAAGACTTTTAGGCCCTCATTATGAGTTTGGCGGACCATGGACCACCATGGTAGTGGTGGCGGTCCGACCACCACAACTTTGGCATTCGGACTGTCAGATTATTCGTTTGGCAGTCACCCCACCAGCAGGCCGTTGGCACCGCCATATTCAGTGCAGCCGGGACCGTGGCGGTCCTGACCACGACGTCCAGTGTTGGAGATCCCGGCACTGGGATCGCCATGTCCATTACGACCGGCAGGGCCGCCAAGCTTTCAATGGAGATTCCACCACCATGGAAAGTTTGGAGGTTAGGCAGGTAAGGGGCCCAAAATGGGGGGCTTTAAGGGGTATGGCCTCATGGACGGTGAGGCGAGGGCCAATGTGGGCCCCAAAAAAGTTGGAGTTGGGGGGCACAATGTGTCCCATGCACGACATGGTGCATGGAAACAGTCTGTCCGTCGTGCTAACAGGTAGGCATGCGTGGCTGGCAGTTGCTCCATAATACTCCCTCCTGCTTCCTCCCACCAGTCACGCCTGTGCTGTGAAAAACTTGTAAACCGGCGGTCATGGGACAGTCAGCCAGGCGTCGTTTGAAAGACTGCCACCATAGCGGTCTGGTGGCCCGACCACCAAACTAGTAATGAGGCCCTTAGTGAGAATTATGCATGTATTGTGTATCTTGCTGAACAACGAATACTCTTTTAAGTAGGTTGGCAACACACAAAAGAGTGATAACTTACAAAAAACACTGTAATTGACAGCCGCTGTGTTTTTTATAGCGAGGCATTAAACAAAAATATGTCTAGAAAAAGGAATGTGTCCTGTAAAAATGATAACGTTTTGGTTTACGATAAACCAGTTAATTGCATGTGTACATTTAGGTTTGCAGATTTATAGCAGCATGCACTTCTCTCAGTTGCCGATTTAAGAGTCTAATAAACAGGTGATCGTAACATGAAGTACACAACAACAAAGATTCAGAGATCTGAAAAAACACAATGCTAGTATGAAACCCCTGCGTAAATGCATTTGTGTACAAAGCGCAAAATTAAATCCAAATGCTCTTTCTACGCACAGTCAAAAAATACGCAAGAAATTCAGATACTTCTTTTTTCTTTTTCAATTTCACTAAAATAGTTCACATATCTTATTGAAACTTTCTTTTTAAGTACAGCACCATCTTAATACATGTGTCGCTATGAATAATAGTAATATGAAAATCTTCTTGGTATTTATCATTAAAAAGAAATACTCACTAGATTAATTAAGAAACAGACGTCCCCTAGAATGCTGACCCACTAGGAAAGTACCAAAGAAGATAGTACATTGGTAGACCTGGATAATAAAGTTCTGAACTTTGGTTAAATTCAACAGAACCATAATTAATTTTTGTTACACACTTACTCCAAAAGATAAAGCTTAATATCTTGAAAGTCCAGAATATGCAGTTTTGTTAATTTTTACCACAAAGGGTAGAATCACTTCACAAATGAACCAAGTTAGCTCAGGATAAATACAATTTTGAACATTGATTGATAGCATATTTTTCAGAAAAATGCAATTAGGTGGCAGGTCCTAGGTCTAAGAATTATTGGTCTAGTAATTGTTATTTATTGACTGACATAGGGGGTCATTCTGACCCCGGCCGGCGGCGGATGCCGCCGGCCTGGCGGGAACCGCCAGAAGACCGTACCGCGGTCGAAAGACCGCAGCGGTCATTCTGAGTTTCCCGCTGGGCTGGCGGGCGACCGCCAGAAGGCCGCCCGCCCGCCCAGCGGGAAACCCCCTTCCACGAGGATGCCGGCTCCGAATGGAGCCAGCGGAGTGGAAAGGGTGCGACGGGTGCAGTCGCACCCGTCGCGATTTTCAGTGTCTGCTAGGCAGACACTGAAAATCTTTGTGGGGCCCTGTTAGGGGGCCCCTGCAGTGCCCATACCATTGGCATGGGCACTGCAGGGGCCCCCAGGGGCCCCACGACACCCGTTCCCGCCAGCCAGGTTCTGGCGGTCAAAACCGGCAGAACCAGGCTGGCGGGAAGGGGGTCGGAATCCCCATGGCGGCGCTGCCTGCAGCGCCGCCATGGAGGATTCCTCAGGCCAGGGGAAAACCGTCGGGAAACCGCCGGTTTCCCTTTTCTGACCGCGGCTTTACCGCCGCGGTCAGAATTGGCCTGGATGCACCGCCAGCCTGTTGGCGGTGCATCCGCGGTCCCCAGCCCTGGCGGTCTATGACCACCAGGGTCGGAATGACCCCCATAGTCCTCAGCAGCAGACTATGCTGCCTTGGTAATATGTTTATCTTTTTGCCAGTTTTCGTCACTCTAAATGTGCTTTTTTTCCTGTTGACTCCTTATATTGAAATACAGTTTCATAGAGACACATATTATCCCTTTTGAGTGACCTGTTTCTTTTCACTGATGACTCCGTTATCCAAACTCTTGCATGAATCCCCATCAAGGGCAGTGTTAGTGTTAGCTCTTCTTTCGGTTGGACTCAGTGGGTTTATGCTTGCAAGGGAATTTGAATTTCAGTTCCAATAAATTAAAAGATTACGATGATTAGGTGCCTTTCTTCCATAATACTTTAGGGAAACACTACCAAAACCAGTTTGGGTATGTGGTTTTAGAAGTCCAAACTATTGTTAGAGAAATGTGTGAAAAATCATTGAAACACATTTAACATTCCACCAAGAGTGTCCTGGGTACTTTTAATGAAAGTCCACAGTGATACATCATTCTGAATATTAAAAGATTTTAACTATTATGATTCAAGTATTATTTACATTTATGTTAGAAATAGGGTCTTTGGTTGGCAGTCAGGTTACCCCCTGTCCTAGCAAGGACCCTCACTCTAGTCAGGGTAAAGGAGAATCACTCTCAGATAACCCCCGCTCACCTCCTTGGTAGCTTGGCATGAGCAGGCAGGCTTAACTTCAGAAGCAAGGTGTAAAGTATTTGTACCAACACACACAGTATTTCAGTGAAAACAATACAAAATGACAAAACACAGGTTTAGAATAAAAGGGAATATTTATCTAAACAAAACAAGACCGAAATGACAAAAATCCAACATACACAAGTCACGTTATGAATTTAAAAAAGAATAAGAGTCATAACCCTTAGAAAACAGTGAGAATGCTGTTATTGCACAAAAGTACCTGGGTAGCATCAAAATAAAGCCACACGGGCGAGTGTGCTTCGAAAAAGGACTGTGATGCGTTGATTTCTCACTCGCAAGCAAGACCGTGCGTCGTCTCTCCTCTGGTCGGGTCGGCGTGCGTTGTTTCTTCTCTCCTGCAAGAAAGCGATGCGTCAGTCCCGGGTGGGCACCTCGGGTCTGGGCAAGCTTTGTGTTTATTTTCTGCTCCCAGCGATGTTGCGTTGAAATCCGGTCGCACGGTGTCAAGAAACCGTGCTGTGTGGGGACTTGCGTCATTAACAGCAGCCGCTGTGGGTGTTGCGTGCTGTTTCTCCAGCCACGTTGCGTTGATCTCCCAGCCGCGATGCAGGTGGAGAGTCGATTTTAGCCAAGAGGCCGGCAGCGTGTCATTTATCATCCACAAGGCGAATGGTGCGTCAAAAGTTTCCTCGCACTGCAGTCTTTGCATAGATTTCTGTCCTTTTCCTCTAGCTGCACCTTTCAAGGTACCAGAGACAGGTTAGGGCACCACTTGGCAGGCAGGACTCCCAGCAGAAGGCCCAAGTGCTGGTAGAGAGAAGTCTTTGGTGTCCCTGAGAGTTCAACAACAGGAGGCAAGCTCAGTTCAAGCCCTTGGAGGGTCTTCACCAGTGGGAAGTCACAAAAGTCAGTCTTTGTCCTCTCTCAGGCAGAAGCAGCTGCTGCAGGCCAACCCAGCAAAGCACAGTCACAGGCAAAGGGGCAGTACTCCTCCTCCAGCTTTCAGCTCTTCTCCTTGGCAGAGGTTCGTCTTGGTTCCAGAAGTAATCTGACCTTCAGGGGCTTTGGGGCCCTTCTTATATCCCTTTCTGCCTTTGAAGTAGGCCTACTTCAAAGAGAAGTCTCTGTTGTTTTCAAGATCCTGCCTTGCCCAGGCCAGGCCCCAGACACGCCAGGGGGTTGGAGACTGCATTGTGTGAGGGCTGGCACAGCCCTTTCAGGTGTAAGTGACCACTCCTTCCTTCCCCTCAGCCCAGGTGGCCCATCAGGATATGCAGGCTACACCCCAGTTCCTTTTGTGCCACTGTCTTGAGGAGAGGTGCAAACAGCCTATCTGTCAAACTGACCCAGTAGTGAATCCACAAACAAGCAGAGTCACAGAATGGTTTAAGCAAGAAAATGACTACTTTCTAAAAGTGCCATTTTCAAACACACAATCTCAAAACCAACTTCATTAAAATATGTATTTTTAAATTGTGAGTTCAGAGACCCCAAACTCCACATGTCTATCTGCTCCCAAAGGGAATCTGTGCTTTAATAATATTTAAAGGCAGCACCCATGCTAACCTATGAGAGAGATAGGCCTTGCAACAGGGAAAACCGAATTTTGCAGTATTTCTCTGTCAGGACATGTAAAACACATAGGTACATGTCCCACCTTTAACATACACTGCACCCTGCCCACGGGGCTTCCTAGAGCCTAACTTAGGGGTGCGTTATATGTATAAAAAGGGAAGGTTTGGGCTTTGCAAGTGAGTACACTTGCCAAGTTGGATTGGGAGTTTAAAACTGCACACACAGGTCTTGCAAAGGCAGGCCGAGACATGGTTAAGGGGCTACTTATGTGGGCGGCACAACCAGTGCTGCAGGCCCACTGGTAGCATTTGATTTAAAATCCCTGGGCAACTCTGGTGCAACTTACTAGGGACCTACTAGTAAATCAAATATGCCAATCATGGAAAGCCAGTCAACAATAACATTTACACAGAGAGCTTATGCACTTTAGCACTGCTTAGCACTGGTAAAGCGCCCAGAGTCCCAAAGCCAACAAAAACAGGTCACAAAAAATAGGAGGAAGGAGACAAAAAGATTAGGGATGACCCTGCAAAAAGGGCCAAGTCCAACAATTGATATATAATGTGTTAATACGTGTACATTTTGTATCAACAATACTATCAGGAAAAAGACAATAGAGATTTGTACCCTAGAAATACGTATGCCATTCTGCAACTCTGCTAAATTAAGACTGGCACCAGCTCCAAGCTTCTGAATATGTTTTGCTTTTTCAAGAAGTTGTGGTAGTCTATTGACATTTTAGGATGTGTATCAAATAATTATTTGATACAATATCCATGGTGATACGTGTTGATACTAAGATATAATAATGCACTATTACATTGGCCACACAGATCCCCCTCCTTACTGACTTATATCAGCCATTTTATCAAGCCTACAAGAGTCACCCAAATCGGCCATACATTTTGCCATCTACTTGTACTTGCTTATGAAGACTGTTAAGGATGAATTTTGAAATTACAACACACATCCTTACCTACACATCACTAAGACATAAAATGGAGACCAAGATGTAGTATTCTGCCTGGCTGTAGGATTTTGTCAACTAAACTACAGCAAAACGGAACTACTGCTCCTCAGTACTAAATGCCTTGCAGTGACGCGCTAACTATAGTCGTCCACTTACCTAGAACAGTCATTTGCCACCAATGCATTGGTCAAAAGCCACAAAATCACCTTTGATTTGAAAACAGTAAATATTACACAGATCAGCGCATACAACCATTATGTTTGTCAAGTGTGGAACATCCACCCCTTCTATTCAAAGAAGACTCTCTCACCATAACCAGAACAACCAAAAACTGTCTCAACTAAAATGATTTTCTATATCAGAAGTTCCATAACATCAAATGTCCTGCATCCAGGACCTGCAAAGTAATGTGCATAGAAAGTAAAGAACACTTGAGAAATAATAGGCCAAAAACAACATTTTTAGTGAATGGTACATTCATTGCATCGATGGTTCATCCTGGATCAATGTATACCATAGTTCCACAATGTTTTCTTGACAAAGTATGGCAGTACAGTTCTGTACAGTCCAGTGAGACACAGCCAAAGGGTTATGGAGGGGAAGATAAACAAATCTTAGGATTTGTGGATTCAACATTTTCATTCAGAGGTCGGGAGGTAGCAGGAAAGATGTATGCATCTCACAATGGTCCAGCCATATAAGTTGGGCTCAGCAGTATGATTTGCACATTGTACTTGATTCCAGATCTAACAAACAAGGTTTAGTTATCCAGGGTAGTGTCGAAATAGATGCAATGTCAAACAAGTTTTCTGATGTCTTCAAAGAGAAAATTGTCTTACGTAAAGGTTATGTTCATGAAATAAAATTGAATGAGGGAGTGAAACTGGCAAGGTATAGTTTGAGAAAGATTACCATTGTAGTCAAGGAATAATTGAAGTAAATTTTAGAGGATATGCAGAACGAGGGCATCAAGGCACCTGTTGAAGCCTCAGAGTGGCTATCTCTTGTAGTTATCACAAAAAGGGTATGTTTCTTTACAATTTTGTAGTGACTTGAGGAGCTTAAACCAGTGCAGTGATGGACAATTTTCCTTTCCCGAGTATATAAGGAATTATCCTAATATTCAATAATGATAGATATTTCACCAGATTAGACTTAAAATCTGCATTTCACCAGATTAAATTACACCCCAGGTCAAAAAATCTTTTTGCTTTCATTATAATGGATTGTGTGTTTCAACTTACGAGACCTTCTTTTGGCTTGGCATCAGTATCTGGTGCATTCCAACTTATGATGAGTAATTTGTTAAAAGCCTGTCAAATGTTCTTTTTGTTAATAATGATATTCTAATAATTTTTAGTGCCACAAAGGGGGAACATAAAGTTACTTTAGTGAAAGTACAACAAATACTAGGGTAAGATAGTTTAACACATTGCAAAGAGAAATTTCAGTTCCCGTTAACTGAAATTGAGTATCTGGAGTACACCATCACAAGCCAAGGTGTAAAGCCAAAGGAAGATCTAGTAAAATCTATTAGATTGGCTCCAGCTCCTCAGGGAAAAGACAAGTTACACTCTTTCATGGACTTAATTGAATATTATGCAAAATATGTTCACAATTGTTCTGAGAAAACAGAACCTATAAGAAAAATGTTAAGAAAAGGAAAAGTGTTTGTATAGATGGAGAAACATGTAACAGCATTTGAAAATATTAAAAATGAAATTGCAAAATCACAGATTTTGACACCATTTGATCCCAACGGTACAAGCATATTAACTGTTGGTGCTGGTGCTCATGGGTTAGGGGCAGTCTTATCACAAAACAAAGGTGGAGTTGAACGTCCAATGGCCTTTGCTTCTTAGTCTTTGAGTCTTACTGAACACAATTATGCGGTCATTTAGCATGAAGCATTAGCAGCTGCATCGGAAGCCGAATATTTCCATATGTATTTCTGGAGTCTAGGATTTACATTACGTACTGACTACAAAGCTTTTATCAAGGATTTTACAGTTGGGGGCTGGGAGGGCTGACAAAGTCTCTGCTAGATTACCTAGATTTGCTTCTTGCTTACAAGAATTTCAAATACAAAGTAGAGTACGTAGTTGGATGGAAAAATGTGTAAGCTGATTGTTGTTTAGATTGTCCCTTAGTTTGTGGATGGTGGTGAACTATAATGAAAAAGAATGTGTAATTGCCAGTGTTGAAAATGCATTTGAAAGAGTGACTGTTGCTTTTCAATCGAGGAGTGGCGGCAAGCTGCTTAGTCTGATGCAGTTTTTCAGACTTTAGCAAGAAGTGTTCACAAAGGGTGGAAAAGAGAAGCAGATGTGGTTGCCCCATGATGCAGCCACCTGAAAATACAAAGTTAATTAAGCATAAATGCAACAAAGACTTTAATTAAAAGGGGTGAAAATATGTATCCCCCTGAGGGAGCATGAAAAATGATTAAACTTGCCCATGAGGGACAGTAAGGGCAATCACTTACCAGAAGAAGCTTAAAAGAAACGTTGTGGTTGCTACGAATGGATAATGATGTAAAAGATAGGATAGAAAGATTTGAAATGTACAGAGAGAGTGAAAAAACTTTGAAAGTTGGTAGTGAGGAAATGGACTCCTTGAATGATGCTGAAGGGTCATATGTCCCATGGATTATATGTGAGAGTCTCAGCACATTGCAATAATTATAGTTGATGCATTCTCAGATGGTTAATAGTTGAATTTGTAAAGAATGTTACAGTGGAGAATGTTATCAAAGTATTGAAGAAAGTATTCATGAAACAGGGATGCCTAGGATTGATTGTCACAGATAATGGTAATAATGGCACTCAGCTTACAGTCACACTGATGTAAGCATTTTTAAAAGGTTACTATGTTAGCAAATCCTTATAAAATCTCCAAAGGAACGGCATCGTTGAGAGGGCCAACTGAGTAGTATGAGGAAGCTTACAAATGCTGGTGAATGGCAGGAAGGGAGTGAGAGAGACTGTGGACAAAATGGTGACGGCATACAACAGAAGTGTGAATGGAGTCATGGGTGTGTCACCGTGTGTGAGGATGAGAGTAGAGAACCCAAAACCAAGCTGACCCACTCTGGATGAAGGAATGTGAAACAAAAAGTGAAGAATATGATGGCCTGAAAGGAAAGAGAATTGGAGAAGGTGATTATGTCAAAATCAGTTTGGGAAGGAAGAACCATGGTGTAAATAAATGTTCTAATCCCATGGACATGAGAAGTATGCATAATTGGCATGTTGTTTTAATGAATGGCCAAAGGTGGAATAAAAGAAGAGTTGCCTTGTACTGCAAAAAAAGAAAAAAGGAGTAAGAGTGTGGAAAATCACTGCGAAGAAAGAGAGAATAACGAGAATGCCTGCAGTGGATACATGTTGATGGATGATGCACAGATGGTTAACCCAGGAAGCATTGGACTAGGCGACCGAGCAATAGCACAAAGAATGAATTAAACAGCAGGAGGAGATAGAGTTAGGACAATGCAAAGAGTAAAGAGTGTGGCTATTAATTCACACGGTGAAGGTCGCAGAGAACATCGTGCACCAGTTAGGTATCAACCCAATGTTATGAATTAGTCGCTGGAATTGTTCAGTTTCTGGATTCACTTTGTTTATGTCGATTATACTTGCATTTTTTGTCATGGTTTCTTTTCATTGGTAAAAGAGGATAGATTATATAGTGGAATTTTATTTATTTCACTAGATTCATGTAAATATTTTAAAATACATCATTTTTCCACTTTAACCACATCTACTTGTAATTCATATTTGAGAAAAGTAGACCAATATCATGTTGTTAACACTTACCCAAAAAACTGTTTTTTGTAAACCATTTCTTCAATTGTTATTATTGTAAAGAAAGATATGTTATATTGAACAACTTTAAAAAAAAATCCTCTCTATGATCTCTAGTTTCTAGTTTCTGTTGCCATGCTGTTATGGTAACCAAGTATCTCTTTGAGGTCACTGGGTTCCACAGGGGCTCAGGGACAGAGAGCAGGAGAGGGAACTCTTGTGGTGCAGTGGCTTATAAATTAAACTTACAAATATGACATTATCCAGGCTCCAGAGCTTACTTCACTTTACAAGTCATACATGGCGATCACAGGCAAGCAAACCTAATTATGGTCTCACTAATTAGGGTGGGGTGACTGTCACTAAAACATGGCAGTCTTTTTGGGGATGGAGCATCAGGTCAGAGACCTCTGTTGACAGTCAGTGGAAGGTCAGCCATCAGTAAACCAGTGCTTCCCTCAACTCTAAAGTGCAGAATCTGTGGGTTTGACATGGCAGTGCACCACTGATTAATGGTGGTCCTTCTGATCTGTCAAACTCTGATTGATCTTATATCTCTGCTTTAACGTAGGGGAAACACATTGTAAATCAGCCCAACAGTCTTAAGATCACCTTAAGCAAGGAAAGATAGTGATCGTATTCCACAAGGGCAAATCACTGTATGAACCAGGCCCTCTTACCTGTTTTAAGAAAGTCTTAAGACTGTCTTCAGTCTGGAAAGCTCCTTTATAAATAAGGCTTGCAGTCTTTATTTTGATCTTTGGAACCACAAATTAATTCAACATTAATATTTAAGTAGTACTCAGATGACAATTTGTTAACTTGTCTATAATCTCTATGAGGACGATCTTTTTTTCCTCCAACTGTGTTGGAACCAGCTGTGATTAATTCAAGCCTTAATGTCTGTGACATAAGTTGGCTAAGAATTCCTAGTTGCAACTTAGTCCTCCATATAGACATCAGCTCAGTATTATTGGCATACAAGTTAAAAAGGGTGAATTCAAAAGACATCCATAAAAGGCTTAAGATTTTTTTATTAGGAGCAGAAAGACATCGGCCAGTTTTAATTTGGTAGAATCTTTAGCTCAGAATAAATTTGAACCAATCATGGGTCAAGCCGGATCCTCCCTCATCTGTTTACAACCAGTGGAAGAGTGAGTGACGATCTATAGTATCAAAATCTGTGGAATGTTCCAACTAAAGTGCCAACCGTGTTCACGCTATAGACCATGTTGGGGAGTGCAAGTTCAGTTCCATATCCTCTTTTATATCCTGCCTGTTTGGGGTCTTCCATAATGTATTTGAGACAAAACTTCCTTGTCCAGACCAAAGGAAATCACTGGTAGGCAGGATATGGTCTGGGATTTGAAGTGCCCTGATCAGTCAGTTGTTTTTAGTACATGTGATGTATTCATGTTTGAGTAAACTAAAAACTACCCACTCTACAAAACCACCTCACTGAAGGGAGCTTAATGGGCTGATAGCTAGTAAAAAATAGATCTACAATGATAAATGCTGGAAAACCGTGTTTGAAACTAATAATATTAAGAGATTCTGGGAGTTGGTGGAATCTGACCTAGGGAAAAAAGAGTTAAAGCTGAGATGTCTGGTGGGAGAGTATGCGCGGGTCTCATTCTTCGAAGGATTACACAATAAAGAAGCTTTGAAAAGCCAGCGGCCCACCATATTTAATATAAGTGATGAAATAAAAGGGCTCTTTTCCTTAGGGACAATTAAGAAGACTGTTTCATCTTTTAAACGTGCAAGAGCAGCAGTCCCGATTACATACCTGTGGTAATAGTGAAAACGAACATTGAGTGGTGGTCTAGTTTGTTTTTTTGTTATTTCAAAAACATTGACAATGTGAATGTTCCTGGATAGTTAGAAAGGGGCAGTGATTAAACCCATACATAAAAAGGAGATGCTTTTTTTGTGTTCCGATGTTCAGGTGTTTTATCTAGATGAGAATAATATCTGTAAGTGTGGTATAAAAATGAAAAGTGGTCTAATGCATATTTTATTGGATTGTCTGTGATTTTAAGAGAAACAGAAGGTAGGGATAGGCAGCAAGCAGCTAGTTTGTTACTGTATATAAGGTATCTGTTTTGCTCTCACTTAAACTAAGAGGACAAAATGGCAAAATAATTCAGCACTTTTGGGCTAAATAATGAATTTATTATCAAATAAAAGTCATACAAATATATGAAAATAAGCATATACCTTGAATGCAGCAGAACATGTGTATATATACAAAGATAAATGCATATATCAGGTGGTCAAGACTTAGAAAGAAATGTGCAATGCATCAACAGAGATTGCATACGTAAACTAAATTATCAAGATTTTAAAATACTTCACCAATTGGGTTGACATCATCACTGGGGAACCCTTGATTCAGTCAGGGAGAAGACCCAATCGGGATCACAAATCAGATCCTGGGCAGTGTGTCCGCTCCACAGACGAGCTCCTACCCGAGCGCCAAGTCTCCCCATCTTTTATACCTTAACACACCTCAAGAAAATGGTTCTAGAAACTCCCTCCCCTCTGTTGTGAAATTAAACACTGGCTGTACTTCATCTGTGTCAAAAACACCCATAGAAGCTGGCCAGGCTCCCAATGTTTGTGCTGAGACAGATTTGTGCATTCCTCTGGTAAAAACAGTCTCAGCCTTGTGAACTCTTATCAAGTCCGCATCCCACATAATATGTTCCAGCACTGTCCGACTCTTTGCAAGTGAAGAGGAAAACAAGTTTTGTAAGGAAAAATACCTGCGCTACCCTGCAACTGTGGCAGGACACAAAATGGAGTCATTCGCATAAAATGGAGTTGATGATCAAAAGATGGTGAAATCTAAATAGCATCACAGAACCTTGATGTAGTATGTGCTCTGAGGTGATGTATACTATCTGCGAATGAATTTTTAGTGCAGACTTAAGTGATTTTAATTACGTAGAATACATAATGAGTTTTAGGTTTTAAATGTGTTTTATCTTGTATAATGGTCTTCTAACTTTTATGAAATTTTTACTGCATCATTTTTATGGTGTAAATGTGTTTAAAGACTAAGGGCATAATTACGAGTCTGGCGGTCACTAAACCTCCAGACTCACGGTGGCGGTCAGGACTGCCTCTGCTGTGGCTGTCTGACAGCCACATTACATCCCTGGAGGTCAGACCACCAGGGTACATCCATTTCTGCTGGGATCGGTGATCCCGACGGGCTGACGGCTGGTGCAGGTCACAATCAGCCAGGATGGCGCTGCATGCAGCGCCACCCTGCTGATTATGACCTAGTTCTAAGCCAGACTTTTCATGGCAGTGAAACCACCATGAAAAGGCTGGCGGAGAACAGGTGCAGGGGGCCTGTGGCATGGGCAGTGAAGGGGTCCATCTGCCCCGCACCCTCGTAATGTGCACTTTCTGCTGTGAAGACAGTGCGCACTACGAGGGTGCTGGTGCCCCCTGTGGGCAGCAGCGTTGCCGCAGGCTCGATTACAAGCCAGCGACAATGCTGCTGCCACTTTCCCGCTGGGCTGACAGGCGGAAGCCTTGGTTTCTGCCCGTCAGCCCAGCAGGAAAGTGTAATGGGGCCGGCGGTGAGGTAGCCAGTAAGGTGTCAACCTCCCTGTTGGACATTCAACAGATGGATCGTCCCATCCGCCGAACTCATAATGAGGCCCTAAGGACTAAATAAATATTGAATTACGACTCTAACAATTACGTATTGATATGGGGGTGAAACAATTTCAATTGACTTATCCAATGGGTCTGGCATTTTGTAAAGGGGAGTAAGTTGATAGTGGGTGGACATCTTTGTGTGTGCTGCTTCCAGTAGTAATAAAAAGAAAATCCATTAATGAAGCAATATCTTGGGCTCCACAAAGTCAGACCACGTCCATCTTATTGACCATACTATATTAGCAGTGTTAAACTCTACCCTAAAAGAAGAGTGTTATGAAAAGAAGTTGTAGTTAAAGTTTGTGTTATAAGTGGTAAACTTAAAAGGCACCTACAGCATAATATTGAATGGAAGATAATTTTGACATGGGGTCAGAATTTCCGTTTTATCTTTTAAAGAAAACCTAAGTACATGCATAATATCACCATGTGAGTAAAAAGCCATTAATCCTACTACATGTTATCATGACACCAAAATAAAATGAATGTGCGCAAGGAAGATTAGTGATGACAGTGTGTTTTTGTGTCAAGCTAAGCATCCAACAGCATCCTACCTCAGCAGTGAAAATGTCTTTATGTGAGCAAACTGTCTCTCACCCAGAATTCATGTAATGTTGCATCTGCAGTCCAGTGAAAGGACTAGTGCTCCATGGCTATGGAAACATATCTAATTCAGGACAACTTAACCATTCATGAAATGCTGTAGCCTTGATGGACAACCAAGCAATGATAAACCATGCAAACATATGAAAGCCAGTGCCTGAAGGGGCTAATCCAAAGCTGACTCTCTGTTTGTGCTTCTTTTTATTGTTCTTTATTGAAGAGTTGATGAGATTAGATATTTCAGACTATTACTGTAGTCTGTTTCCAGAATTCAGACGTGGGTAAATGGTAGGTAAAAGCGATACCAGCTCTACAGCAAAGTTTAATTTGGTCTCTTTCAATATCTTAAGTGGAAGTCCTGCTTCATTTTTCATAAAGGAATTAAACTAATTGAAGCATTAGTGACAAAGACTACCTCAAATAGGGTAGTAGTAGAGGCTGCTGTGGGTCCTAATCTCCAAAGGTGGTGCACTTAAAGGGGCTAAAAACACACCCGCAGCCCCCAAATTTGAACAATCAAAGACTGTCACAAAGAAGGAACCTACATTTAAGGCACACGCCTATAAGCAACTCCAAGACGTTATTCACTCATATTGTGGATAGTCCATATATAAAGTAATGTTCATTGATCAGATGGCACTCAAGCTTCAAATCCAAACTCCAGTTGGCTCGATTCGATTTGGCGCGTCACAAATTGAAACTCCAGTCCTGCATGCAGTTTAGCCAGTTTTAATTGGTTTCAAATCAGCCCGAGAACAGCCAACATGTGTTTCGTCCTGGGAAATATCCCACTGACTTCGTCAGGTCTGGTAATGAATGAAAAGCCAGTAGAGTATATGTGTCCAATCTCTTCAAATTCTGAGTCCTTCAACTCTTAAAAAGTCTAAAGTCACTTATTATCGACACTCCCCGAGAGAAGTAAATCTCCATGAGCTGCACATATGCTGCCATACTATCTCTTCAAACTCTACGGGGGGAATGCAGCCCTTTGTGTGAGGAAAGGCACAGCCCGATTCAGATGTAGGTGTCAGCTCCTTTCTCCCATCTTGCCCAGGAAGACCCGTCAGCCTGGTGATGGGCCATCAGGATGCAGATATCACACCCAAGATCTCTTTATGTGTGACTGTCTTGATGGAATGCACAAACCCCAGCTGTCATCCACCTCAGACATGTATTCAGAGTCAGGCAGAGGCACAGAGTGGTTAAAGAAAAAAAATGCCACCTTTCTAAAAGTGGCATTTTCAGGCTTACAGTTTAAAATCCAACTTCACCATAATTTGTGATTTTACATGGTGAGTCCAGAGACACC
Organism: Pleurodeles waltl; assembly: GCF_031143425.1. Taxonomy (NCBI): domain Eukaryota; kingdom Metazoa; phylum Chordata; class Amphibia; order Caudata; family Salamandridae; genus Pleurodeles; species Pleurodeles waltl. The sequence goes on from NC_090437.1 coordinate 187,958,571, forward strand.
AAACTCCTTATTTCTATCATCTCACAGTTGGAAGTTTCACTTAAACGATGCTTCAAGGTAACTCCAATGTTAGCCTATGAAAGAGATAGGCCTTGCAGTAGTGAAAAACAAATGTAGCTGTTTTTCACTACCTGGACATGTTAAAGTTAAAAGTGCATGTCCAACTTTCTAAATACACTGCACCCTGCCCTTAGAGCCTACCTTAGGGGAGACAATATGTAATAAAAAGGAAGGTTTTGACTAGGCCTGTGAGGGTACTTGCCAGGTCGAAATGGTAGTTTAAAACTGTACAGACAGACTCTGTAGTTGCAGGCCAGAGACATGTTTGTAGGGCTCTTGTAGGGGTTGGCACAACCAGTGCTGCAGGCCCACTAGTAGCTTTTATTTTACAGGTCCTGGGCACATATATTGCACTTTACTAGGGTCTTATAAGTAAATTAAGTATGCCAATTGTGGATAAACCAATGTTACTATGGTTTAGAGTACAGAGCACCTGCACTTTAGCACTGCTCAGCAGTGATACAGTGCCCATAATCCTCAAAGCCAGCAAAAATGAATTCAGAAACCAGGAGGGCAGAGGGCGAATGTTTAGGGGAAACCACACCAAGGAAGCCAGGTGTAACATGAATTATTAGAATGGAATCATCAGTTTATCGTTTCTTTCTCTTGTTAGTATATACATCATAACATCTTATTATATAAAAGATGATGGAGATAAGAGAATGAGAGCAGGTTTACAAATATGTATCTTTATAAAGTATTTGTTATGCACATAGCCACCATTTCTTGCCGCACACCAGAGCTTTGTGTTCACTTGCATTATAAATTTTTTTAGAATACGTAAGCCTTAAAAGTTTTATCAAGGTACGGATATTTTGACCTGATCAGAATGAATTCAGATGACTTTCTATGTACAGGGGACCAGAATGGAAAAGGATGTACCACCTTTACAATAGAAGCAAGAAGCCCAAGGTGTTTGTTCCATGTAGAATATAAGGTGATCGTGAGGTATCCTTCAGCTTACAAGTGAAAATGGAAAAAAGCTCTCTTGGTCAGCTATATTAGTGCTCTCAAATATAAGATAAAAACATCAGGAAAGGGAATACCGTTGTAAGGATCTGTAAGCAGTAGTTTTGAACAAGGGTTCTACTGATCCTAAAGCACAGTTTGATTTCTTTGGTCAGAAAGAATTTGATTCGCTACAGGGACTTTCCTTCAAACCCCACTAACTGTAGCCTCTCCAGGGATTGCCTCTTTCAGGGGTGTTAAAGGCAATACATAACCCCCAAACAACCAGGTCCAACTATTGATGTGCCCAGATATCACACATTGCAGGGAATATCACAGATTCAATACCACTTCCTACTACCAAGAAAGTGTAGAAAATGCCATCCTTTCTATGTACTTGTGAAGCTGGATGACTACTGGTCAGTGCATTCTTTTTACTGGAGGTGCTTTCGGTTGAAACCCACCTATATTTGGCAGGGAATGTACTGCTTAGTAAGGTGTCTTAGCACTGGGAGTACCAAAGCCAGTTTAAGTTGCTTTGGAGCTGTTCCTGACTTGGGGGAACTCTTTTAAATTATCTGTATATGTATTTATGTATGCATGCATATATTGTGAGACTTTGGGGTACTAATTGGCTGGGGTGGAGCCCTGGTCAAGCAGCAACCACATTCCTTGTCAGGGCAAGACAGAAGCAAACCCTAAATTAACCTGCTTTCAGTCCCCTAGTAGGTAGGCACAGAGCAGTTAGGCGTAACCTAGAGGCAACGTGTAAAGTATTTATGCAACACTTCAAACAGTAAAACAGTGACAACACCACACAAAATAGAGCAAAATTCAAAAAATAAAACAAAACCAAAACAACAAAAATCCAATCAGTAGAACTGGAGTTTTGAATTTGTAAAGAAAAAACTGTAAAATACACCTAAAAGCAGAAAGCGTGCCATGGCTATTTGGTCATGCTGGACCAGGTCAATTTCAAAAGTTCAGGCCAAACGTGATGGAGCGTGGGTTAGATACAGTCCCAGGTTAATCCCACTGAAGTTTTAACTTCTAAAGTTATGTGGCAAGAGTCCCATTCATGTTGGAGAGGGTCGCCGAAAGCAAGACAGGCGTCACAAGTGGTGGTTGGCGTAGTGCGAAGATCATGCTGGGTGTTGAGGATGTGCAGGCTGGAGCTTCGTGTTGGCAGTCCCCTACGGGCAATCGATGCTTGCTGTATGACAACATGGGCTGGCGGCTGCTCAGTTTGAGTGGCATGATCTTGGTGCGAACAGGCCTTTTTGGGGTTGGAAGAGCCCACAAACTTGACTTTAAGAGCCTGTGAGCCACACCAAGGGTCCAGGATGCGAGTGGCACCACTTGGGGGTCAGGAACTCGCTGCAGCTGGGTCCTGGAGCTTTTTGTGGAGCCTTTTATATTCCTGAGGCTCAGATCAGGTGGCCAGCAGACTAGCCTTTGGAGTAACTTTGGGATCCTGGATTGAAGTTGAAGTTGCAGGTCCAGTTCTTCATTCCCAGGCAAGAGGGCAACAGGTCAGCACAGCAGAGCAGCCGTTCCTTTAGAGCAGCAGTCCAGCAGCGTGGAAGTCGGTGTAGCAGCGTAGCAGTCCGTCATCCAGGCAGAGTATCCACAGGTCCAGAAGTGTACTGAAGAGTTTGCATCTGAGGTCCTTCTTTAATACACAGTTGTGCCTCTGAAGTGGGGAGAAGTTTATAGAGGCACGCATGCATACACAGAAGCCCTGCTTCCCTGCCCTGGCTCCAGATTAACTACAGTGGGTATGCCGCCCTTTGTGTGAATGAAGGACACAGTCTGTTCAAGTGTAAGTAGGGCTGTGCCCAACTCCTTCCTCCCATCCTGCCAGTGATGGCCCATCCATTCACATATAATCACCCCATTTTGCATGGTTGTTTAGGAGGAATACACAAAGCTCAACTGTCACGCACACGCAGTCATGTGACCCAGAGACAGGCTGCAAGCATCAAATGGCTAAGAGTGACATTTTCAGGATCGTAATTTAAAATTTGACTTCACCATACATTAGGATTTTAAATTGTGATTCCAGTGACACCAAACATGAATCAGTGTTGCAACCCACTAGTAGCATTTCATTTACAGGCCCTGGGTACATGTAGTACCACTTTACTAGAGTGTTACAAGCAAATTAAATATGCTTATTGTGTATAAGCCAATGTTACCATGTTTAGAGAAGACAGCACATGCACTTCGGCACTGGGTAGCAGTCATAAAGTGCACAAAGTCCTAAGACCAACAAAAATGAATGGATGATGTGCAAGCAGAGTTTGAGGTGTTGTTGCACGTCTGAAGCAGAGAATACTTTCAAGCATATCAAGATGTTGTTATCTGTGATTGAAGCACCAAGTGCAGAAGATGGTTAGCATTGATGTGATCTTGAAGTTGAACATAGACTGCTTTTTTAAAGAACTTTCTAATTAATCTTGTGAGAGTGAGGGGATGGTGGTTGATGAGGTCATCAGGGTTAAGTTTAGGTTTTTTTAGGAGTGCGATGATTTTTCCAGTCTTGAAAGCTTCTGGGGACATGCCTTAACTAAGGGGGGCATTGACAGTGGTTATCAGGTATAAGAGATCATCACCAGAGAGAGCTTTGATGATGAGGGACAATGGTAAGACATCATCTTCATGTGAAGTGGCTTTGAGGAAACTTAGTATGTCAGACAGATCTGGGAGAGACTGAACATGGAAGGGATGGATCTAAGAGATAATGCAAGCTTGATATCCTCAATGTGCTGCCCAATCCTCTGTATTTTTAACTGAAGAAAAGGTTCACGTCATTGTACTTTTCTTTGGATTGATGAATCTGTGGGTCCAGCAGGGTGGCTTAAGGAGTGCTTGATTGTCGTGAACAGTGTTCTTCTGCTGCTGGTTTCTTCATTGATGGAAATGGTTTAGTACTTTGCTTTGGCTGATGTGATGAGCTGTCTGCATATTGTGTGTTTGTTCCAATTTCTTTACTCTCTGCATATTGTTTATTGTTAACGAGATCTTCAAAATACTATGGTCCTGAAGGCTTTAGCTTGCACTTACATGTTTTAATTAAGGCATGGATGTTCACATAGCTTTCCAGACATTGTTTCAGGTGTCTAGAAGGGTATTGAACGTGGAGATGATGCAGTGAGAAATGAGTTCAAACATTAGGTTTTCTGTGAAGGGGTCTTTGAAGGATCTGAAGGTTTGGTCTACTCTTTTCTGTTCACTGTATATATTTGATAACTGACTCGTTTGCTAACTTGCCTGATTCTTATGGACAAGAGTATTTTGCTAAGTAAGTAACATGGCAGTCCCTGTATATATCTCAAAAGTTTGAATATGATGAAAGTTGAAATTGCACAAAAAATGTTTGCCTCTCACTTCAATGTGGCCGGTCCAAAGATGGCTATCATCATCCTCAAATAGGAATAAATGAAAGTATATTCAGTCTGTTTTGTTATGTTGTTAGTAAAGCAATCAGATAAATTAATACAGAGGAATTTGGAATGAGACATGGTATGACATGTTGGAATGAGACATGGTATGAAATGAAGTCTGCAGAGCGTCCAGTACAGTGAGGACTTGCTAGGTTATACCTGGAGCCTCAAAAACTAAGTTAGGTCAACATCAGTTTTTGTCTGTAACCGGCATGATTTTAAAGATTCATGACTGTAACCAACATTTGGCTGATTTTACTTGCCTCTTTGCCTTTTTCGGTTCTGCGGAACACGATTACTTTTTTTTTTTAGAGCAGTGGCACCTTATGTAGTTTTATACTTTATAGACAACTTGTCTTCAGCTAGTAAGGAGGAGGCCGTTGCTTTTCTGAAGTGTGGGTGTGGGATCAGTTTCTTTGTCTCTTTCCTATTTCCAGTCCATAAATGGTGTTTGGCTTTGCAGAATGTTAGTGGAATGCTTTACAGTGCTCTCTGTCTGTCTCTGTCCCCATGGATCGTAACGAAAAATATTTATTTTAACTCTCAGAAAAATGACAGATTGGTTGGGATCAGTAGTATGTAATTAGGGACCACGTCCCTAAGGTGGTCCTTAATTCTTTAGAGGCACATGGCTTCCGACCAGTGTTTTCACAAGGTCACAAAACTCCAGAGGAACTGTAAGATCTTTTATGCTTTCAGTTGGTTTTATTTTATTACTTATGATAATTGAAATAGGTTAGGCTTTGGTGAAAATATATTTTCTATATTTTAAAGGTGAAAGACGCAGGGGCAAAGCTTGAACCTTAATCTGGAAGCTGTATCTTAATTACCTAATAAGCAAAAATAATACAAAATCACGGAACTCATTTTTCGACTTTTTTTTAAAGTGAAGCTCGGACTTGGATTTGCTAAAATCTCCATTACAAACATAGAACGATAAATAAGCAACAAAGAGTGTTGAGCAACAGTTCAGCAGCCAACTTTCGGAGGGGCAAATGCTTCTGCTCTGTTTCATAATACATTGGCAACAAAATATTTAAAAAAAGGTTTTGCTCAGCTTTTTTACACTAGTGCAAATTTTCTCTGTGGCGGCCTTGGGGCGTAATTAGCAAAACATTGCAGTAATGCAAAATAATTGAAAAAGCAGAGTAAATACACATGTGCCATTTTTGCTGCTTGTATGATAAGTAAGGAGGCAGATGGTATTTTGACCAGTGCTAAACCTGCACCATGCAGATTCCACACTGCATTTTGCTCTTCTAACATGATGTAAAAAAAGAACGAAATATTTCTTCACTTTTCAAATAGTGGATATGTGCCTGTGCTTCAGATAAAATCACTTTTTCTATTTATATTACCTAGGTATTGTATTGCATCATCTATTTTATTATATTGCCAAATTGCTTCTGCAAAATAGGGAAAAATCAGTTTGGTATTTTTTTTTTACAAATAGGTATTAAAGTGTTTCACGTGTCAACGTAATTAGAAACAAAAGATATGTTTTTAATATCTATTTAGGAACGCTTTATTATGTCATTTCCTCCAGTTTTGCCATGTTCAAAATATGTTTTTTCCATTCCGTACTACACAAATAGAAAATTAGTCAAATTGCTTTTGCCCTGTTTTTTGCTTCAGTTCAAATTTTCTGTAGCAGGGGCTCAATGATTTCACAAATAAAATGGATATTTGTTGGTAAAATGCGTCCAAGCACCAATCTTTGGGTAAATTACTCCAGATCATCTGCTTGTAAGTGCATTTCGTGTGAAAAGAGTGCACGCCCCTTTGCATCACTTTTGGCCGGATTCATAATTTATAATGGGCAAATAGATTTTACTTCAGCCAGATTTGTGCACCAATACGATAATAGAGTGGGAAACCATGTGTTTGAAAATGTATGTCTAAAAGACAAGTTATATAAATAAATGCTTAGTTGCCATTAACCCTTTTATATAAAAAAAAATAACGAGGAAACTGCTTTTGCACTAATTTTGCAAACAATGCAGTAAAAATTGAGCAAACTTATTTTTATTATCATCTGCATATTTCTGTTACATAGTCTAGAGTTATTTGTTTGCCAGCCTGCAGTCGTTTTTCCACCCGATACTGTCCAAACCAGACAGAAACAGTGAAGGGGTGCAAAGAAAAAAAACAATTCGACTCATATTGCCACGTGTAGGCTGCTCGTTTTGCAGTAGCTGGACAATCGTTGCTGTGTTTTATATAATAATGAGAGAGAATATATTTTTCCTTTTCCAAACGTGAAAGATATGACTAAGTATGAGGCAAACATTCTTGGGCTACCTTTCTATCACAAAAGTAGCCAAAGTAGGTCAAAATAAGTGCATTTTTTTTAAAGACTGTGCATGGACTTGAATATTTCTGTGAAAATCTATAGGCGCACAACATGATTCATATGCACAGTGGTGTATTACATCTTTTTTAGTAATATTTCCCTAATTAACTTTACACCCCCTGGTGCAAATTATTTCTAAAATATGACTTGAAAAAAAATAGTTTGATTCATTTAGTTCTTCGCAACGTAATCGTGCTAAATTGATTTAGCTTGTGTTTTTGCACCAGTGCGTAGTGCTCTTTGGCGTGCCCTCCGAATTCTCATATTTGACGGAGCCCCTCTACAGAATGTGATGAGGGACCCCTGAGGCTTCATATCTCACAGTTACTCACAGGTTATGGACCTAACTGAGGGACTCTGGAGGGTCGGGGCACCCTGAAGTGTTGGGGTCCGCCTGCGCCGGACGGACTGCCAGGGCCTGCGTTACGCTAACGGGAATCCGGGACGATGGTTGAGGGAAAATCATTTTGTTCCATTTTGTATTGAAAGGCGCCCCCTTCTTTCGCGGTTGAGAGCGCAGCTCTAGCGTAACGCCGTCCCAATAAAAAGCCCAGGCCTCTAGCGCGTGGGATCGTTTCGGTACTGATTTCCCTTTCTCTATTGTTTCAATTCTCATGCATGCGCCAAGCTAAGTGGATCTGTGTTTTTCTCCTTCGCATACAGGATTATCCGGACAAAGGTACAGCAGCCACCCAACCAGCAAGTTCCGCCCTCTGGCCACAGCATAGGTGAGAAAAACTTATTCTAATTACGCCCTCATTGAAATGGGGAACTACCTGTGAACTTTTAATCAATCTTACGGACAGATAATTCTGCATAAAACACTCCAGCACACTCTTCCTCGAGCGCTGGCTTTGTCATCCTGCCACGATGTAGCATGGTAAATGAACTTTCTAAATACTGCTAAAAGGTTTTGAATTTTGCTGATTATCATGATAAATAGCTTTCACCATGAAACAGAAAATGGAAATCTGAACCAAAAAAGCCCAGCTAATAGGGTTCTATAGAATATTGGATAATTAAAGTAATAAATCACAAAAGAGGAACTTATTCATAACATTTTCTGCATCAATAGTCAGTAAGTAGATTTAAAGGTGTTCTTTCTTTCTTTTAATTTGTCAACCGTGCCTTCCACGTGGCTGTGTCTGGTGGTGGTCTTGTGTAGAGAGGTAACCAAACTTTCATAACTGTGCTCTTTCATCCACCTTATTTGCTGGTGTATGTTTTCCAGATACTGACACCCCGCAGGTGTGGGCACGGTTATACTGCTAATGTTTTTCAGATAAGCAAACAAAACCACCAATGCCCACCTACAGGCTTATTCTTTCACATTTTTTTAGTCAGATATGTTTTTCTAAAGGTTTTTAATGTTTTTGTTCATTTCATCTGTTTTTCCCAAGAAAATGTCAGCAGGACAAATAAGTCTAGAATGTAAAAAAAGAACATATTTACGGCTTTTAAGAATTCATAAAAGTTTCCATAAGGATGTCTGGAATACTGTGGCAGTCATAAATGTCCAGGAGTACTGCTGGAAAAAAAATGTAAAACCATAGTTCGACAGAGCATATTGTACCTGTAATATAATTACTTATGGATGAATGCCATCATCTTTGTGCAAAGATACATTTTATTTCTGCACAGGAACTTTTCTCCCTTACAGAACCCCTTCTCCTAAACTCCCACTATTGTTGGAGATCTTCCCTTACATTTTCCAGTAGATACACAAAAAGCTGATGGACAGAATGCTGAACATTGTCAAACATTCACCACCAGTCACAGATCTGGGTTTAATCAATTGTGTTTTAGCTCACCAAGCCGACCCAGTTTGAAGCCAACCATATACAAATCAGTCTTGACCCTGCTCCCCTACGGAATAGTCCAGCCCAAACCACCAGGCCAGGTCCTCCCTGGACTGGAAACAAACATCTTGGGACCAGTTTCATGGTATCACCCCTCATTAGCCAGACTAGCTTGAATCCAGTGGTACAGTGAGCACTGGGCCCACATCTGGGCACACCCTTCCCATTTATGGTGACAAAAGCATAAAGAACAGATGATGAATGGAATGCTGAACAATGCAAACATTCACCCCCTGTCACAGAGATCTAGGTTTAATTCATTGTTTTTTGCCAACCACGCCACCCCAGTTTGGACCCAGCCATATGCAAATCAGTCTTGACCCTGTTTCCCATGGGTATACTCAAGTCTGAATTGCCAGGCCAGGTGCTCCCTGGACCAGAAACAAGCATCCTGGGACAGTTTTCGGGGTATTGCCCCTAATCAGCCAGGCAAGCTCAAATCCAGCGGCACAGTAAGCACGGTACCCACACCTGGGCATACCCTTCCCACTTAGGGCAACTGTAGCAACATAAAAACATGATGGACAGAATGCTGAACATTGTCAAACATTCACTCCCAGTCACAGATCTGGGTGTAATACATCGTTTTTTTGCCCACCATGCCAACCAAGTGAGGACCCAGCCATATGCAAATCAGCCTTGACCCTGCTTCTTATGGGAACAGTCCACAGGATACAAGCATCCTAGGACGAGTTTTGACATATCACCCCTCATCAGCCAGGCTACCTTGAATCCAGTGGCACAGTGAGCACATGATCCATGCCTGGGCATACCCTTCCCAGTTAGGCCATCTATAGCAGCACAAAACAATGATACGTAATGTTGAACATTGTCAAACGTTCACCTCCAGTCACAGATATGGGTTTAATCAATCGTTTTTTTGCTCACAATGCCACCCCAGTTTGGACCCAGCCATATGCACACTAGTCTTGACCCTGCTTCCCATGGGAACAGTCCAGCCCAAACTGCCAGGCCAGGTCCTCCCTGAACCTGAAACAAGCCTCCTGGGAAGTGATTTCTTCTTACCTAAATGAGTGGATTTATAAACTTTGGTGGGCTTGGAAGTGATTAAAAAGAGTTCCATTGAGGCAATTTCGTGCATGTCAATAAAATGATAGTGCTTTTCAGCCCTGGAACACTTACCTTATAGGAAAAATATCACAGTTGTGACCAATCACAAATAATTTCCTGCACCCCCATTCTGGTAAGGCCTGGTGTCAATTGTGCAGCTGATAAAGTGAGATCATCCTCCATCAATATTCCACTTCAAGTGGCTTGATATGGGCTCTCACTTAGCTTTGGCGCAATGCCATCCTGCATCTGCCAGAGTGGAGGTTCCTATATATACATTAAAGGTTTACATCTTTCTGAAGGTGAAATTGCATAAGAAAATGTCTTCCTTTGCTCATTCTTAGTTGAGGACCATGATAGCCATATTTAGACTGACCACATAGGAATCAGAGGTAGATAATTTCTTCTGCAATTTCACTTTCCATCAGACGCAAACTTTTAAGATACATACAGGGACTTCCTCTATGGCAGATCAAAGAATGACATTCATCTAGAGGTGCGGACACCAATGGAAATAATATAAAATGGAAAGAGTTTCTCTGACTGTTATAAAGCAAGCAATGACCACAATTAAAAATATATGTTATTGCTGGAAGTCTAGAAAAAGCAGGAGTAGTAGCCGGTGATGTCCTGTCATACTTTATGAGAGTATATTTTGTCCCACGGCCGGATCAAACCTGAGAAAGGGCACTAGCTAAACTGATAAAAAAAAGGTGAAGGACTACTGAAGCTGTTCATGGACTGCTCGAATGGAGCATTAAACTCTTAAACAAGCACGTGTGTAAAGGCCTCAATCTGAATGTAGGATTGAGGCTTCTCGGTCTTATTTGTCTATGCTGCTTAAATCATTTAAATATGGTTGTTTTCTGATATTACACCCACTTCCATTGCCTATTATGTTAAAGAAAATAAGTGCCAGGGCCCAAACATTTTCTTAGGAGGTCATAACCCATTATTGGTGTTGGCCACTACTGCTACTGGGTCATCACTTTAGTTTTGTTCCATTTGGTGTCATAAGGCCTAATGTGCTGTACCTGGCTTGCATCAACAATGCAATTTTTGAAACATCACCAATTTGCCTAAGAATATTTTTGTGCTACAAAAGATGCACTAATTCATCACATCTAATATATCTCATTTAGTCGGGACTGCAGAATCCCTGGCCCATTAATATTATTGAGGCTGGATTGTGTTTGCAAATCAATTTGAATGACTCTGAAGGGAGCGATGGAGGCCAGCAAGGGCCGATATCCATCAATTCATTCACTTGTCGGAAGTACTAAAATTGCAGCTTCTCTCCCTTAGTGGGACAGAGCTGAAATTTAAAAATTGGCAAGAAGGATGGGGAGACGAGGGGTGGAAAAATAATACCTGTATCATTGTCTACGCCCCCAGTGTCCACGCCTGTCATTCAGAAGCAGACTCTGTCCCCATAGAGAGCTTACACTCTGCGAATACATAGCAGAGCTTTTATAAATCCACTTTTGGACAGTGGTTTGGGACCTAAGTAGTGGCCACAGACCATTGAAGCCTGTCAATGCAGAGCACTAGTAAGCGCTTATGTCCTTTTCATGCCCCTATTTTCCTCCCAATTTGGATTGAGTCACACTATAGAAATTGCAAGTTGCATATTCATTTGCAGCTTGTAATTTTTATTTGAAAGCTATTATTCTCTTTTTTGGACTGGTAAAGCCTGTTTATGTGTAATGAACTGTGCCAAACTCTCATCCTGACAGGACTATGGATATAGTTTGCAAAAGGACTTCGCCCAAGAAAAAAGTCATATTTTTCATGGCTAAAACGTTTCAGCCCCACCTGGGTTTATGGATCAGTATAAAGGGTCTTCACTCGCTCCATGTGTACAGACCAGTTGAAATGACTCTGTACAGCTCACATGACATCATACTTTACATCTATCATCATGGGCGTATCATTGCGAGATTCGGGGTGAGGGTTTCAGATAGTTCACAACAGTCAAGGCTGTCTAGCCATCTCAGAAGGATAGTTCCACAAACAGGGAAATAGCTGGTTATTGAGAGGATTTCACCACAAGATTATAGGCTCAAGTCCTGTACAGAAACAACAAGAGAGTGAGAGTCGGGTGCATTCATCTATGTATATTCTCTATGTAAAAAGTTGCAGTGCTTCATTGGTTGATGCAGCTGCGACCAAGAAGTGTGTGGGAACTATTTTTTTTTTAATGTTTAGTACTGCATGAGCCTAACTCCAACAAGCAGACAAGACCTTTTACAGAGAACATTTTAATGCTAGAAAGAACATCTCAAACATGAGTTCTGCACCTAGAACAGCGTTATGTTTGTTGGGTCCAGGTAAAAGCAGGTTTCATAAAATAGAATATGGTAATGAGCTTGTGCAAAGCAGAAAACATGCATAGTTAGTGTTCACATTACATATAGTTTTTATGGTACATAAATTTACAGACCATAATAAAGATAAAAGGCAGGGTGAATTTCTCTCAATTACACAATTTGTAATTGTACACTCAAACCGGGATCGGAACCTAGGCCCATTGGTCCCCAAGTGAAAATAAGGACATTTGACTATCAGAATAATAAAACATTGCACAGTCGGTTACAGTGGCTGTGAAGTTAAGATTAAGCTTAATTTTCCATTGAAAATGTGTTTTCGGTTTGCTACTAACTTTGGCATCATTTTCCAAATCTTCACATGATTTAGCAGCCAATATTGTGTCGGGTTACATTTTGGCATATCAAGTTTCGTGCATAATCATCCAGGGTGAAGGTAAATGGGCGAAAGTAAAAAAAAATGTTCTATTTCCATTTGTAGCCTTCATAAAATGTTTTGCTATGCCCTGCATCAAAAACTGCCCAGTAGATTTATTCCAATATGGCATTAAATTATAAGTTTACCGACACTATGGCCTGTTTGTGAATTGGGTTAAATCTGCTCACTAGTGCTTGTGATATTTTAGTTACACAGAGTATTAGATGGGTTTCAAAAGCGTTAATAAATTGTATATCTTGTTTGTTATTTTCAGATGGTGTGTGTAAAGTTCACAGACCCAACTTTTGAAAATGAAAACAAACAAATCCCTATATGTACTGTATGTTTGAGGAACGTGTTGCAGAAGTGTATCCCGCAGCCTAGACCTGTATAGGTTGCTAAAGGCCATTTTCCTGAATTGGCGCCAATTTAATCTGGAAGCAAAGGCCTATCAAGCTCTTAGAAAACATCTACATCGGGGAAGGAGATGCAACGGTTCAGTTAGGTGGGGACATTAAACTCGGATGAAATAGAAAGACAAACATTGTAATGATTGGAGAGAAGGCCTTTCCTTCTCTGTTGCCTCAATTGAGCTACGGACATGTCAGGGTCCTAATATAGCATTCTAAGCTTAGCATTCTAAGATGTCCTACGATTAGAGTATTGGAACATAGGGAGCTCCACTTAATAGACCTTCTGTCTCGACATTCAGATGTCTGTCTTCTTGTTTCTCCTTTTTTAATGTAGAGCAATTTATCTTGTGGATGGAATGTTCTAACATAATTATTTGGGCTATGCTGGTTGTTAAATATCCTCACTGCCCTTTTAGTCCATTGCCTGCAATTCAGGCATATATCTCAGGTTCGAGGCCTTTAATAATCAACATAGGTTTCAGCAACATGCTATAATTATATTTTAGCACATTCCTTGTAGAGCTGATAGTGAAGCAGTCAATGTAGTTGCTCAGAATGCAGTCCAAAGCTATCAGGTGTAGCTCTCTGATAGGAACAGAGATGTGGGGGAGGAGGTTGCATCAGTGAGTTTTGTTTGAACTTAGTCATAGGGTTGCTTTTTTGGAAAGGGTTACCCATCATTCCACTGAGTAACAGAAGTCAATGAAGTCCATAGTTTGCCTTTAATGTGAAGATATGTGGCTGAATGCCAGTTCCCTGGATCACCAGGTCCTGGACAGGTGTAATGGAGCATCACTCTCCTTCATTTGACCACTAGTGCTCCTTGGAGTAATTATATCTCTCTTGACCAAGGCAGATAACAAATGCTTCATTTAGTCTCTTTCCACCGGGTTCCTACCCTCCCATGGTGGTAAACAAACGTCCTCGCCCATTACAGTGTCATAATTTAAAAAATGGAGCCCTGACTAAAACACCAGACTTCTGCAGATGTGCACTGCATGGAGTGTTATAGCCTGCTGACAAGGCCACACCAATTTGGTAAATGCCCTGTCCCCAAATTATAGACCCACAGGCAAAGTACTATACCACTTTTAGATAATTCAATTGAGGGTTGAATGCACCAAATTAAACAGAGTTAAACATAAAGAGAAACATTGTCATTTTGAAATCAAAGTCCTAAACTGGTCATTATTAGCTTCATACCACCCCCTCGTATTAAAAGGAGTTTCCAACGTCCAATTTTCCTAGTGAAACAGTATAGTCAATTGCATTGAACTATTCGAATCAGTAAATTGCTGAGCCACATACAAGTGCTGATTACAAACAAAAAAGCCTTTAATAAACTGTGAAGCTCAAAGCCGCAGAACTATAAAGCTAAAAGAACATTTCACCAACTGCGTGTAAAATGTTCCTAATTAAACAGGAGAAAACAGATAGATCAGTGTTGCAATTTTAGAGCAGAAGATTCGTGACAGCCATTATTGTTATCATGTTATGTTATGTGTATTTGTAAAGTACACCATTACCCACAAGCGTATCCTTGGTTGAGCAGGTTTGTGTGCCTAGCCCTGCATATGGTAGGTTGGTTAGTTGAAAAGCTCCTTGCTCAATTCAAGAAGAGTGGAGGAGGCTTTGATGTAGAGTGGGAGATTCTCCCATGGTCTAGGTGCAATGTGAGAGAACACTTGTACTCCTGATCTAGGTCTGTATATGTGTAGGAGTCCTGTGGGGTGGAAGTGTCCGGGTGGTTGATGGAAGGAGATGCAAAGGTTCAGGTAGGTTTGGCCCTGGAAGGAAGGGGATGCAACTGTTCAGCTAGGTGGGGCCTGTGTTGTGTAGTTTCTTGTTCACCTACCATTCCTGTGATCTAATATAGCCTTATAGCCTGCTGCTGAGGGCTGTACTGGTTGTTAAAGGACCAGACACAGATTTATTGGCCCGAGCCATAGATGAAAGTCTATAACAAGGGAGATGGTCTTTAACAAATGGTATGGCCTGAGGTAGGAGAGCTTTACAGCTATTAGAACATTCCACTTGCAGGGTAGAATGTTTGCAATTAAGAAGGGATAAACATAAAGACAAACATTGGATTGGTGGAGAAGAAGGTCTGTACCAGCCATTACTGGCCATGAGTCATTTAACTGTCTTCAGTGGGGGTCTCAACATTGCATGTTTTTATAAGTCTCCTGAGGTCTCTGGAAAGAAGGTGATGGGACAAATGGTATCTGCAGAACGAAGTGAGTTTCCTTGACTTCGGACAGGTACATGGGAGGAAGAAGTAATCTAAGCATGTTCATGTAGAGTGATATCAAAGCACTAAGGGGGTTCCCTTGTTATGTTGCTTGGTTTCTCTGGCTTCTCAAATTTGAGTTGTGGCAGATTACACAAGATTAGTGTTGACACTATCTTTGTTTATCTGATAATCAGGATCTGGGCGGTGTTAACCTCAAGAAAAAATAAGCATTCTTGAGACAAAATATAAGTTAGAATCACAAAGGTTTATTAAACAATTTAAAGTGCATTACAGAAGGCTAAATATAGTCAGTCTCAAATCAGTTAGTAATGCATTCAAAGAATTAACATATAGCTCAGTCAGATGCAGCAAAAATATCAGAATTATTCTTCCTAGTCCTAAGCATGAGACAAACTGACAAGCATCTGCCCTTCAAGAATGAGGAGGAGATTTATGGCTCCCCTCCAAATGAGCCCTTTTTATAAGAAACTAGATAGTGGAAATGACATAGCATTAAGTGAACACAATGTTGGAAGGCTCAGCCAACGATAATACAGAATCAGATGCACCAATACCAAGCACCATTCCCTAAATAAAAAACTATTAATTCCCTCGTGACCTAATGTAATCGGTTGTGACAGTAAAAATTTAGTTTCACAGAAAACATTAGCAAACTCATACAATGCCTAGAGCCACAGAGAACCGACAGGAAAGACCTTAAATAGTTACATTTGGAAGGAAAGTTTCCTCAGGAGTTCTCAGAGAACAGCATGTCAACATAGAGCATATCATTAGTGCACATTTTGCTATGTGCGGTGAGAGGAGAAATGAAAACAGAATATGCAGCCATGTTGTATTCAATATTCAAAATGGAGTTAGGCCTAGTTTGGACCTAGTTTAACCAGGCACAGGAAAATACGTTTTTGTAAAGTGCAGTGAAGTAGTGTTTGATGTAAAACATCAGGACATCAGACAAACATTGTTAGTCAGAATACATAAAAACTTCTTAATAACCAGCGATGCTTGTTTTATTTCAAGGAGGGGGGCTAGCAAATGTGATGTTTTTGCTAATATGAATTAGTTTGCCTTTTAATGGACAACAATGTTGATACCTGTGTCACACTGTACTATGTTGCCTTCAACAGGACCACAGTCCGTCAACAAGTATGGACACTGTGAAATCAGTAGCCTGTTAGAAACTATGTCAGTTTAAACCTAGGCTTAGGCTTTGGAGTCAGTGGCCTAAGGCTGTCTCTCATTGGGTTTGCAATGTCCTAAAGTTCATAGTCTGCTAATGAAACAACTTCGATCAGTTTTGTAACTTTCTTAATAACCAGAATTGTATTTTAATCCAGGATGCCATGGAATAGCGGGTTTGATACTTGATACTGTACTCTCTCTAAGGGTTTCTAACCTCAAAGCAGAGAATAATAAAAGGAGGCAGTACCCAATAATTGCAATACCACCCACAGTTTAAAAAGAACTTGCTGAATTCTATTTGGAGCGCATTGCTAGCTCAGATGCCCCTCTGCCCAGCTGCACCCTTATGCAGGGACATAAATAATCATAAAGAGCTCACAAACATAGAAACAACAAATATATTGCTTTCTGAGATAATGAAAGGCTACTGTGCTGGATGCTTCCTAGTCATAGTACTGACTAAGATGCCTTTCTGTGGCTATTTGGGGGTTGTTTGCACTTAGGCCTCCATAACGTTATGTCCATAGAAGCTCTCCACGCCAAACATGTGTCCTTTTTCCCAATATCATGGGGATTCTAAAAGTGCCCATTGATTGTGACTTCTCCTGGAGGGGACTGAGAAATTGGCCAAAATATAGCTTGCTTTTGTTTTTTAGGGGAAAAATTTGAAAAATGTGCTGCATAAGAAATTGTCGTTTTTTCCCTGCAAAGGGCGTCAATGAAAAGTTTGTGGTGCTAAAATCACCATGTTCCCAGCTATCAGGAACAGGCAGACATAATTCATAAAAACATTTTTTTACCACAGTTTTGGCTTTTTACTGGGAGATAAACCATTTTTCCTATTTTTTATGCTTTCAACCTCATTCCAGTTTGTAGTAGGAACGGGTATGAAACCACTGGTGGATCCCAGAAAGTTACACATTTCTGAAACCCAGACAAAATTCTGAATTTAGCAAGGGGTCATTTGTGTATATCCTTCAAGGTTTCCCCAAATAAACTAAGTGTTGAATTAAAAAAAAGATAAAAAATTAGTAGGAAAAGATGGGCATTTGTGACAACTTTTTCATTTATAACTTCCCATCACGATGGCTGATTTACAAAAGCAATATACTGTTTCATCTGCTAGTCACTTCTGCTTTTGGGGCTATATAGGGTTTGTGGGTTTTCAAAGAACTCGAGGTACTTAGAGCCAAACTTTGAGTGTTTTTTCATTGTGTACCCAGTATACAGCAATTCATATGGTAAAATATAAATAGTAAGATATAAGTATTAAGGAAACCTATGTATTTCTGAAATGAGCACAAGATATGAAGTTTAGAAGCAAGGGTTATTAACACATCTTTGAACTTGTTGGTACCCATACTAACGTGTGAATTAGAGGGCATTTCTCAAAATTATTTCTTTCTTACACACTGTCTTAGATTTGGAAGGCACACATGCAGATAAATACTCATGTTAATAACACGTGTTCTACTATTCTGTGTTCCTCTAAGTCTCCTGATAAAAATGGTACCTCACTTGTGTGGTTAGGCCTGGTGACCACTAAAGGAAACCGGCCAAAATGCATCATGGACACATCTCATTCTTCCAGTGAAAACTGACTTTTTTGCAATTTGCCTAGCTGTGAATTTTGGGCACTAGTTCCGCCAGCACCTACGGAAACCTAATAAACCTATACATTTTTTAAAACTATACGCCTAGAGAAATTCAGGATGGGGTGACTTGTGTGGCTCTCACTAGGCTGTGTTACCCAGAATCCTTTGCAAACCTGAAAACTTGACTAAAAATACTTTCCTCACATTTCTGTGATAGAAAGTACTGGAATCTGCAGGGAGCTACTAACTTCCTTCCACCCAGCATTCCTTCAAGTATTCTGATACAAATGATATCTTACTTGTGTGGGTAAGCCTGTTGCCCGCAAAAGGAAACAGGCCAAAACGCATCTTGGACGTATCACATTCTTCCACTGAAAATTGTCTTTTTTTTTGCAATGAGCCTAGCTGTGGATGTTGGGCATTAGCTCAGCCGTCACCTATGGAAACCCAGCAAATCTATGTATGTTTCAAAACTAGACACCTAGAGGAATCCAGGATGGGGTGACAATCATGGCTCTCACTATGCTTTGCTACCCAGAATCCTTTGCAAACCTGAAAGTTTGACTAAAACACGTGTCCTCACATTTGTGTGACCGAAAGTTCCGGTGTCTGCAGGAAGCAACAACCATCCTTCGACAGAGCATTCCTCCAGTTCTTCTGATAAAAATGATACCTCACTTGAGTGGATGGCATAGTGCCCGCAACATGAAATGGCCCAAAACTCAACGTGGACACATCACATTTTTCCACTGAAAACCTACCCTTTTTTTTTGCAATTTGCCTAGCTGTGGGTTTTGGGCTCTAGCTCAGCTGGCATCTAGGGAGCCCTAGCAAACCTTACTTTTTTTAAAACTAGACACCAAGAGGAATCCAGGATGGGATGGCTCATGTGGTTCTCACCAGGTTGTGTTACCCATAATCCCTTGCATATCTCAGAGTTTGACTCAAAAACACATTTTCCTCTCACTTCAGTGATCAAACGTTCTGGGAGCTGCAGGGAGCAAGCAACTTCCTTCCACCCAGCATCTTCTGATAAAAATGATACCTCACTTGTGTGGCTGGGCCTAGTGTCTGTGACAGGTCAAATCAAAACAGGGTAAATGAGGGTTCCTTTGCAAGGACTCTCATTGATGTTAGTTTAATGCATTCCTGTCACGGGCCCTAGGCCCACCCACACAAGTGGGGCAACATTTTTACTGGGACAAGTGGGAAAATGCTGGGTGGTAGGAATGTTGTGATTTTCTTCTGATTCTGGAAGAATATGGTATAGAAATGCAAGGAAAAATTGATTTCACTCAAAGTTTGAGGTTTGCCGGATATTGTGGATAAGAAAACTTGATGTGATCCACAGGAAGCACACTACCTTTTACTCCCCTGGGTGTCTAGTTTAAGAAAATACCTAGAGTTGGTACATTTTCCCTAGAGGCAATGTAAATCCTGTCAGACAAAGACCTAAAAGACATATAATGCTGCACAACCATCTATTCCTCAAGTACATACACATACTGGTTGGATTTTGCACGAGGGTGAGTGAATGGTTCAAAATTTAAATTTCATTAACAAGAGATTTTACAAAATATGAAATACACTGTTAAAAAACTGAACCAATGACTCAGCACGTGAGCCATAAAGCTGCGACAAGGCTCCAATCACTTTACAGGCCATTAATACTCCTTTCATGCATGACACACACAAAACACGTTCACACTGCCAGCTGTGGCCTCAGCACATTACAGCACTCACATCAACAGACAGTGCCGTTCATGGACCTATCCCTTCCAAACACCCGCATGACTGACACAGCAAACACACTGGCTGGTGGATTTCAGATTGTTTAGACTGCCGTTTGGCTTGCAGTGTGTGTGTAGTCACCAGCAGCAAGTCACTACACACACCCCCAGCCAGATGCCAGTCCACACACACCACCAGCCAGGCACCAGTCCACGGACTTTGCCAGCTAAGCACCAGTCCACGTACACTGCCACCCAAAGGCCGGCTCACATACACCACCAGCTAAGACCTAGTCCACGCACAGCACCAGCTTAGCGCCAGTCCACACACTCCACCTGCCAGATGCCAGTCTATGAACACCGCCAACCAAGCGCCGTCTATACACACAACCAGCCAGGCACCAGTCCACATACACCGCCAGTCAGGTGCCAGTCCACACACATTACCATCACATTTTTTAGGAAAAAAAAACACAAGACAATTTGAAGTAGATGAAAAATCAGCTATTACTGAAAACAAAACACAACAGGTCTAACTTAATAAATCAAACTACTGCCAACCATGAAACTGAACAAAAAATATGAAATGATACAGACCAGTCAGTTCACTTTTAGCTCACGGTTGCTCCCAATAATTCAGTTGCAGGTGGTACTGTTAAAAAAAGCGGCAGATATAGCCCAGGATTAGAAGGACACTCATGACAGTACATACAACTCTTCTTCCAAACTCCTCTTTGGATACAGACTGTACATCTCCTACAGGGAAAGTTTTTTTTAAGATGTGGGAGGAACGTAATCAGAAAAGTGGTGATCTTTCGATCTAGCCACATCTTCCCCCACTCCAACTCTAAGAAAACGTGCCTTCTCCACTACAACAAGGATCCCTATCACAGACTGCTGAAAGTGAACAAAAGTCATGTTTGAATTTCAGGAACAATCTTTGAATCCAACAAAAGCATTGAAGGTTGCTAAATGAAACAAATGAATAGCCAACTTCGTATACCAAATGTAAGCCTTACGAGAAGCAGTGTAAGGCTCCAAACTCTGATCTACTCTATCTGCACCACCGATATGCTTATTGTAGTCTAAAATGCACATAGGTTTGCACTCTTCAGCAACCTGACCCCAAACAGACACAGGTGATGAACTTCCATCATGAATATTTTTCAGCATGTAGGTATCTTTCCTGTCTGAAAATTTCACAGCTAGAAGTTCATCACTATGGGCACATGTTACAGGGTGGCCTATGGGGGAAGCCCGAGCTATTCCACCATGGGTGAGTGATAGGACAGCTTGGAGCTGTCCTCAGCACACACCCATCGGTGCTGTGGACGGATCAGCACCAAAGCGGTTAAAACTGAATACTTGCCTTACATTTATATGTGATTTACAGTCCGAAACTGCACATCACAGAGTGTTTATGGCTAAGCTAACTCTTTAACTATGGAATGTGCTATTGTGTTACTTGATGATGATTTTGACCAGTTGTACATGTAAATGAATGTTAAACTTTGTCAACAGTGTCCCCAAGTGGTGAAACAATTTTCATAAGCTCATCATTATACAAAAGTTAGTTAATGTATTTGAATTTGATTGATTGATGTTCGCTAAGCCAAATCTTGAAAAATGAATTAATGGTTCACCAAGAAAAGTAGAAAGTGTGCAAAAATATTAAGTAGCAGTTAGATCCTAAAAGACAACAGGAACAGCTACTCAACAACTCACTAGACACAGAGGGCATCGAAACGAATTCCCAGCATGTTCACTTCGACACAATAAAATGCAATCTGTAAAATGTATAGTGCCTCCTCACCTCCTAACCCAAAACATCTTGCACTGTTTAAAGTGAAGTGGCACAGCTCTTTTCCAAAAGCAGCTCTGAGCTGTGGCATGCCAACATGGATGACAAAAGCTGCATCGGGAAAGCCCAGATATCCTGGTAATATTAGACCTCCACAAGGATGCAAATTGATAATCAAACATTGGGACAATGTGGCCTTGACTTGGTAATCCCCCTTAAAAAGGTTCCACAAGAATGACGCCGGATTTAGGCCTTCATCCTGCTTAGTATTCTGTGATTCTCCAAAGCCTGATTCTCTTTTTGTCTACTGCCGCCTCTGTGGGGTCAGCATGACGGGTTTAACACAACAGGCTCACTGAAGCATGATGATACTTTTGACTGCCAAGGCCAACATCTTAGCAGTTTTAGGAAACCAGAACCCTTTTGTAGGTTACTTCTGTGCTTTCCCTTCTAGTTGTCCTCAACAATCTTGCAGCAGGCTTCTCGTGCTACAGAACAGCTACTCTGACCACCTCCTTAGGTTGTCTGGCTTGCCGCTCTTCTGTGTCTTAGCGCTATTTGCTGTCAGTGGTCAAAAAGACAGTGAAGGCAGCCATGAAATGTAGGATGGCCTTTTTAAGTGGATACGAAGAACTATATTCTGGAAGCAATATCTCATGTGCCCCTAGCAGCAATCCTTCATATATCATAATCCATTAATGGCCATGTTTACCGTTCCTGCCATTATCACTTCGCAGAGCCTGTGTGATGTCATATTTTGCAAGCCAAGGTGTCATCAGCCATTTTATAACCTAACAAACAAATTCTTGTAAATAAAAGCTACGAGAATATTTAAAACCAGAGTAATTTAAAAAAAGCAATTTGCAGCATTGAGCAATGGAGGGAAACAAAATGGGAAGAGGGTAGCCATTAGAAGAGAAGGAATAAATGAGGGGGAGAGAGGCATCAGAAGGGGCAGGGAACTATGTCCAATAGTGGTCCATAAATCACAGGGTTCAGTGGATTTAAAGTACTTCAGGATTTCATGCACTTTCAACCTGTCTCTTAAATAGGAGAAGGGAGCTGCTTGTTTCTTATGAATGTGACCAGTGGACAAATGATTAATTCCCTTCTCTAAGTTGCTCATCAAATGACTCCCGTAAATTCTGAGAAACAGTATTTTAAATAGCTTAATGTTATTTGACTAGATGCACAGAAATGTTTGCAATGCACTCCGGAGTCTTACTTCTGAGTATATTTGTTTTGGGAATTCACAAAGAATTCAGGAGTATTCCTGAGAATCTGTAACTATTGTAAATTTCTAGAAATACACTTAAGATTTAATTGTGTTTCTCTCTGGGAAAATGTTATTTTTCACTGGGATGCAACACATTTTCTTCAGCCCCCACCAATCTTTGGGTCTGTTCTGCCTTGTATCACCATGAAAACGGAAGTAATTAAACTGTTGACAGGAATAAACCCAAGTGCATTTTCACGGTGGGAAAGTATCTTCAAAAGGTTTGTGAGTATCCACAGGTTTTGGGTGTTACCACTTTCTAGAGGAGGCCTCACCCTGGAATTCCCCTAAATGCACCTTCGTATGCAGATTTGCTTACTCAGACAATTCACCACACTCCTGGAATTTATCAAGGGAAGAAATCCATTGCCGAGCGCAGGCTCACTTCCTGTAAAATATGAATGTTACCCAGATCTACACCAAGATTTGTATGCATTTCTAGTTCACCAGCTCAGAGCTTGGAAGCAGTTTATCATTGACTAAATTAAGATTTACAAAAGTGGTTTTAATTGAGAAGCAGTATTCTAAAAATCTCCATGAAGTTATAGGTAGCAATTAAATAATATATTTGTATAAAGGCACTTTCAAAATTTTAAATTATAAATTGATTTCACAGTTATCACTACGTTGTTATTTAGGGTTGAATTTTTTTTTAAACTCTTTATGCAGTGTAGCTGATGTGTTGTTAAGGTTTACTCTGAAATTCTCAAAAATCATAAAATCCAGACTCTGTAGATTACGAAAAATAGTATCAAATTCCCACACTTGGTAGGATCTATAGTCAAGTGGCTAAATTGTTGCTGACACTACAGGGTGGAAAGCTGGGTTCTGGGTTTATCCTGGATCACAAAACATACTGAAGGCTATCCAAGCCACTATATTTCCTGCAAATTGTAAATATGTTTTCGGTACAAACCACTATATGGTGTGAGTTCTAGTATTGTCCCAAATGCTTATTCCCTGTACATCACTTTCTGGTTAGAAGTTGAGAATGTCAACTGCACATGTCAGTTTTATGCACGCCTCTTAATTTTTAAGATGCTCCTATATCATTTAAATGAATCTGTATATCTCATTACAGAATTGTTACATCCACCAAATCAATCTAACCACTACACTGCAAGTTAAATATGTAATTGATATTAATAAGTTAAGCATGTAGCTAACATGTCTTGAAGACGACATAGTGGATGCACAATTTTAGGTCATTTCCTAGCTCGATATAGTTGCATACAGCCACGTTGTGGGTACTTGCTCCTAAAAGATAGGTCTGTGCTGTACCACATATCTTATAAAACAACAGGAAAATCAGCAACAATGGAAAGTCTGCGGGAATTTTGTATACATCCCTAAGACAAAGAGACCATAATGGGGAAATTAGTCAGTGGTTGTGAGCCGAGACAGGTTTTTTAAAGAATAATCCATACATTAGGAAAGAAACATGAGAAACATAAAAAAGGATATTCTAAGAATGTTAATGCCCTTATTAGGCTGGCAGTAGTTACCTGAGACCACTATTGTTTGTTGTTGTGGGTAAGGACCCGGGACCATTCAGCACTATTCTTGCATAAATGTAGTACTTAATAATGTCAATGCTCACAACTCACTTTCAAATAAATGAAAATGTTTTAATCCAAATAGAAATGTATCTCTCAATAAGTGTGAACAGATGGTGACTGAAAAACAAAAGTCATTAAACAAATTCCATAAATACTTTTTTATGCATCGGGAGATGATTGGTGGTGGCTGGTACTACGAACTATGTTTTTGCAGCCAGACATTTTTTTGGCCTAAACTATGCTTGGCATACCATTAATGCAAACCTTTTTGAAACTGTCCCTTTGCTGATAGTGTCCCTCACCAAATCATATTCAGTAATACCACCTGCTACCAATAGAGGGCAAAGGGGTCTGAAACGATTTATTTTCGTTCTTAAATATAGGTCTGGCTGATTGACATCCAGTGAATATCATCTACACAGTACTGGTAGTACACAAATGTCACACTCCCTTAAATTCAACAGTTCATGGTAGAGACAGTTGTTTTGCCATGTGGCTTTTAGGTTTTTGTGTGTATAGTTTGATTGTTAAATGTTCATTACTTTGTTTAAGTAAGAACCCCCACCTTTTAATTTCCTTTTCAATAAAATATGGATAGTACCTCGAAGGTCAGTTCTTTCAAGAGCTGCCTTCACCAGATCACATTCATAAAAAGCAGAAACCTATTCGGGCCACACTGCACTTCAAGGCACATCCTCCAAAAGAATGGGATTTTTCGACCTGTTAGTAACTGCCTCGTACTGAGGTTGGGTATGGTCCTCTGCTGCAGTAACACTCCTTGGCCATGATACTTTCACATTAAACTTTGCATCACGTGGCTTTATACATTGAACAGAACAAATCACATGAGACAGGAATGTGCTGAAATTTAAAGTTAGCAGTTTTGATCAAAAAGGAGATAACTTATAAGAAATCTGTTATTATCGTGTTACATTTACCAATAAATTGACAGACCCCACTGTCGGAGATCCTCATCGGTTGTAATTCTCCAAACAGTTCACTATAATCGGAATTTATGTTTGCAATGCAGTAACTTCCTGTTGCTCTCCTTTTCTGTGCCCTGTTGTGGTTGCTTGATGTTCCATTTCCTTATGTGCGTTTGCTGCCTTCCTTTGCCTCAAATGTCTTCACATCTCAAGCTCACCAGAGGACCCATGCCTCTTGTGGGAGTTACCATCTGACACCCTCTTTTACATGTGCTTCATGCAGGCACAATATCTTTAAACTTTTCAAAGTCTTCATAGCATTTCATACCAACATGAGCAGCTACTTTCCTTTTCACCTGAGCACCCCTGAAAACAGCATTTATTAATGTAGCTTAAGTACTGTTTAGTTGCATCATTGACTTTTCTTTAAATTGTTCAGCCATATAAGCTTCCAAAGCTCACATATGCGACCTGTCAGATTCCAAGTCACCAGTCTTCTTACTGAAATTCACATGCAATTGTATGCAATGCATTATTTAACCTAATTTCAGTTTGGGACACATGGCTAAGAATTGTTGAGTCACCCTTCTCCAACGTGAAAGTCCAGTGTTATGATTAAATATTTAAAAAATGCTTCAGCATTATTCCTCCTGAACTGTTTTCAACTCCAGAATATATCACTGGAGATTAAGGCAGAGATTTTGTCATAATCCCATACTCCCCATTTAGTTTTTTTTACATCTTGGCTTAAGCAATGTATGTGTGTGTTGTTTCTCTGTTCAAATGGCTGCTTGATTGTACATAAAATGTGCCTCTTGGTCAAATTTCAGTGAAATTATTTTGTCAGCGACCCTTTCTGTTGCAGTGACAGATTTATATCATTGGCAGTATTGCTAATTTTATTGCAGTCCAGAAGTCTCATATCATGGAGCCACACAAACTGTCCAGACTAATATGTCTGACTCTCGTAGACAACCCATCGTTGTTAGTGGTGATGCCTTTGCACTGCAACGAGTCCTCATCAGTCACTGGCACCTATTAGAATGTGGTGCAAATCTAATTGCTTGAAGTTGAATAGCTATTTGTTGAGTCATATGTAAGGGCAGTGCCCATCAGTAGTTTAGCCCTCATGAGCATAATCTTCACTGGTTCCATGGTTTCATCATGGATCTGCATCTCTTGATTGTAGTTTGCACAGTTTATTTGGTAACAAGTTCAAGTAAGGAAAATCTCATAATAAATGAGATCAGGTCTTTGCCTAATTTGGGAATATCTATCAGAGTATATTCTAGTCAGCAGTTTCTGTCTTCAGATTTATACCATTTTCATAGAATGCTCCACTTGTTTTGAGGATGCTAATATTCTGTGACTGAAATATCTGATCCAATACGCATAATTTGACGCCATAAACCTTTATTTTTGGTGATGACTAGTTGTAAGGAAGATGTTAGCATCAGTTTGTGAGTCGTCCCTTAAACCTTCGGGAATTGATGCAGGAGCACTAATACCCGGATATGTCAATTGGATGTTCATTTTTTAATGATTGATCTGTGATTCCACAGCTGTCAACATAATATACTAATCACGCATGAAAAATGCATTCTACATTTTTCCCTCACCTGAGGGTATCCTTCACTGAGTAAATGTTATATAATGGAGATCCCTACTATGCCTCTATGGGCAGCAGATTTTTAGGTTTACATTATGATCTGTATGAGTGTTGGCATCTGACGTTTTGCTTGTACAGATCATCGTGGAAATAATGACTTATCCTTAGCCCGCTTCGACTAGGCTTTTCTTTTTCAGTGTTGCAACAGTAGTAGTATTTTGTTGCTGATTGAATGCTGCCTAGTAGATTCTTAAATCAAAAGCAAAAGATGGATTTCAGAGGCTATATAAACTGGTTATTGAAAGTTGGTCCTTTTTTATTGCTTATCGTTAGTATGATCATGAGGGAATTGTCAATCTTTGCAATATATATGATATTGAACTGTTTGGTTGCTGAAGATGTGTTGATATGTTTGAAAGAAATGTATTGTATCAATATTTACTTAGACACAGGAATCTAAATATAACTTCTAAAAACAACATATGCCATTGATTACGCAATAATACAAGTAAAGTTCACATATTGTATCATGTTCAGGTTTCAGAACCTTCAGCGTCCTTCAAGCCACTTAAAATGAATCAGTGAATTTTTGCTTGACAGTTACGTTAGATATTTTCATTAAGTGTAACATATTCCAGTTGATACTATAGCTTGAAATTTTGCTAAAACTGCTAGTGATTCGTGGTATTTCTTGGACCACTTTAAAGAACTGAGAGAAGGGCAGGATATGTTCTGCATACTGGAGTCTATCACGTTCCTTGTTGCAAAATCTGCTGCAAGAAGCATCAACGTGATGAGAGGAGTGCTGCAAGTTATCTCAGTCATTGGTGACTACTCAGGGCTGTAACACAGTTCATGGTTTCCCACCCACTGCGCCACTCTAGGTAGACACCAGCCATGTGCATATAAGTTGTGGTCTTTCACCTGTTCCTGAATGGAGGTATTTCCATCCTTCCATTGTTCTCAATGTAATTGTTAATAGCTTTCTATTGAAGAAAATAAATTCATTATCCATTTTTTGCTGTCACATGGCAACAATGCAACAGCATTTTTACTGTCATCCCTATGGATCATTCAAAGTGTTTTGTGAACTGTGCGCCATCCTGATGCTTTATAGCCTCTTGTGGCTTTTTTTGCCCTAAGTAAGTCCCGTTGATTGACACATTAATATCGTCCATCCTGATGTTTCACTGAGCTGTCAGCCATGAGATCCGAGCTGAAACTGACAGTGAGTTTCATCCTAAAGTAGTCCTCGCCCACTGCCACACGCTATCGGAAATCCAACCTGTCTTTGAAACAGATGTGAGCAACCCATCAACAGTGACAATCTTTTTTATGTTGAACGCACTTATAAATAAAATGTGTATCTTTCAGTGTGTCTATTCAGCAGCTATAGGCGCTTAATTGCTTCGTCTCGTCTACATGAATATAGAAAACCTCAGAATACCTCAGTGTGTTTCTTTTACTGTCTCTTGTTTTAAAGAAAAGGCATCGGTCCACCACCATCCATCATTTGCAGTTGTTGTTTTCCTCTTTGCTCACTGGAGTAATGTATCATTCATCCTCTCAGCTTCCACAGGCGCTGTGACTCAGGTGTCCTCAGTGAGCACTGACTCGGCGGGCTCCTCCTACTCCATCAGCGGCATCTTGGGAATTACAGCCAGCAGTGCTGACACCAACAAGCGCAAGCGGGACGAAGGTAAGGCGCGTTTTCTCTTAACGTATACTACATATATAATGACTCAAGCTGTTTCTTCTACCGTTTTAAATTAGTCCAATTATTCCAAATGCTCATTGGTTGGACATTTCGCCAGTGTCTGCTGTTTCTGAAAATGTACCATCCTGATCGTTCACTTTTATTGCTCTATTTTGCAAAAACATTCCTAGTACATTATGAGTGAATGGAAAGTCAATAGTATCGTTGAGTACTTATTGACGTTACCCTTCTTATAATTTTGTTAAGTTTTCTTTTTGTTCTTTATTTTTTTGTTGTACATTTTTGTTCCTTTTGGATGGCTTTTATTGACTACTGGTCGCTGTCCACGTGCATGCTCTTGTTTCTTGTGCTGCTCAGGATTAGTACTCGTTCCTGAATCAGCACTCCTTTGAGCAGAGCTCCTCCTTGCTAGTAGCAGAACAGGTAGTTCTTTTCAGCCTTAAGGTCGTGTTTTCACAGATTTTTCTCCTGCTGCTAGGTTTGAGTAACATTGGACTAGTACCATGGCTAGCTAATCTTGACTTTAGAGATGCTGGTGTTGTAAGACTTTCACATCAGCTTGCTGGCCAAGGCTGGTAGCCAGCATTTTTTAATGTGACTGTAGTCCGCTATTTTGGTTTCAAATTCCTCTTTAAGAATAATTTGATAACCTTCAGTAATTGAATTCTTATGATTTCTTCCATTGTTGCACAGCACACTTCTCTTATAGTCATTCTTAAAATGAGAGAATTTGTTGAGGTGTCAGTGAGTTAATTTCCGGAGTAAGTCTCAATTTTAAAAGGACTATAACTTTCATGAAACAGGGAGAGAACATCTGAAAACAAGAACAACTTCCCTTCAAATGTGGTACTCTCATTTATTTCTATTAAATGATTCCAAGTGTCTAGTTTGCTAGTGGTGTAGTGTTTTAAAAATAAAAATGTGTCAGTCGAAAGCCTGCGCCTTCCATAGCCTGTACCTTTTCTATAGTATCCTCTGTAAAGTTGTCAGACACTTCAACAACAGTGGATTCAACACTCAGAATTTAGGCACAAGGATCCGAAACAAAAACAACATGGATTTTTCTAATAAATGTCAAAAGGATTGAATATATAACAGAAAATGAAAGCCTCTTAAAATAGTTTGAGCAAAAATCGTATCCTGCTGTCCATAGATCAATCAGCTGCCGTGCCAAGCGTTGGGCGGCTTTAAAACTGACTCTTGATGGGAGGACAGAACAACCACAGCTTCAGACTATGGGGAGTTAGTTGGTAGATGTGTATATAAGTTTTCTATAGGGGCTTGTTACAATGCCACATGTTGAAATTAAGCTTTTTTGGGTCTAGTGTAGTACTAATTCCCAGCGCAGTTAAACCATAAATGAAAATATTCCAGAAGTCCTTATTGGTTTGCATACTCTATCAATTATATGAAGAGCAGTGTTTGTCATGCAGGTATTTACAGAAGCAGTTCTTGTTTCCCATTGCACATTCATTAGCCCTTTTAGCCCACGATTTTTAGTGCTACATTGACAAATAATAATACATTTTCACTGTGTTTCTGACACAAGAACAGGTATTGTCTATTGCACTGGTTTCATTCCTATGTTTACGATTGATCATAATTGGAGCAATGGCTAAGGATAAGAATAAGCAGAGTGAATCCGTCAGTGATTTTGTCAAACCCTTTATCTTAATGACTATAGAGAAGAATTCAGGTGGTGTGGGACCAAAATATCGACTTAAAAATTGACCTTTAACAATATGGTCTTCAGTCAGTCTTTGAGCCAGCACTAGGCCAGAATACACTCACCATTGCACACCGCAACAAACAGTCCAGCCACCAGGGTGCAGGCACCCAGGGAATGGATCCACACAAAAGACTATTAGAGGGCCTTGGGCAGCAGCCTCATCTCTCCATCATTACAATTTCACCATCACCCAGGGCTACTCTGGCAAGCTGTTTGTGGCACCATGGCCAAAAGACTCCACAGCACACTGCTTTACATTCCGGAATAAGACAAAGAAGCGACAGTCGATTCCGTACTTTAGAAACGCCAATTGTCTTGCATTTGGCATGAAAGGAAAGAGGGTGTGGGTATGAAAAGGCACTTGTTAAATGTATTACAAAAAGTATCATCACATTGAACTGAGCAAAGTGGCCAGGGCTTCTCCACTATCGTTGACCTCCATGCTTGAGTATGCATTTATACTTACAAACAAATTAACTGCATGGGAGGCGAGCAGCAGGAGTTGGCGCAATATGTTAATCAATACAATATGTTGATGTGTTCTTTTTTCCATGAGTTCCTACACTCCCTTTCATACATTTGCTATCTTTGAGATCACCTCTATGTCATCTGTAGATGTCTCCTGGCTGTCATTTTTGTGTCTCCTAACTGATTGGAGCTGATTTTGTCATCTGTTTGACTGAAGTGAATTTCACATTGACATTTACCACAGAATGCTTCACAATATTGCATATTTGTGTATTTCGATCTGGTAAAAATTGATAGAGATGACATGAGCAGGTTCATGAAAGTGGGAGTTATATCAATAATGCTGTGCCATTTTTCATATTTCAGTGGGTGAGGAAAGAAATATTTATTTGAGAACATAGACCGTAACCAAGCCCTAATAGGTGCTTTACTTGTGAACAATTTTACTTGCATATAAGCAATTCCCATAAGAACAGTCTACAAATTGGAAATAAGGGCAACAAAGGTATGAGTTCAAAATGTGCAGGATCAATAACGTGCTTTAAATGCCTGATTTATGAAGTAAATGTTCTCAGCATGGGTCTTGCTATGATTTTACCGATTATTTGTATCAGCAAATATGTAAAGACAGAAAACATACCCACACATAACATGATCACCATGTTTAGCAACAGCATACTGCTGAATGTGGAATGGAGAAGGGAGTCTAGAATTTCAAATCCTCTCTGGTGGTAATATGGCTGCCTCCTGTAAGGCACTGACCATTGATTTATGGCCCCTTGTGTGACCGCTTGCTGTCTTTGTACCACCTGTTCAATAACAGGGTGAACGTAGCTCCCTGGCACGGTTCTCCTCGGCATCCAGACTTAAAATCCACCAATATTTACCGGCTGGTGCCGCAGAGCAACCTTAGCTGCGGGGGCCGGAAGTGCGAGCCACACCATGCACTGTCCAATGCCAGGGTAACTGCCAACATTAGGCCCTGCAGGCATGGCTCCCGGTCCGCAAATTTCAACCATCATTGTTGATTACATGTGCGAAAAAAATGATTTAAATGTACTCATGCTAGCTTTTCCCACTTCGTAGATCTGGCATTTGAGACAGCTGTAGTCGTCAGACAGTCATTTTTTCAAATTTATATCTACATATTGGCTTTTGGACAGGGGCCTTCATCTATTGGTCTGTTAAATTCACTTTCCCTTTGGCTCCCTTCACTTTGAGTGACTCCACAAAGCCTTTGCTCATAGTTCACATCCACAGTTAAGCTGGTTCAAAGGAGTATTTTACTTTATTTATTTTTACATTAACTTTAAAGCTAGCTATTTATTTTCCCTCAATTCGGATACCCAGTTTTATCGTGATTGATTGTCCACCTCATGTTTGAAGTTGCTCTTATAAAGCGTTTAAGGACCATTGCAGCAGCGCACACGGCTACAGTTAGAATGCTTGGTTGGCTGATGATTTCTTCTTTTCTCCTTTTCAAATGATAATGAGATACTTGGCATAACTAAACGGCTTATTTAAAATGTTTTCAGTTTTCAAATTTGCATTGTAAAACTATGGTGGCCACATTTAGGTGGCTGTGTGCTTTCTTTTTCTCCTGTTTATTCTTGTGGCATATTCTTGCAATAAAATATGTACCCTTCACCCCAGCTTGCCAAGTCCAGACCTGACGTACGGCATTGCCAATCCTCATTTATTTCTCCTGTTGCTGTCACTGTTCAACAATGTGTGTTGCGGGTGTGTTTTGGTGGTTGTTGAACACTGTCCCTACTTATGCTTTTCTATTTGCAAAAGCTGCATAAACCGAAAGCATTACAAATGCTTGAATCAGTCGATCAACGATCACAGTTATGGCTGCTATAAATACCTTACTTGGGATAATTCTGCTTAAACCTGTGGACGTAAGAAGCAATGCTGACGACACTGACAAATGCTGACGAATGCTGAAGTCAATTCCTCAAAACATAACATTGCTTCCTTGGTGGTGAACTGAACTATTCGTTCATTTAAAGCTTGGAATGAGTGTGCTGCTCTGGAGAACAGATTGTATTCTCATAGCAGGTTAAACTTCGATATATTTGTCATATCGTTGCTTTCAACGAGTGGAAGCTAAGCACGTGTCAAAGCTGTTTCCATAAGGTTCAAGAGAATCCCCACTGCCTTTGTTTTGCGTGGAATCAGTCAGAAGTGAATAAGCGTCTTGCATTTCGAGCAGGAGAACTCCACGTGAGCCATTATCTCCCTGTACAGCGTTCTCCTGACGTCGTCTTAGCAGATGCCACTAGTCTTTAACCCAGTAGGTTGCTTGCCTGCTAACAACAGGGGCAAACTAAATCAGACAACCTTTATTGGTTTTTAAGGTCCAGGGCATCATTTTTCTTCTCCTGTTATAATGCAGCTATGGAGCAGATGTGCCTCTGTGGCAGAACGGTTGAATTCACTCAGAGCGCAAAAGGAAAAGGACACATGAGGTGAGGCCAATATGAGAGTGGGGAAAGAGGAAACCCTAAATGGAGGCAAAGCCAGGGCCCTCGCTTCCTTCTAGAGCCAGACATACACAGGCGGATGTGTGTTTCTGTGATCTGCCTCGGCTGAAACAAAGAGACAGGTGAGCCACTGAATGCTTGAGCCAGAAGTCAGGCTCTTTGTCAACTCGAGGTCTTCTTGGAACCTTTAGCCAAAAACAAGCCAATCTTTCACTGGAAGCTGTGTGGCCTTGTGGCTGCAGCGGACAACTGTGTAACTAGAAGAACCAAGTTCAAATCCCGGCCTTGGCCTAGCATCAAGTGAATTCCTCCAAATATACCTTGGCTGAAAAAAAGATGTAATGTGGTCTGTGCCCGTTGTCAAGCACTCGTATGCCCTTGGGAGAGTTTGGCACTATGTAAAGTTGTCAAAAGTAATATGTAAATTCTGCCTGTCACCCATAGGTCTAGTCTCATGCTCCAAGAATTCAAAACAAAACATCAAAAAGACTATCCATCTATTGGCGGAATTGCACACTGTGAAACTAAAATCTGTGGTAAATCTAGGCTTTTCTGCTTGACCATGTTATCCAAGGCAAGTTCTTCATTTCACGGAGCCTCCTGTTTGTTCATTACCATGTATGAGAGCACCTTCAAGTATGCAGAGTTCAGAATGTGCGCTGTGCAAAAACCTCTATTGCTTTTGATTCAACAACTTATTAATTTGTTCATCTATAATAAGAATGTAAGTCTCTTAGTTCACCATTGTTATCAGGGTAGGGCAGGAATGTTTTTCAGTACTAGACTAGTACATTAGAATTTAAAAATTCGCACTTTTGATAAATACTTTTTAAAGGACTGATACAATCTGATGAGCTAAGGTAAAATACACTTTTGTTTTATTTTGAGGCAACTTTATCATATTTTTCCATGATGTTGTATAATTTACATGACCTATGTTTTCAAGGCTTTGATCATACACGGGCTCCTAGAGCCCGAGCCGATGGCCCTTGGCTCGTCTCACCATGATAATTTGTTTGCTCGCCCACCTCTACTGAAAAAGCCACATAGTGTTAGAACAAGGTTGAGGATTGTGAAGTCGAAGCTGCCCGTGG
This sequence comes from Pleurodeles waltl, assembly GCF_031143425.1. Taxonomy (NCBI): domain Eukaryota; kingdom Metazoa; phylum Chordata; class Amphibia; order Caudata; family Salamandridae; genus Pleurodeles; species Pleurodeles waltl. The sequence goes on from NC_090437.1 coordinate 187,992,892, forward strand.
CATGTCATTACCAAAGGTGCATAACTATCAGTAGTGCAGCAGATGCAGTGGCACCCGGACCAGGAGTGTGAGAAGCCAAGTTATCACAATTAGTGACTTTTTTAATTAGAAAACTAGAGGATGGAAATTGATCTTCCTTCATTGCATTACAGTTACAAAACCCTTGCTATGCAGCTGAAGTGAATCAATGCTAATAATCTCATTTTGCTCCTGTTAACACACATTATATTGCTGAAAATGAATAAATTATGAATCTTTATCAAATAACTTATATTGAAGCATTCTTTGAGTCATATTAAGAACAGCACGCACGGCCGCAGAACAGAGCTGTATCTATTTTCAACAAAATCACTGCTGTCCATAGCAATCACGCACTTGCACTACTTAATTTCAGGAGTTAGTGTATGTCCTCTCAAAACCTCCAAATTTTAGAGCACTTAATGAGCCCCAGACACTGGGGCTTGCAAATACAGACTATCACCAACGTTACGATGTGTTTCCAAACTGTGCTGTTTTCATCTCATGTACTAACTCATTTTACTGTCCAGTGCTTAATTTGTAAGTAAAAGTGTGCAGGTGCCCAAGGCTCTCCGCAGAAACACACAGCTTCTGCATTTAAATGTGCGAGCAGAGAATACTGAGGCAGTGTAATCCTAAGGCCATCTCAGGCCTCTTTAATTCATTTACAGCCAATCATTGCCCCTTCAACTCACTCTTGCAGCTTTCTGCTTTCTCCCTTTCAGAGGCTTTTTCATTTTTCTCTTCCTCCTTCATTTCAGTTAGTGTATTTTGCTTGCAGTAATTGATGCAGAAAGATAAGTGCTGGCCCTCAAAAATAGGTGCTGGTGCCCCCACCGGAAATCACCGGCTCAAATTAAGCACTGCTACTACCATGTTAGTGCATGTGCGGCTATGGGCTGCTATGCTCCGTGCCATACTATGTATTAATCTAGAGATACTTTTCATAGAAAAACATTTGGCATTTGCAGTAAGTCCTCCGTTTATTGTATCTCTGTGTGTGTCTTGTGGGTGACCGCTGGCAGTCCTGTCTTCTTCTGCATCATTGTAAGTGTGCCGTTTATTCCTGCTTTGTTTTGTATATAGCGTACAGTATTTAATGAAAGTCTTCTAAGATAGGCTATAAGGAGCTGTGGCTGGTGAGTGCTAATAAAACCCTGTGCATTCAGGTTCCAATGTTATAAGCAAATTATAAAACAGTTAATAAAATTCTTTAAAAAAGAGATAAAATAAGAAAGCAGCGTCTTTTGATAAGATTCTTTTAACTTGACTAGGATAATAGCCAAGAAAGAAGACCAGTGGACAATATCCTTTAGAATAGCTCGTTTTTCATTTCTGCAAAGACCGCCATATTGTTTTTGCACAATAGTTTCTACAGTACACAGCAGAGATTGTGTGCTGTTTTTGATTGTTATATGCTTTGTATGACACCTACACTAGTGATTCTTAAAATTTGGATTTTTGTGGACCTCCAAGTAATCATTACCAAAGCCAGGGACCCCACACTGAATCATCACTGGAAACTAAGCACCCCGGCTTGAGCATTTTTGATGGTTTGAAGTGCACAATAATGCATAACAAATACAAAAAAGTGCTAAAAAAACAAATACCCACATGATAATATATTTTATTTAATTAACAAACAAGTTTTTTTTTTTAAATCAAAATTTTAATTGCAATGGAAGGTTGGAGCAGCTCTAAATTTTATTGAGGCCACACATCATCCATACTAAATTCTGACTGATGTACATGCACTGCTCCTACGAATTATTCTGAGGATGCTACTTTCATTTTTAGGCTTCTCTTTCAAATTCCATCACATTTACAGAACGTTTTAAAATTCCATCTTTCCGTTGTGATTCTTTATTTATTTACACTTTATAATTTAATTTTCTGAGCAGTCAGGTAACCCCTGAGTATATTTCCCAGTCTTCCAGAGGTCCCCAGACCAGAGGTTAGGAACCACTATCCTAAACTATGCATTGTCATGATTGTGGTCTACACAGTTTATTTTGTGTCTACTCTGTTTCGTTCTTCTTGCTGTGTTGATAGTATAATATCAGTACAAGTAGAAGAAAATCTGCAAAGGTAGGATGAAGACAAGATTCTATTTTCAATGCCTACTCAATACAAGACATCAGAAAAAAATCCTTTGGTTAATCCCATTTTAATCAGCAAATGTGTCTTGTCAATCATGCCTCTAAGTTGAGCCCTGATGAAAAAGGTGCTTTTCAATTCTTCAGGGAATTCTTTTCCGCTTGAGTTTTGCATTATATTCCTTAGTTAGGTAATTTTGGAATGTGAACACAGCTTTAGGAGCCATTTTGTCTGAAAGAGTTCAAGAACAAGGTGCATTAGCACTGGCCCCACGCATCCTTTCCTGATGAAAAAGAACTTGAAGGGAAGGTTTGAATGTGACGTTCACTACTGAATATATTGCCAAAAGTGAAAGTGATTTACAGTAACTGTCTGCATAACAAATTGCACATTGAGCTAATGCAAAAGGTGCAGTAGGAAATCAGTAATGACAATCTTGTTACCCCAGTTACCATCCACAGTACTGAAAAAAATGTAAATCATGGATAATCTCGAAGTGTTTTTTGCTTTGATCATATCAGGCATGTGTGTGTATGTGCGTGTGTGTGTGTGTTCGTCATGACATACGACATTTAATAACACTTTTGCTGGGTTTGGTAGTTTTGGACGCTGTTGTTGCATTTAGACTTATTAATTTTCAAAAAGACATAAAACAGAGACAATGTAGTTAATTTTTGATGAACAGACATTTTTATCTCTTTTCAACTAATTGCACATGTGACAGGCCGTACCATGGCAAAATAGGCATTTCAATGAGTAACAACTAAATTAATTTATGATGAAATACAGTTCAATATGTGATTACTAATTTTAGTCAGTGCTGATATTAGGATGTGTTTCCACTGCAGTTCAGAGTTGGAGGAGTATATTTCAATTATAGAAGTTTTCACCTGTTGATATTTTGCTTAAAAGTACAACATTGCAGCCATCGGGCTATATTTTACAGTACGAAGTAAGAAAAAACTCAGTTACGCAATATGTACTGTATAATACAACCATATGTTGTCCAGTGCATATGATCCTGTTGCATTCTTCCATTTTAAACCCAGTGATGATAACCAGAATTGACAAAGCATGTACATTTCCCCATTTTTGGAAAATTTAGCTTATAAAAAACACACTAGCACTCCCAACCACTGTAGAATATTGAAAGAAAATGTTATTCAACAATTTTACAATTTTGCTCTAACAATACTACAGCACTGATAAGGTGAAACCTAAAAAGGGAACATAACTAAATCACCCAACTGTTGTCAATATTTAGAACTCAGAAATGTTGTGTTCGCGACTCGAGCCTAGGTGGCAACACAGCATCTTCAAACTATTCCTGTAGTGCTGCGTATTAAAATAAATCTTTCTTCACCCCCAAACACATTCGTTAATAACTTCTTTCACATTGTCATGCAGTCATCACTCTCCTAATGCCTCTATAAAATGAATTGGTTTAACAGTGACGGTTAATCCCGATAAATTGGATTAAGGAAGGGAGTAGACATGGGGTCAACAATAGAATCAGGCAGCCTACTTGCTTTTCAGCACCGTGGACCTTGATTCAGATGCATACAAATAATTAGTTCTGGTAAGAGAAAGCAAACCAAATTCTATAGGAGCAAAGGGCCAAAGCGATTTACCTAAAATAAGGGCTTAAACTTGAAAAGTCAGAAAGGTGGAGGGGGTTTACTAGAGTTCTCAGGACGTCAATGTAGTATCCCAAGTGCCAATAAGGAATATGTCTTTACTGAAGAAGCATCTGTTATTAAAAACAAACATTCAGTTGCTGATAATATCCACGGATATTCATGGGCAATGCGGATGTACTGTTGGTGATAATATGAATGTAAAATAGTTATGCATATTGATTGGTAGTCAGTGTTAATATAGAAGAGTAATTGTAGTAACGTGGTCTGAAATCAACCATTCTATGTTAAATGAATAAGTAATCTTCAGTAATATGGATGGGCAGTTGTGGATATTATGGACATGGTATGAAGGTAAATATGGAGCGTGAAATGGTGAAATATGGATGGATAATTAGTGGTCAGATGAATTGGCAGTCCATGGGAACATCAGTTGGTGATTTGTCACATGAGCAGATCGTTGTCAGAAATTTGAATCGGCTATTGGTGGTAGTTTCTGTTATATTCTGAAATGCTATGTTCTGTTAATTTATAATTTATTTGTAAAGTGCTTATATGCAAATGATTCTTATCACTTCAAGAAGACAAAACCTTATAACCTAACAGTAACTGGGGAAAATGGCAGAAGATGATTAATTAAGACATTGTTTTCTTTTCCCCCAAAGCTTGCAATGTTTCACGAAATCCAGACCAATATCCCTCCTCTCCCATTTTGTTACTCATAAATTCCCTAACGTTTGTGCACTTCTTTAAATATACAATGATAAAAATGTTTTTAAAATTTCCTGTTTTCCACCAGTTACTGTGTTTATTTTTAACATGGGTATGCATTATCTTGCCAGTGTTAGACTTGTTCCATGTAAGATAGAGCTGCGTGCTCAATGTTTTGTTTGGTGACTTCATTCTTCATCTCAAATAGCCTATCGTCAAAACTAATTAGGGTGTGAGTTTGACTTAAACATGCAAATTGATTTTTTTTCCAAACACAAAAATACTTTTCTTATTGTAAAAAGTTGTTTTTGCTCTTGAAAAAGGATTTACACACAAAGATTTTCATATGGCTAAATCCTGTAGCTCGTGTAGGTGATGGTGGGGAATTGGCGCTACAAGGCCAGAATACCCAATGACCACAAACATAGGTATTGACAAACACGTCTCAGGCACCTTGCCACCCTAGTAAAGATTTTGATGTACTAAAGTGTTTTGCACTCTCAAAGCAGGGGCATATCACAAGCCCCTGCAGCGTGGCGGTGCGTGGGGGAGCCCAATCCTCCAGGGGGCCCACAGCCCTTCAAGCCAGGCCCGTTCAGCCAAAAGCAATGGATATCTGGGTAATATGGGAGCTTCAAGGGTGCCCTCTTCACACTCTGCTGGGGGGGCCTATCCTCTTGCAATGCACCACTGTCTCCATGCCCACAGTGCACTAATTGCAGACTTTGCAAGTGCAAAAAAACATCAGAGTCTAAATTGCGATCTCTTAGAATTCACAACAAAAGGGTTCAAAGTGACTCTTTCATGCAACTTGCTAGAGTATGTGTCATTTGTGTGCAAATACAATGACAAAGCATGAAAGTGACACCTTGTGGTATACTTTGTAAAGGAGAATCCCGTCCAGAAATGTCCTTGAGTCACAAAAATGGTGTCTGTGATGCACCCTTGCAACTACATTGGGCTCTTACTCCTTTCAAGGGCAACAGTAAATCCTTGTCCAGGGCGCAAGAGTATAAGAAGGAGATATTCCAAAAGAAAAGCTATTTTATGTGTGGAAAAATAAAATAAAGGTTTTCAGGTACATTTAAACTTGCTCCTTTTTTTCATTAGCCGCCTTTCAAAACTGCACATATAAACCTGTCAATAAAAAGGTAAATAGGAAATCCTGTATCACAATTTCCTCATTAGAATGTTTCCGCTTAACAAATGCTGTTGAATTTTCTCCCGTAACACATGACCACTGCATAACAAGACTTTATAGACGGCAACAAAAATGCGATGAAAGCCTCTTTTATATATTGCATATACATTTTGATAATAAACATAGTTATAAAGCTTATTTCTGTTTTTGAAATAATTGTTGCACAACCTGGATATTAGTTAGTTTTAAATTAATTATCCATTTATCTTATTATTTATAATAATATTTTCCAACTTAAAAAACGACAACCTTTTAGAAGTTGTAATTAATATTTGTAACATATTTAGCCTATTCTTTTTTCATTCTTTGTTTTTCACTCCTTTTATAACCCATTACCTTTGGAGAGGACAAACCCGGACCAATCCTGGCAGAGCAACGATTACATGCAAATTAGATATAGAAGTATTTTCTACAAATAACAGATATAAATCAAAACAACAGCCAGCACCAATTGTAATGCACTTAGCTCCACCCATTGAGTTACCAGCTGGGGATTAGAAACCTCCTAGGTTTGTCCTTTTTTGTGACGGTTCGGGAGGTACGAAGAGGGTGTGAGAACCAAACTCTTGGGTCGGATCTAATCTCTACATAGCGTGGGACAAACAACAAAATGCCAGGTTAAGCGTGGGGGTGTGGTAGAACAAAACGTGGTGAGCAGCAAAACGTGTATGATGTCAAGGGCAGTAGGAGTTGGGGGCAGCCAATTCCCAGACAAGTTGGGCTTGCCGAAGTACTTCTGCCATCCACTTCTAAACGTCTCTGTAACTCTTCATTGTGCATTGGACTTGTAGATACTACCCTTTTGGCCAATCACTGATCTTATAGCAGTTATAAGGGCTGGTGGACATAAACCTGAATTTGCTTGATCTTTCATATTCTTCTGTTTTTCGTTTTCCCTCCTCCCTCACTCCTCTTCCCCTTCGGTTGTTATTGTTTCCCCTCAAATCCTTACATTTACTGAAGTTATGTTTTGATGTAAAACACCTTGACGCCTCAGGGTTAATAAATAAATATGGAAATAACTAAATAAACAACTAAATAATACTTCATCCTCAGTACAAGCACAAGGCCTTAGATAACTCTGTTCATATATTTTGCTCAATTAATCATTGCAAGATATGTTTAGTGATTTCAGTTGTCTTGTGTGAATCAGCAAGACACCTTTCAACCAGGTCAGCTGCTCTCAGTCTCTGAACATATGCAAATCTGGAACATAATCGTGCATTTGAATATATGAATTGAAGCTCAATAGTCCAGTATTAGCAAAGTGCACTGAATAGACAGCCTAGAAATTGTGAATGGTTCCAATCAAAACTACAAAAATATCCAGAAAATACTAAAATGTTAGCTGCCCATGTGCTCACTCGCACACCCTTCACAACACAACCACCATCAGTATTACATGCGCAGGTCTGTTTGACAACTTGCATCCACTTAGGTGATTGACTGCTCTTGCTAGCGATAACCCTCTTTGGCCTCAATCTTCAGCTGCTTTCGCATTACAAAAAAAATAATGTCCCTATTTCAGTCTCAGTACAAAAGTACTGACCTGGGCGCAGGAGAGGACTCGCCGTCCCATGACAGAGTGAAGTCAAAAGCAGATCCCTGCTGAAAAGGAAGCGCGTCCACAGATGCAGGAAACATTTTCCATTCTGCTCCTCATTTGATGATTTCCATTATGTGGTTTTAGTTCGCGTCGGGGTTTCATTTGATTTCTTTTTTTTTCACTTGAGATTTAACCTTCCCTCTTGCAATACACAACGGAGAATGAAATTCTCTTGCTCCGTTTCCATTAATTTCTGCCCTCATTTGCTTTGTCGTGCGGCTTCCCTGTTTTTGTTTTGAGCCCCATGTGCGGCTCTGCCTGCTGTCGCAGACATGGCTGCCTTTCTTGTCCAAATGTTCTGTGGCATTCACTGGTGACATAAATTTCACGGGCTGTTGCATTGCAGAGAGCAGGGGGGACAACAGCGAAGAACCTCATCGCAAATCAAACACTCCTTCCCACCCCTTCAACTCAGAGCACCCTTCCTCTGCTCTCTGTCCCTGTCGACCCTCGCCACTCCATCACCCGTCACCTTCAGACTGCCTAAAGTATGCCTGCGTCTCTTGTCTTAAGCAGGGGCCTCCGCTCTCGCCGCAAGAAGGCCTTTTAAGAGGTTTACATTCATTTAGCGGATTCAACAGTTTCAGGCATCCAGATTCCGTGCTATGTCTCAACAGAAAATGTAAAAGAGTTGAAAACATACCCTACAATACATGATTTTTGTTATCAATTTAAAATCAATATTTTATTTTTATATTTTGTGATCTTCAGAATTTTTTTGGTGATTTTCGCTATTTTGCTTTTTTTTAAAAAAAAATGAAGTGAAAATTGTAGTACTTGTTTTGCAGTTATACATTGTCAATGAAGAAACCGAACGCCATTTTTTTTCGGTATAATATAGGCCTTGCTTAAGTGCCACCCTTTTCGTCTATTACATGCAACATGAATTGCGGTGTATCGTCCTTACCCCTTGACTACACTCACAGTACAAAGTATTTCCCTTATTGCACATTTCGTTTATTTGTCAATACAGAGTCTTCCTTTAGTCCTTGAAATTCGACATAAATTCTTATTTTGCCAGTCTAATAGAAGGTGGGCCATAGGCTATCCTTCTGTTTGCAGCTTTTGCATGTAGACCACTTATTTTAATTTCTTCTGCTTTTTAAGATAAACTATTTATGTCAGTGTTGTTTGGGACATTTCAGACTATAGCAGAGTTTTGTTTTTTTAAAGCTCAGTTTCTTTGGTTTAGCATCAAAAAATTATATTCATCTTCAGTTGCTTGTGTTTTTTCTGGGTGACAGTCTCTCAGATCTTATGGTCACATAAGTCAATGGTGTGCTTTTTATTTATGATCCATGGTTTTCAGTGTTTTCGAGGTGTTCGCTGTGGGACGAATAATATTATTTTCAACTCGATCACCCCGCTACAATTCAAGATTGTTTCTTTAGCCCCTCTCTAATATATTTCTGTACCACACGTAACAGTGTCCAGAGATATTGTTTGTATCTGCTGGCGCCACTTGGTACCTGGTCGCTCCTTTGTTCCTCTCAGTTCTCAGTGCTTTTTATGAGGTGTACAGATTTAGATTTAATAACATCATAACTCGTGAACAAGAACAGTGGGGGCCACATTCACAAACATGGTTTCTCCTGTAGTTTTTTGGTGTATGTAAAACAATTGATTTCTACTTCTAAAATGTAAATTCTGTTACACAGAATTAGGATTTCTAAGTAGACACTCTGTTACTCATATAGATACGCTTATCCCTCTTTCACATTTGAGCAACTGAAGAAAATGGAGTGGGAAAGAATGAAAAGTGATGGAAAGTGAATGTGACGATGCAGACCTTTTGGAATATTATCTGTGGGAGAAAACAAGCAGGACAAAATACAGCACAGATGCACTTTTCTGCCTAATCCCCAATATATAGGGGTGGGCAGGTACACTTAAATCTGGCAAGCTTTTTGAGGGGGAGTTTTCCAAGTGTCACTTGTTTTTTGTAAATTTCAAACGATAAATACCTGTTATCAACAACTTGAGAATGACCCTGTACAACACTATGTAGAAGAACACCCAATCTCACACATTGACCAAAACTTGCTTTCGCATTTAGGAAGAGCCTAAATTTAGGTATGTTCGCTAAGTTTTTTGAGGGGTGTCATTTACTTTTGCTACAACTGCAACAAAACAGTAATGAGATATCATTTGTGAATAAAAAATGTTTGAGAACTCACTGGTAAAACTGAGCTTCTGTTGACTGTAATTTAATTGAAGGGAAAATTATAAATGACTACGTTATAATCCAACGTTGATAGGCGTTATCAGAATGGATAGAAGTAAATCACTGAAGTTGCTGTTAATTGCATATAAATGCTTATACATTTCCCTTGTCTGGTGTTTTAATGGGAGTGTTATGCTGTTTCCACCATGAGTCTTATCTCTCAAGGTATTTATTTCATACTTTGCAGCAATCACTATATCGTACCCTATCCACCAACTGAAAGAATAGCCAACAGGCTAAGGTTTCATTAAAACTATTAGTCACCCCTAGACTCTCACAAAGCACATTAATATTTCCCCAAAGCATGCCTAAATTTAGTAGCCAAGTTATTCAAAGGAATTCAAAAGAAAATTTGGCAAGTAAACATGTACAAAATATATTGAAAGCTTTTCATTAAGACACTTTTCCTTCTGAATGACCCTTCTAACAAAACCAAAACTGAGAAAGGTAGCAGCAATTCAAAACAACCTTGAATGAAACTTTATGTAAAGGCATGACCTTTTGAAAACATAAAACAATTGCATGGAAAACAAATGTAATTATATATTTTACCTAAAATTTCAAGGACAATGTAAAACTAATTTGAAATTTATTATGCAGGTTGTTTTTTGAAAAATCATTTTTGTTCTCTCTATATATATATTTATAAGTTTTTTCAATGTTTATGTCTTTTAAAAAAACCTGTGTGCAGGTGGTACATCAAGACTTTGTGTTTCCATAACATTTTTCCTCTGAAAATGAGTGACAAGTGGGTAGTCAAACTAAATTTCATAATTAATGATACCTTTGAACAAGATATATTGAGAGTGCTACATACTTGTCTAGTTGGAACAACAGCCAGTACAAATTATTTTGCAGCCCTGTAACCGTATAACAAAATATCTGGTTTCCATTGTTTTGTTTCTTCCTTAAACTGGAACTTGAACCACATCACCTGAACAATATCAAGCAGTCTTTACTGTCCACTGTTTAAGAGAAAGCTGCTTGGGATATTGTAGCACCCAATCTAACTTTTGGAATTTGACAAAAAAATGTTGGCTTCAATCTAAAAGTTTCTAAGCTGAGCAGCCTTAAAATTAGGCGAGTGACCGAATCTTATAAACAAGCACATTCCATCTGTTATCAAGGACCTACATTGATGGCCGGTTCAGGAAGGAATTATTTTCAAAATAATGTATTTTTCTGTTAAAAAATCCCAATAAAGCATGTATTCAAATTAACCCCTGCGTTGTCTCCACCCACAATCGAACTTACTGCTGGTGATTGAAACTTTCAGAGGGAGGAACATTTTTCATTGTTACTCAGAATGATGGAAACTTCCTCTCGAACTGAGGTCAGACCATATTATGTACAGGTCTGCAATACTTTGAAAATGCATCTTTTCAAGAATCTTTAGTGGCTGCATTCCTGCCATTAGGACATCTACATTAACAACCTTGGAGCACGTAACAGAGACTCCCTGGGTGATCTTACTGAGTTGAAAGGCTCTATAAAACAACTCAAAATGAAGTACAAGTTTACTCTAAATGGGACAGTGGTGTAAAGCAGCATAGTAAGAGCTGGTACACTTCAAGAACAGAGTGGGAAAAGGATTAAGTGGCAGATTGGAGTGCGTCCTGTAAGATGGGAGCAGTAAAGGGGAACTATGTGACCAGTGCAGGAGCCTGCAGAGGGATGGTGGCAGAAGTGTTCTTAGGACTGGATAAAAGGCATATGCTGCATACAGGAGATGATGCAGAGATATGGTAGCTTTGAAATGTAGCCCAATGAGTGTGTACACCTGCTGCAGAGTTATTTCTGTATCCTGAAAGTCACACTAGCTGTGTGCTTCAGAAACTGATTAAATGAGTACCTCTAGTTTTCACAATAACAACACCTATTGCTAAAAGTACCAAGGCACAAATACGAATGGTTTTTCCTAGAAGAACTTGAAGGAATTGCTCGAGAATGGGAGCTAGAAACACCCTCTTCTTTAACTATTGGTGTCTTCAGCAGTCCCCGCGGGGGCTTAAGCGGAATAAGATACCTCCTCGCCCCCCTTTCTCTTTCAAAACATTTCTGTTTAAATTATTTGGGTCAAACCACAACAAGATGGTGCACCGGCTGTGAACTGGCTGCTTTTTGTCACCCGCGACTGACTGTGAGAGCTTTTGTGAATGGAGCAGTGTGTTGCTCAGGAGCCGTGGTCTGTGAAGAGCTCATTAAAGATCATGAATTGTTTTTGGTTGCCCATGGACGGCTGCTGGTGGGGCACAGGCTGCGACAGTGCTTGATCCCTTGATGAATGGCGTCTGGTGCTGAGGGCGGCTGGGAGGCAGACAGCACTGTTGCTTGCTGTTCAGCAAGCCTGTGACTTTGATCCCCGGCAGCGTTGGCTTCCGCTGCGCCTCCAAAGAGGGCACCCATTCAGGCCGCCACACACGCCCTCTTTGACTAGCTGAAATAGTTGGCATTGCCCCCTTTGAAACTCCCCTTTGCTCACAAATGCACACACTTGTGTATATGTATGTGCATGTGTGCGAGAGAATACAGGGACACAAGCAAGTTGCTTAGGCACCACAAACATACACACACACATACTTTCTGTCACACACACCCCACAGACTCCTATGTGCCACACATTATCTCTCTTTCTCTTTCAGTCTTTCAAACCCCATCACGGAGACCCAGGAGGCAGATGTTTCCTTCTCTTCTACACTCGAAGGGGTTATCATTGCATTTATGCGGTTTGGGCCGGACAGAAGAACAAACCGACATTTTCGGTTGTATAATGATTATACAGCCGCATTCGTGTGCAGAAAGTTACATAGCACAAAGAAGACGAAAGGGCACGGAATACAAATAAGGAAATGTGCCTCTAACCCCCCTCTCCCCAAAAATCCCAGTTTGTTTGTACCTCTGCCCATCGTGAAGTTGCCAGAGGCAGCTTCCAAGAGCATTCACCACCTAGAAGTGTTTCATAAACCTTGACTCTTTTTCACACTCAGTTGCATGCCATTGGCCCATAAGGACAGTGCACTAGTGACCCATTTGTTTTTCCATTGCTGTTTATTTGAGAGCAGCCTGTCTTTATTATATTGCAATAGTTTGACAGCTTCATGTAGAAGGAAAGTACATATTGAAACATTTCAAGCCATATTAACAGGCTATCGTTTATCGTTTCTTAAAAGGTAACACCTATTAAAGTAAGGGGATTTTAACACAAAGGAAGCTTGCAGAATCTGAAGGGTTGTAACCTGGCATTCCGTAGCGAAAGGTCGGCTAAAGATAAACTCGAATCTCAGCCAGAAATCCTTCCTAACTGTGGGATCTAGGTAGTTCATGCATAACATTTTCTTTATGCTGGTGTAATCTTGCATGATTCCCAAATTTCACGTCAATGCGAAGCGCACATTTTTTTGGCATTTGACATAAGGCAAAAGTTCTTGTAATTTGTGCTCGAGCTAGCCTGGCTTGGAACATTTCCTCTTCGTGCCTGTCTCCTGTGGGTATCTTGTGTACCTTTTTCGTGCGAGGTATACCCTCATAGGACAAAGTTATAGGAAATGCCACACAATATGTTTTGCGTAATGCATGTAACTTCATGAACATTACGTCTATTTAGGAAAAAAATCCCAAATTTCTCATTCCACTCTGAATGTCGGTATAGGAAAGCTTGGAAAAAAACGTACCGTCTTTCTTAGAAATGCAGAGGATCTTACAAAATACTGTATTGTCACTGCACATGTATATGGATTAATAACTTTTCTTGTACATCAGTTAAATCCAGCGCTATAAAGACAGATCTTACAGCGGTACTTGTTTTATGGACCTCCAACAGAGGCAGCAACCCTGCTGAGGTGCGGATCGTAAGCTGAACATCACAAACGGATTTCAACTGCATGAAAATTAACCTAAGGTGCTAACCTACTAGTTAGCTAGGTTTGAGGTGGGCATTCAATACCATGCGGTGCCAGCTGGTCGCCTCCATCTGGTATTTTCCCTTCGATGCTGTTGCTAAAGTACTTCTGACTGGTCTTGTTCTGTGATGCATTTTTGTGATTTGGAGATATACCAAACACGTCAGAGCCACAGCAGCGTGGACTGGACCAAATAGACTGTTTGAGTAAGAACTGATAAAAAAACCCGAGTCTAAATGGGTCTTTGTGTGTGGAGGAAGCATGGCGATCACTGACCCGAGCAAGGTGCTTTCATGCGCGCTGTAATCGATCTCCGTTTTGCACATATAGATATAGGTAGATGTTGGTAAAATATTCAGTGGAACACAGGGTAGCTGAAATTTGCCCATTTGTTTTGATTCACCTGTAATTTGGAGTACAGAAACGACTCAAATTCACCCCTCATGCAACTAGAGAAATGAGCCTATTCCGCAGCTCAGGCAGCTCCTGTGTTTCTCCCTGGCAGAGCAAGATCCAGGGAGCACACACGAACAGCACATGAACCAGACAGTTCCTGTAGTTCTAGTAGTTTTCATTGTTGATCTCATTTCGCTGATTAGAACTACAGGAGCTACCCGGAAATGGTTGAAATGGTCAGCCCTCAGTTCACTGGACATTTTCTTCTATTGTATACGGAATAACATTGTGTGGAATTCCATTGTAGTTCGCTTCTGCATACTGAGAAATACAAAATTATTTTGCCTAGCTCTAAGCATAGGAATGTCTTCCGTTTGTCTAGTTTGGCATACTAAATTCAGTTTGAGCATGGTGTCTCTTTACAAAGTGTAGGTTGAATACTGTCTGAAGAGTTTCCCCAAAAAATCTGAGCAAAGGGGCCTTGGAAGTCCCTTGGTGGTTTACAAAGAAGAAATCCAAGAGGCATGCCCTAAATAAGCAGTGACTGTGTAATTTACTCATCTATAGATTCATTTATTGCATATATCCCCAAATTATGGCATGCTTTGTGTCATTGTGGCCCACTCAAGGATACTCACAGTCTATACCTTTCAGAAGGGATGGGTAGACCTAGAAATGGTACAAAGAGGTGGTACAGGGTGGACAACCATGTTGGTGCTTACATGTTATTCTTATACAACATTCATATTTCAGCCTGAGGAATCTTCTACTTACCCCAACTCTTTCTGAAGTTACAAGTCTGCGCTGTAGCAGAAATGATAGAAATGTTGTTTAAAATAGAAGCGACAGATGCTGCTATTGCACTGGCTCATTACCTGAGGATGGTAAAGAATACGTTTCCATGTGTGAATAAGGAGGGCATGCAGGCTGAATGGCACATGAGGGCATTGATTTTCAGTTGAAAAACTGACTTTGAGAGATACTTTTAGTGTGTATGATAATTAACTTTTTGTAGATAAATCCTACTTTTTAAATTGTTTTTAGATGTTAATAATGTTTGATAATGCTGTTTTGGTTTATTCATGAGGGTTTTGTTCATCAGTTAGGAGCAGATTTTTACTTGTAATGTATTCCGCTATAGTACCATTTTGTGTTTACATGGGCAGTTCCTGTGTAAGATGAAACTAAACATTTAGAAGAGATTGATGGTTTAGTAATGTTTTACATTCCGTAGGACTTGCTTATGCCGTGTTTGTATATCACTACATTCACATTAGGTTCACAATTTCCACAGCATATACTCAGCTGCACAACAACTTTGAAGCAAGCTGTCCTTTGCATTTATCGTGAAGGTTGAATACAGCACAGATCTGCCATATTCTTATATTTGTACTAAATGATATCATGGTAAATAATAAAAAATGTATCGAAGTTGAAAAGGCCAGTGACAACCAAAATTCAAGCAATATAATTCATGAATCGAAGAACAAGGCGTAGTGGGCAGTTAGAAATTACTTCCCAACTCAACATACAGCAAATTTTGTTTTCATAGTACGTCATTGTAGATGAAGACATAAGCAAAAAAGTTGATACATGTAGAAATATTTTCATCATAAAGCTTCATACATTTTGAAATTTTGTAGATATGAAGATTAGAGTGTAAGGTAGATGGTAAACCATGGGATCATACTACACTAAAGTTTCTAATGAGCATTAGAGCACAGAGTACATAGTAAGTCTGGCTCACGAACATGAGGGTGTTTGATGCGGAAGCTCTTGCTGTATTGTGACTAAGATATAGAGTTGATTTGTGTATTGTGCACTCATTAGGACACTTCCTTTGATGTATTTAAAGTCTGATCGTTGCTGTATCAACTAACAGGATGAATGTAGAATTTATGTATCTTTAATTGTCCCATGATGCTTCTGACCAGTGTGAACCACATCACCTGTCAAGTTTTTTAGATAATTAGTTTTTCATGTTTAAAACCATGCCTTTTGATTTACAATATCTGTTTAAAGGTTTCCATGCCCTAAAGAAGCGGTTTTCTATTTTGCAAAACATATGTTGGCAACTTCAGTGTTCATTTGACACTAAGGCTTACTACGTAGTCATGTCTAATGCTCATGAGCAACTTTAGTGTTGTATGATCCCATGCTTTACTATCTACCTTACAATCTAATGTTGATATCAACAACATTTCAAAAAACATGTCAGAAGGATAACTGACATAGTGGGTAAGCTGATGATTGTGTACTCGGATTATCCATTGTTGTTTTTAAGAATTCATAAATCGATTCACGATCTGAATGCTTGACTGAAAAATATTAGCAGTTTTTTAAATTGCAAAAGACACCTGGACCCATTTTCATATCATTCAGTGGATGAATATGCTTAATCCAAATGACAAAAGGCTATTCTATTTATCTGAATACTGGGAGCCTCCACAAAAACTGTACACACAACTCCACCCTCTTGGTTTCAAATGAGCAGCTACAAATTATCAGTGCGACAAAATATCCTATCTATATATGGTGTAAATAAAAAACAACACGCCCTTTGAACTAAACAAATTTATTGAAGTAGCAACAAATGTCAATCATGTGTATGCACTGTATATCACTGTGTATGTCAGACTCGATTTTACAAGTAACATGAAGTTCAAGCATATACTTTACCTTCATCTATTTTACCTAAATTTATATTTGAAAAACAATATTTTAGGGCACTCAAAAATGTGTTTTTATAATATCTACAATTTTTAAAGCATTTGTGAGCTCTGGCTGGATGCAAATGACAGTGAGTGAGATACAGAGAGAGAGAGGCACCGACTCTACTCCTCTGTTTGTTTCTCTTCTCAAGGGCTGCTGAAAATTCAACAAAATTGTTTCTAGGAATTATACATTCCTTAAAATGAGTATCTGTGTTCATTTTGCCGACCCAATCTCCATTGAAAGAGCGGACATTTAAAGGGCTTCTCCAATCAGGAGGCAGTTGATTGCTTGAGGAAGCAGCAGCTTGGCAGAAGGACGGCGTTCCACATGAGGAAACTTGCAGCTTGGCTAATCCTGAATTGCAAATGGGCCTCGTCCGCGCACCCCCTACCCACGATGGCACGGCTCTGGGACTTATTTCCCTCGCTTGTGTTCAGGGTGCACTTGCAGGTGTCCTGCTTGGTGGCTTCCCAATACAAGGGCCGCTTTCTAATCATGGGTCAGTTGACCTCAGCGGTGAGGTCAATTGGATGGAATCTGTTTTCAATGAAAGGGCTAAGAGGAGGTGAATTGTGACACCTGCTGCCAGGCCCGAGGCACCCAGTGCAAGGGATCTCATCTGCCAGAAGTCACATGACTTGTGCCATCTGAAACTTCCACTTAAAGAGAACGCCGCCAAATAGCTAATCCACCGATTTCTCATAAGTAAAGAAACCTGTGATATGTTTTCATGCTAAAACCCTAAAACAGCATATGTACTGTATAATTCCTTCCTCCCTTCCTTCCTCACTTTCCTTCATTACGTGTGTATTGGTAGAAGATGGAGAAGAATGACATGGAAACGGAGAAAGACAACATTTATCATAGAAAGAACAATGTATATCCAAAGATTAGTAGCGCAGATCCTACTTTTGTTTCTAAAACCTGTACACGTAAACCTGAAGGAGTTTATGTTTGGGCTTATACTTGACCATTTTTGCCTGACCTAATGACTGCTGGATCTGGTTTGTGTAAGGAGGCAAACAATGGGATAGGTCAGACTTAAAAATAGGACTAACGCCTTTAGTCTTATTTCTATTTCTGGCCTGTCCCAGTTTTTGCACAGACTTGTAAATGTGTGGGTGTGTATATATATATATATATATATATATATATATATATATATATACGGGTGTGTGTGCTAGGTTTGTAAATGTTGTAAATGTACTTGCACACACACATCCTATGTTTACATAACCTTAACTGTTGCAGGACCTCCACCCTGCAATCCCCTTCCCCCTCCTCCCCACTCTGTCTCTCTGCTGGTCAGCGATCTCCTCCTGTGATGCCTATCAGAAACATACAAGACTTCAGAGGCGTCTGAAAGGAGAGCATACCTTTAAATTCTGCTTTACAGTATGACCTGACATTGGTCTAAAAAAACTGGGACATGTATTTTAGGATAACAAAAGTATTGGGGCACTGGAACGATCCTGTTAAAAGTGGGACGGTCTGGGGAAATCTGGGACATCTGGTTACCGTAGGCATATGAGACAGTGCCCCAACTCTGTGCCCTAAGGCTGTTGAACGCTTGACTTTGCAGTCCATCATTTGTGCCTTTTATCAATCACTCCTTATTAGCAAGCTGCAGTCTCCAGTTTCCAATAAAAAGTGCAGTGACCTGTCATATGTGGGTGATCAAAGGTCACGTGATTTTACATCCTATACCCCTAAAACTCTGGCAAATTATGTCTGTGGGTGAATTCTAAATCTGCTTGCATAGTCTGTAAAATGATTATGGCATCTCACATCAAGCACCCCAAAGTCAAACCCCAGTAGCCTCTCTTGCCTGAATGCTGACATCCAAGCCCTTTCACCAGTCATCTGTGTCCACTTTTCCCACACCAATGCCTGCTGGATATAGGGCATTGCCTAAGCTGTGCGTATGTGTTGTTTTGTATGCTTGTGTGTATGTGTGTGTGTTTGCATATGCTGCCTCTGTGCATATGTGCATTTGTGAATGGATAGATATTTTTAAGTGGGAGCATCTCTGTCATAATTGTGTCCCTGTTATATTGTGGCTTTTTTTGACAATATGGAATTCACCCTTAGTATACTCATGGCCTTGGCATATCATGGCCTTTCTTGGGATATTGTGTCTATTGTGGAATTAGGTTGTATACCATGGTATGATAGTGTAATTGCCCACCCTATTCTGGACATTCTTGGCATTACAGTGGTAATTGCTAGCATAATGATGGCCACCCAAAATACAGTGATTCTTTTCCCAAACATAATGGTTGGCATTTAATAGGGTGGCCACCCCTTCATACTGTGACACGCCTTGGAATTATGGTAACCACCCAGACACAGTGGTTAATATCTATGGCATATTGGCACATCTGTAATATGACACCCCGGTCTTTGCCTATTGTCCATATAATTTCAGGATGGTGGCCCTCTCAGTCGTATTGGTGGCTGTCATTAGTATATGATGTTCCATATATAATGGTGTGCACCTGCTGCATATTGTGGGTCCTAATCAGTTTCCTGAGCATAACGTTGTCATCCTTACGCATTTGGCCAGCTGATGTATTCAGCGCCTGCCTTGTATGGCTGACGGGTGGGTGTTAGGTACAGGTGAGGCACATGGTGGATTTAAAAGACTTTATTAGAAGCCATAGATACACCAAGGACTGGAAGCATCCAGCGGTTCTGAGGATCACGGAGCAACTGACTGTAACATTGTCGGTGAGTCTCAAACTCGCCATTTTACTCCTGAGCATGGAACCTGAATTACAGTTTAAAGCAAACAAATATAAGAAGAAGGGCACAAGAAGAGATTGCCATCTACCTACTACAACATTTCCCCCCTTTTTTTTTTAAACAATATATATATATATATTTATTCATTGGTGTTGTAACATCAAACAACTTAAAACAATACATAATCATTGAATTTGCATGGCGTCTTCCTCTGACGACATTCTCTTTTATCTGATTCATCTACGCTAAAATCTCGAGAAATAGCGCTACTTGCAACTTAAGTTGAAGCACGTGTAGCACTAATTGCATCTTTAGAATCACATACAGATTGGGCACTTGTTCCCATAACGTTAGGCTTCACTGATGGTGCATCCTGCCGTAACCGTGACCAATTAGGCTAATCACAATGATCCTTTTCAACTACATAATGCTTCCTCAAAGAATCTACTTGTTGTTTAGATAGATGAACTCTATTCCTTTTGTTTCACCATCACTTGTATTCAAGAAGGACTGAACCTTTGCTTACTCTCTTAATTTGAACAGGTGATTACAATTTTGACATACCTTTCTGCACTCTTCTTAGATGTCTTATTAATACCCAGTGACCAACCTGCAAGTTAATTTTTTTGAAACTTTTCCCTGCATCAAAATATTGTTTTTTTGCATTTTGCATTTGTATTAAAGGGAAGTTCACACTGTCATTTGACACAGATTCTTTCAAGTTGCTCTTGCAACTCAACCAATCTGGGACTAAATGTGTGCACTTTCCTGCCTCCAAGTAATATAAAAGGAGCCAATCCTGTGGTACAGTGTGGTGTTGTATTGTAGCTCCAAATCTTTGCCTTTTCAAACTCCTGAACATTTTGTCCCAAAGTTAATGCTGTGTGGATGCCCTCCTTCATTAATCTGTTTGCTCTCCCAGCTAAACCGTTGGAAGACTGAGAATAGAGAGCTACCTTAAGTTGTTCTACATCATGGAGACTTACAAATGTGCATATGTAATGTGATGAAAAATGTGTACCATTATCTGTGACTATTGACTTTGGGAACTTTCTAACATGAACACATGTTCCAAAAACTTAATGGCATTCTCAGTGTTGGGAGCATTACACAAAAGGTAGTGAATCCACTTGTAGTGATAATCTATTAACAAAATCAAATACCTGTTGTCACTGGTTAATGTCTCATATGACCCTGAAAAATCGAGTCCAACTTTATCTCATGGATTGTCTCGGAAAAGAACAAGATGAAGTGGGGTCTCAATTGTCCTCCAGTATTTATCAGAAAATAGACATTCAGCACAATCATCAGTCATAAACTTCACTTACCTATCCATGGATGGCCACCAGTAGTACTGTTTATACCTTTTGCGTGTTTTGGTAACGCCTAAATGGCCTTGATGTGCTGCAAGTTAATGTCTTTTCTTAACCTTTCAGGTGGAATAAATAAATTGCGGCACATCACCATATCATTCACTACATACAATTCAGTGGCTACCTGAGAAACATTTTTCAGTTCTCTTAACAGGTTCCTACTTTCAGGTCACCCCTTAATTATAACCTCCTTAATTTTATACAGAATTACATCATCAGAATAAGCTTTTTGCCAAGTTTGCTCAGTTATGGGAGCACACTCCACAACAGCGTTCACTGCTGCCCCCAGTAATCATTTTGCATTTCACCTTTTAATATCAATCTCGACAGGCAGTCAGTTCTAAAGTTTTTTCCCCCAGGCAAACACTTAATTTCAAAAAGATAGTCTTGTAATTCAGAGAGCAAGCATATTAGTCTTGCTAAGGCTTTATTTGAGAATGTACATAAAAGGTTTGTGGTCGGTGTTTACCTCAAACTCACATCCCCATATGTAAGTTCTGAATTTCTGAATGGCCCAGACACACACAAGAGCATCATGCTCTGTGGTACTGTAGTGTGTCTAGGCTTGCCTCATCATCCTGGATACAGAAACGATTGTTTGCTTTCTATCTGTGACCCATTGCCCAAGAATGGCGCCCAAACCAGATCAACTAATGTCAACGGTAGTTAAACATTTACATCTTGAAATGGAATTAAGGCTGAGGCCTCGTCAATCAATTTTCTTACAATTTGAAAGGTTTTACTCAAACCATCCGTCCATATGAATTTTGCCCTCTTCCCCAATAATGCTCTTGAAGGTTCCACATTTTGAGCATACCTTTGCACAAATCGAACATAATATTCCGCTAGACCTTAGAAGGAGCGAAGTGCATCCCTATCTTTCGGTGGAGCAGCATCTTGTATAGCTTTCATCAAGGAAAACTTCAGTGTAATGCCATCAGCCAAAATCGTATGTCCTAGGCATTCAAGTTCCCATGTGCCAAATTTACATTTAGCTTGTCTAATTGTCATGCCAGTTTCGGGCAATGTAGAGAAAACTTTGTTCAAGGTCTCATTATGCACTTCCCAGCTATTAGCAAAGACTAATTTGTTATCCTAGTCTGGTTGAACGCCTCGCATCTCCCCAAAAACCGTCCATGAGTTTCAGAAAGACACTAGCTGCAGAAGCTAGACCAAAGACAGTTTTAAGAATGTAAGCTCCAAATGGAGTGGGTAGTATCTGATGCTATGCTGAGCTCAAGTATGTGATGGAAAATATATCTGCCCCTCCTAAATTGGCTAACAACCCCTGAATCTTAGGGAGAGGGTGGCATTTAATGAGAATATTTTTTATTTTGCGAATATAAGTCAGCACAAAGCCTGACTTTGATGGATCTTTTCTTTTTGACAACTATTGGTGAATCTCATTGGGATGACTCACAGGATGTGATGACTTCATCAGAACACAAGTTTTATAACACTATCTTAAGTTCTTCCCTCCTGCTTAGTGGTAAGGGATGGACTTTATGCACCACTGGCTGAGCCCCCGGTTTATGAAGGATGTGATGTCCAAACCCCTTAACCGTTCCTACTCTTTCACTAAATACAGTTCCAAATCCACTCCATTTCCATTGAGTGTGAATCCTTTTCAATTTCTGTAAGATAACAACTTTTCTCTACGTATGTTATTGGGACATCACCCAACACCACATGATTCTCCCACTCCTGATTTCAAGTACAACCCCATCCTGGCCAAATCCTGTCATCCAATTATATTCCTTCCTTTGATGGATGGCTACATGTACCTTGGTGATGGTGTGTCTTCCCAGACATTCCACTCTTGAGACAAAATACCCAAGCATGTTTGTGTCCTTCCCACCGAAGACCTTCAGATTTATATCTGTCTGTGCAAGTGCAACCTTACCATCCCATTTTTCATAAAATGTTATGTCTGATCGAATTGTAATTGGAGAGCCACAGTCAGCCATAACTTGCAAATTAATATCACAAATCATGGCATCACACAACAGACCTTTGACCTTGTTTGAATCTGAGATAATATTACACTGAATAATTAATATAACCTTACTCCTTCCGCACATGTATATGTGTTTTCTGACACTTCTAGACTGTTGATTCTTGACAAGGTTTTACCACTTTTACGACCCTCTTGGAAATGGCCTATTGTCTTGCACAGCAAGTGATTGTTTCCCAGCAGCAGGGCAACTAGTGTTGTCTCCAATGTGAGTCCTTGACCCACATCTGAAACACACACTATTGGTTTTCTAATTGGGTTGTTTCCATGTTATGCCACTTGTATTTACAACATTTATGGTGTCCCTTGTCATGGTTAAAGCATCTACAGAATATTCCTCATGAATCGTCTCTATTGAAACCATGGACCACTCTAGCCCTTTTGCCAAATAAGTTGTCTCAATCAAGGGAGGGTTCCTACAGCTGAGTAATCTATCTTTTTTTTTTTTTTTTGCAACAGCTGAATACAAATGAGTCACTAATGCATATGTCACTCTTTACACCAAATTCACAAGTTGTGGCTAGTACTCTTAGTGCTGACACATACTCCTCTAGTCTTTCATCTGCGTTGTGTTTCTCTCTAGCATTATGCTTGGTTCCTCAGCATACTGTTTGACAAAGCGCACCACTGCCTCCATATATTGGTCACATTCAGCACTATCACCTGAATCTTCCTGTGGTGAAATAATAGTTGGTAAGTTGTCAAAGACCGGATCGGCTGCAAACCCAATACAGCTGAATAAAATAGCCACTTTGTGTTCAGGCGCAAATTGCGCAGCATCTATGGCTACAAGGTGATTTTCAAAAATGTATAGCCCCTGCCACCATGTAATTAGTGGTTTACCAGGTTGCTGTGGGAATGGGGTGGTTGGGCTACGTGTTGAGCTCCTGCCATGCTCCACCTGTGAGAAGAGCCAGCCTTGAAAGGTGTGAATGGCTGTACAGGTGAGCTGAGGCAAGGCAAGAAGGAAGGCTGTAGCTTTCTCAGCCTCTTCAGAAATATCTCTGAATCAATAGCATTTTGCTGAAGTATTTGGCATAATGTGCTTTTACAGGTGAATTTGAAAATCATTGCATTAACTATTGTAAATAGTAAAATTTACCATTTCCTATAGGGGGTTATTTTAAAGCTTTATTTCCATTATTTTCTATGAGGGGGTATTGCAGTTCCATTGTTTGGCCATGTGTAGTGCAGCACTTACTACTGTAAATTTACCCTTACCCCGTTTTACAGGATGTGGAGACCTGCAAATCTACACCAATGAGTAACTTTACACTTGGATTTTGTGAATAGCCAAAAGTAGTAAAGTTACTCAAAAGTGTAACAGTAAATTACTCGGTTAATTACTTGTAAGTGTAATTTACCTTTATGAATAGCCCTGAATATTTTCAGTGGGGAAAAATCGAGGTGACAATCTATAGGGAGTTGTCATTCGATAACAAGACATTCAAAACCATGTTTTGTTAAAGTCGTCCGGTAAACTGGTGGTTGGATCTAAGTTAGTGGGAAAATAATTTTCAATCTTGGTGTGCTTCTCAGTACATGTAGAGGTATGTCCTGACTGATATATTTATTTAAAATGTGTGTATTATACACACAATGCTTATTTACATCTTTGAATGCTGAACAACTAAAACTACATTTCCACGCATCACAGCACCATTCAGTTCTAAAATGGGCAAGCAGTAATATATATTCTGCCTTATGCCAATAGAACTCCACCCTTAAAAGATTTGCAATAGTGGCCTCAACTTGTGGCAGCCAGGGGGTATAAGATGCAACCGCTGGCTTGTCTTTTTGTACTGCTGGCACCTCTCTTGCTACCCCTGGTCTCATGAAATGGGTCATGAATTCAGCAGCCGGGAGCAGAAATTAGAGAGCCCTATTTACTGCCTGCAGATTTCCCTACTTGCTTCTCGTCTATTCCTTCGCAGGCAAAAGGATGCTCTGTAATGGCTCAAGGTGAAACAAACGTTGAGCCCTGTGATGACTTTATGGGGTAATGGGTGGGTGATGTCTCTTGTGCCGCCCATGATAGTTTGATGAATCAATGACCATGATCTACATAAGAGTCAGTTTGTTCTTTTGACTGTGTGTCTTATTAAGCTCGTTTTTAATGCTTACAGTATTTACCAGTTATTGGTGCTTTGTGGAACCAAGAGGAACCCCAATGTAAAACTTTTTGAAAAGGGAGCACCTGCTACTTACCCAGGAGAAACTACTGAACGATAACTAGCGCCTGGAAAAAGCCCAGTTATTCAAGCCATGGTGCACTATGAGCTGTATAGTATTCCTGCAGGCAAACAGTTTAGGACTGTGAGCTGGGTTTATGGGGAAAATTAAGCAGATTAGCACCTCTCTGTGGACAGGGACAAGGAGCTTTTCTAGAAGTGCTTCCACTTTTTCGCAGGAGAGAGAACCAATCCTCAAAAATGTCCAGCCATCTAATATATTTTTTGTCAAAATGTTTGGTCAGTAGGAGATAGGCAAAGCGAGAGACGCACTGTTTAATGTAGCCTGCAAAAAGATTGAATCATGGATTTGTTCCAAGCTAAAAATGATTTTGTAAGTACTCAAGTATTGAGGTTAATTCTGAGAATAAATACAACAATTATGTAGGCAGCTCAGAAGAGTGAAAAGTGAAGAATAAATATGATATAAAGCTTGAAGTGGGAGCTGCTATTTTGTTTAGCATGGATAATCTGAATTCTCAGAAGGAAGCTCGGTACAGTTTACACTTCCAAACCTCCACCTCTGTTAAAAAAGGACTGATAAAGCAACGTTCAATTAAAAGAATGTCCTGAGCAGGTTTAGATGTGTTTCCTGATTTCAGCAAAGTTTTCTTTTTTTGGGACAAACTCATAATTGGTAAACACTAGTTGGCTATGCTGTGGCTCGTGACTAAAATTGTGAGCACAGTCAAAAGCATCACTGACAAAAGAGCACGCATGTAAAGAAGCCATAGTGTCTCGAAAAGCGCAATGAGTCCCACGGTGTCTTATTGAACACCTACGAATGTTAAGCACGGCGTAGGCCTGTCCTCCAACTCACACTGTGCAACAGACAACTACAAGTCACTCAAGAGTACTCTTTGATATCCACAACTAATTGATTAAGGTTTTCTTACATGTTGACATCTAACGGCACTGCCTTGGTATGCTGTGATACCAGACTATCGTTGTCAGGCTATCGAGTGCCATTATTATTGTTTTTTAAATATTGTTTGCAAAAATATCACATATTTTAGCAAATGAAGGCAAGTTTACATCCAACGAGAAGATATGTTTTGTAAAGGTTATTTAAGGCACGATATTTATGTCAGAAGATGTTTCTGTATAAAGATATTCTAACATGCAATGTATGCAATTCACAGTTGCACCACTTTCTGCACTAATGTAGACGAGGAGACAAGCGGCACGGATGTAACTAGACACATTCCTACAGGGTTCTTCCCCTCTTCCACCGCTGATGCTAAAAAACACAATTTCCATCACTGGAGCCCTTTTTCCTGCTCTGAGCCAGTGTATTCTCACGAGGTCCACCGTCTCTCTCTATGGAGGGCCTGCTGCCTCACAGGAAGGAAGGTTTTACATGCTGCCGTTGTCTTATGTTGCTGCAACCTTGATCTCCGTATGTGAATGACAACATTGCTTCTGAATGCACACTAGTTCGTCCCCATTTTGGAATGACAGTGGTGCTATCTCCTGACACAGAAGACACGGCGGATATTCCCATTATATTCATTCTGTTTCAAAAACTCTCTGAAATATATTCTTGATGGAGATGTTTATGGCAGAAGGAGGGAGGAGCTGGGCCATTTTCATTGACTCTGATGTCTGAGGCCCACTGCCTACACAAATCCTCTCCTCGATTGTGGGCTTACTGGTCTTCAGGCCCATCATTTGCGTCATCGTGCAAACCTGTGTCCTCTATATCCTCTACTGTCTCACCTGCTACCAGCCTACAATGGCAGATCTGCTAGATTCACGTTTAAAATGTGTGACACAGGGATATGGAGTGATTTTGTCAAAACCATCCACTTTTTGTTGTAGTTTGAGCGCAAAACTGGGATTCTCACCTGGGCTTCAGTAAAATCCCTTGTTCCTCCCAACTGCCTCTTTATAATGACAATACTGCGGTTTTCAGAATTTCCTATGAGGAGCAAAAGGAGATTAAGTTACTTGCCCAGAATCACAGACTCCAATTCACAATATTATCTCGAAAAAGTGCATGGGAAACTGCACGCACGCACCCACGTCTGATTAACTACTTGAACAACTTGTTTTTGCCTCTGCTGACCCCATTGTGAACCTGTCACATCCTGGTTATAGAAGACGATAGCTAACCTTGACTAGAAGGTTTGCAATTTGGGTGCCTCTTCAATATCAGAGCCCCACTCTGCATGGGCGTAATGGATGACCCTGTGGTGAGGGGGTGGCAGTCCCTTAGTGTCCCCTCGACCATTCTGGGGGCCTCAGTTCAGCCCAAGAGTCATGAACATCTGTGAGATATGGGAGAATCGGGACACTCTTCATGCAGGGAGCATAATGTTTGTGTTATGCCACTGCCACTTTGGTGTTGATCTCCTTTGAAAATAAGAGAACCCTTGAGGCGTTTGCATGATTACCTAGCTCACTGAGGGAAAAATGGCCCTGTGTTGTCCAAAAATGCCAGCTTTTCGAACCATACAGAAGGATTTAGTCCCAAAGCTTCCAAATATCATTCCTGTGAAAGGGAAAACGTTTTTTTCCCCACAAAAGCCACTCTACTTAAGGTTGTTAAAATGCTTGTTATTCTCTATCAGATGCTGCTTCTGCATTTTTAGAGCAGATGTCTTCAAACATTTCAATACCGAGCCCACCCTTATATAAAACATGTTTATAAAATAGTCTACAAATATTTTAACCATTGTTATGTTGATTAAATATTGTAAGCAAAACAAAACATTTTAGGGGCATTTGAAGGCATTCGGTCAGAAATGCAGACAGTATTCAGTGGCACCTTTCAGTTTATCACAATAAATATATGCAGTGGAAAAACATAAGTGCAGGTACTCGCTATTTAGAGTACCTGTTGGCTCCTGAGATGTGCTGGTACTCTTCGATTAAATGTATTGCCTGACTGCTGAGAAATGCAGGTACTCTCCCTTTCAAAATAAAGAAGTGCAGGCACTCAGTACCGGACTGTGCCAGCCCATTTAAAGCGCTGAATGTGTGCCTTTGAAAACACTGAAAGGAAACCAACTGTTTCATGAGAGAGAAAAGTGATGTTCCTCTAGAGAACAGTCCAAAAACTATGTTTTGTGTTAATTTTTTTAAAATACTAAAGTGCATCATACTAACAAAAATTGTAATTGCTGCTTTTCCAAGATATTTTGGAAGTGGCTGAGAAACCTTAAATCTTCCGTTCCACAGCCTAGCGCCTGTCTATAGCCCTTTCTGCTCTTCAGAGGCTCACCCAACATTTGGTAGACCTCTGCTGTTCTGATATCAGTGTTAGAACCATCGGTGTGTGCAATGTAAATTGAAAAAAAAACAGTCATAATATGTGGATGTTACTGTACCTTTTTTTAGTTGCATTTTCTGTCGTAAAGGAGATATTTAGTTACTCCTCCCTCAAAATCTCGCGCCAGCATCAATGATTGATCAACATCTTAAAATCCAACTCTATGAATGATCTTGGGAACAGTTTGCTGATATTCCATTCTGATTTGTTGATTCTTGCCTCAGAGTTATACTTGCACCTTTTGATTCCAGGGATCACCGTCAGCAATAGTCTCCGCAGGAGTCAAATACTAACAGGCCTATTTAATTAAGCAATATTTTAATGATCCAGTTGATATACATCTAATTCAGATGACTTACAAGACCTGCATGATTTTTCCATTTTCTCCAATCCTCTTAGCACGCAAACAATTTTCTGTCCTTTTCTTTCTCTTTTAGTAAAATTTGAATGACTGTGGAGTCAGTTAGAACCCAGTGGGTGCACACTGTGGTATCATTTCTCACAAAGTTCTTGTGCTGACACAGCAGGAGTACTTTATGTCAGCAATGAAAGACTCCTTCGGATGTTGTAAGTGGAGTTTTTTTCTGAAAAAGCAAAAACAATGACCTTAAAGCCCAGGTCAAAATGAAACACAAGAGGAGGAGCACAGCAGGGATCAACGTCATCTTGCCACTCTATGCTTATAGAGAAGTGTCAAGGGCTTCACGTTGCCATTCAATCTTTTTCCCTAGCTCGAATGAAGAGCTGATTCCCGAGTTGATTCTGCTGCACCTAAGTTTCCTGGGCCATTGGTGATGCTGCAGTAGGTCAGAGCTTTTAGGGAGGCTATACTGCATATTTGTGGCACTCTTCCGGCATCCCATGGTGTGCTGTCAGGCTCCACAGATCCACAGGGGCCTCCAGAGGAGTTCCTACCAGTGGATCCATCCTCAACATCTTCTGAGGCCCTGGAAACCTTCTTGGGTTGTGCACTGACTCCAGTGCTTACTTCCATTCCGGCTACAAAACCTGGTTGATCCTTTCTTTGTCGACACCAGTCCAGAGGTCATTAGCGCTGGAGGTGGGCCCTCTGCTGACTGCAGTGTTTGACCTAAGCCAAATCCATTGTACACCAAAACGAGGTCATGCTCTGACTCAACTCCAGCACACACAAAGCCCACCCAATCTGATACAGACAAATTGCTTCCGCTACCACAGAGCTGTCTTTGTTGCTCCACCAGCTTTTCGGTTTTCACTCTAAACAGAGTTTGTCACCACTTGGAAATGACAATGGAGATGATAGTAATGAAATGCCAACAGATTATGATGTTGACAATCTATATATGGATTTAGTGGAGGCCAGTAGCTTTGATACTTCCTTTGATAAGGGTTGAAATACACCCTTCTCTCCTTGTGCAGCCAACGGATCAGAGTGCCATAATTTTCAAACGTTCTGCTGAGGTCCTGGATTTAGAACTTCCTTCTGATAAGGTTCAAACAAATGTACTTACTGACATTTTTCAGCCATATCGAACTTCTGGGCCTTTACTGCCATTCAGTGAAGCTCTAACTGGTACCCTTTTGGGCATATGGTCTAAACCTTGCTCTTTTCCACCAGGGAACAGGCAGATGCCATAGGCCCTGATTTTCTCAGGCAGCATCCTGTGCCTGACGGTATGGTGGTTGACGCTTCCACCAGCAAGGTAAATCCTAATTTATTTCCCACAACCCCAACTCTCTTGCCTCCCCATAGAGGGAGTAGAAAATGATTAAAGTGTTTGGAAAGTGGATGTTCTCTTCCGCCAGCCTATCAAGAGGTTATTTAGTGGCATGTTATTTTAGCCACAGGCCTGCAGTTTTAGCTCAGTAGCAATTTATTTTTATTCATTTTATTTTCTAAGCAGAAACTTCATTCTGCGGTGGTGTTTTATTTCTTTTATCTCATGCACTCTTAGAAACTGTTTTCATTCCTTTTAGTCTGACATTCTCATTCTGTGCTTTGCTCAAAACTGTACACTGTATTGTTATCAGTACAAAGTGGAAGACCACAATCTCTGCCACTTCACTGGAAACATGCATGTTCTTACATTTGGCAGTTTTCTTAGAACACCAGCTGTTTTATTATAAAACATCCTTCTGCCCCCTTTACATTAGAGGAAGAGTTCCAGCCAGAAAATTGCCACCCCATGCTGTTGCTTCATTGCAGCTGTCTGCTGAGACTGGATGTCTTCTCTGCCTACATGAGAGAAGACAATTAGTAGATCAACAGCCCTCTTCAGTACTACCATATTCAGGTATGGGGGATGGTGTCCTCCTGGGGATCCGGAAGGGCAGATTAGGGCTAACACTGCTGTGCTCTAGTAGTGCTTTAGTGGCGTAGGTAGGAATTCCAACACTTAGTATTGTGACACTATTGTGGGACTTTTCTTATGTTTCACTTTCTTTGTCACCACATTGCTATTATTATGTTTTACGATCCTAATCATTGGAGTACATGCCACTTTACCTAGAACGCAGTTGATTCAATAAAATATATTGAACCGATTTCTGCTTGTTTGTCTTTGCATGTGCGAGACAACTGAAATGGAGAGAAAAGGATGAGATCTGTTACACTACGATTTCCCTGAGAAATCAGAAAGCTATGACCATGGCTGTCACAAATCACCAGCACTTTCAGGTGCTGGTAAGGTAATGCTGTAATGCTCGCTGGCCAGAAATGTTAGGCAGACAGTTGTCACAAGGTGTGGAATTGGACTCAGTTCCGAATCTAGCTGTCTCATTAGTATAATGAGAACCAACAGGACAGGCCTAGACTTGAGGTTGGTCAATAACAGTTGTCTGCTATGCTGAATGCCTTCTGGGGCATGTCCAGCAAGACCTTGCCAGCGGTCTCAGAAGAGTTCAGTGCATCTTTGACTCAGACCATTCAGGGTGGTCAGGATCCAGCCAAATATATAATTCTGACAGGCCTGGACACCACCAACTGTTTGGGGCGAGTAATCAGCACTAGTGTGGGGATCACATGTGGATTAGATCCACAGGGTTTTCCCTCATGAATATGCCTTTTGGTGGATCCAACCTCTCTAAAATGATGATTCAGCTTTTGAGCTCTTTAAGGAAAGCCAGGCCACAGCATGCTCTTTAGACCTTTTAACAGCTGCCAGACATGTCCTGTATCAGTTCCCATCCTTCTGCAGCTACTGCAGGGGTTTAGTGGCTAGACCGCCTCCAGCCCTCTCCACCCCTCCCACCAGCTGCAGTCATCTAAGCCATTTCATGCTAGAACGGGGATCGGGTAGACAGTGTGTAGGCACCAGGGACACTGATCTGTCTGGCTCACCTCACATGCGGTATCAGCCTCCATGCAACTTTAGCTTGCTGTTAGTTGCACACACCAACCATGTTGGAGGCAAGATTCCACAAGTTCTCCCAGGTGTCAGTCTCTCACACCTGAGACATTAGCCCTCCAAATCATTCAGTAGGGCTATGTCTTACTTTTTCTATAAAACCCATCACAGCTTCTGCCCACATCGGAGCAGTTCTCAGAGCACCACGAATCCATTTTTCAGAAAGAGATACAAGCTCTATTGTCCTAAGGGGCCATTCAGAGGATGCCAGCCTCAGAGATAGGGACTCTCGCTGTTTCCTCCTGCTGAAGAAGGATGGAGGCCTCCATCCTATTTTACGTATCGCACTCTGAAAGCCATCCTGCGGAAGGAAAAAATCAAAATAGTTCACTGTCTCAAGTTCTTTATGCCCTGGATCTGGGTGACTAATTTCATGTGCCTGTCCTGCAGTCCACAGACTTTACCTCTGATGAAAATCGGCTAGGAGCATTTTCATTTTGCCATGCTTACTTTTGGCCTTACTAGTGTCCCTCAAGTGTTCCAAAAAAAAATGATAGCGGTGGTCGCCGCCCATCTTGAGAGGTTGGTGATGCTAATCTTCCCCCATCTCAATGACAAGCAGGTTAAGGTGCGCTCACCAAAGTCAGTCGTAGACCACCTCTAGATGACGGGGCCTCTCTGGACATTTTGGGTTTCTCAATAAATGAGTCAGAGTCACACATGCTTCATTTGCACAGGCTTCCTTTCATAAGAGCTGTTCTGGAAATGGTACAGCTCAGGGGCTTTTCTCTATTGCAATGTGTCCAGAACATTCAGACTATGATCCTGATGTTTAAGCCTCACTGCGGGACTTTGCTGATAGTAGTTCTGAGTGTTCTTGTAATGTTGACCTCATGCATCCTGCTTGTCCACTTTGCCAAGTGACCTTTATGGGATCTGCAGTCCTATCTGAAGTCTCAGTGGGCCCAATACCCAGGGATTGTCAAAGTCGTCATCCAGGTTTCGGAGGGTACTGCAAAAGATCTGAAGTGGTGGTTGCTTGACCGCAATGTGATGAGCAGCAGACTCCCTCACCCTCAACCTTCCCCACCCAGAGCTGCCAGTGCTAATGGATTCACCACTGATGGGTTGAGGAGGCCATCTGTGGATGTGAAGATCAGAGAACTCTGGCAGAATCCTTCCTCTAACTAAATCTGTTGGTGGTGCTGGGCATCTGCTTGGCGCAGACGGACCCTGCCATTTTTAAGCTGAAGCCGAGTGCAGCTTTTTGCTGACCACTGACATGTGGTACTGCAACAAGCAGGTTGGATTGGGGTGCTGTGCCAAGAGGATCTGCATCTCTGGAGTTGACTGGAGCATTTTCCTGATTGTGAACCACATTGCAGGATCTTTAAATGCCATGGCAGACAAGCTTAGCCAACGAAGCCTGGTAGATCACAAATGATGGTTGCACCTCAAGGTGGTGCAGGACATCTATCTACAGTGGCAAGATCCCTGGATGGATTTTTTTTTACACATTGAGAATGTGCAGTGTCAAAACTTCTGCAAGCTGGAGTCCCCAGAAATGCTGTCACCAGGAGACGCATTCAGGCTAGAGTGGAGCACAGTACTCCTGCATGCCTTACTGCCACTGCCTTTTCTATGCTGAGTTTTGAAGAATATCAAGAACAATCAGGACCAAGTAATGCTAAAGGCTCTCAGTTGGGCCAAGGAGAGTGTGAAACCTGAACGTCTAGGCATGGACATCTGTCCTCCCATTAGGCTACTGCTTCTGGAGGATCTACTGTCACATCAGCAGGGAAGGGTTTGCAGACAAAACTGTGATGTCTACACTTCCAAGCATGGACTCTGAGCAGCTGAAGTTGACTGCATTTGGTCTGTCACCTAAGTTAGTGGATGTCATCCTTCCTGCCAGGTGCCCATCCATGAAGTCCGTTTATGCTGGTTTGTGGGACAAGTCTGTGGCCTGGTTTGGAGTATGAAACACAATCCCTTTTCAAACCAAACTGTCAGGTGTTTAACATTGTGTGCTGTCCCCCAGCAAGGTCTTGCAGTGAGCCCTGTTGAAGGGTGTTTGTTGGCCCTTTCAGTCTTTTTGCATTCCCCGGATTAAATGCCCATTGCAGCAGGGATAAGGCTGCCACCACTGTGTTGTGTGCCCTTCCTTAACATTTGGCGGACACAGCGTGGACATCAGTGCACAATTTCACAAAGGATTACTGCCAGGTATAACAGAGCTGACATTTTCGCCCATTCAGACCTGCGGGGCGTTTTGGTCTGAACGCACTGCACATACTCGCCACCTGGGGAGATACTGCTTTGGTATCTATTGTAAAGATGTGGAATCATGGGTAGCAGTAACCATCAGAAGAACAAGTTACTTACCATCAGTAACAGTCTTTCGGGTGGATATTCTGTCTAACTGCAGATTTCTCCTGCATTTCCAAATTCCTGTTCTGTAGTACTGTTTCGTAAACTGTTTTTTGACTAATGATATATTGGGCTACAGGATATAATTTCCCATGAAACATGGAAATGAGAAACATTAATTTCAAAAACATTATTTTTTATCCTTTTGCCTGTGGTTTAGATTTGTCTTCATTTGAATTCTAGCAACTTCCTGGCTTTGCCTCCTGACTACAAACGTTTGTCTTGTTTTGCAAATCTTATGAAACTGGCTGGCCTGATGTCTTTAATCACATCCTTAGGATGTGAGTTTAAAATCCTGCTTATAAAATTATGTTTTTCTCAGGAAAGCTCTAAGATATTAGACAGTCTGTTTTATTTGGCCTTCAGTTCTCCTACACTGCCTTGCCGCTCATTACATTGCCTCTTTCCGTTGTTAGAATCATACCTTTGATATATATATATATTTCATGGTAATTTTCTATAGGGAGTGATATATTTATTTTTCTTCTCATTTTGCTGATTTGTTAAGACTGGAGTAAGATTTGAAAGCAATATACATACATGTGTTAAATATACAATTTCCTGGAGTAATTTGTTCGTTCCTATAACAACATTTATTTATTTATAAACAGATCATTTGGCTATGGAGAGGAATACACAGTACTTTCTGTTTGTTTTGGAGTTTCCATAGTGCTTGCATGCTGTGTTTCAACCACTTCAGACACTCTGAGACACTTTAAGCATACCGAAGGCAACAACCACAATTAACAAAATGAATAATGTGTTTCAAGGGACATGCATTGGGAGGTGATTTACCTTCTTGAATGTCCACTGATTCCCCCCCAGTGACCCACAGATGATCAGATTATGTATGCAAATAAGCTGCATACCGAATAGTACACTTTCGGATGATGCTCATTTTCTTCTAAGGGTTCTCTGCCGTGGTGATGTTAAGACGCTGCTGTTGTGAGAATTTTTGTAAGAATACAGGAGCAACAGGGCACAGCACTGATCTCTATCAACCTTCAACCAACCGTATCCTCCTCAAACCATGTATTCTGCATTCTACTACACATCACCATATTCCACAGGCGTTCAGAGACCGCGATTCCGCCTAAGGCTTCATATGACTGCCTAAAGAACATGCATGCCACACAACCTTTCCCAAAAGAAAGAAATACAACTCAACAGAAATCAAGAAATCGATTAGTATAACAGAAAGTCATTGAATCTCTTAGGCATACCCTTAACTTTATCACTCCTCTTTAATGTCCTACAGGAAATTACAGTGTCATCTCACAGAGGAGCAACGATACTGCCAACGTTCTTGGAGACACTTTCAGCACACCCCTCATCCTCTGACTCACCTTTTGTTTACGATCACTGAAATACCCTCCTTTAGTACTATCCACATCAGGTAATACGCTGCCACAATTATTCCCTGTATCTACTTCACACCCCATCTCTTGCTTAAACTTACATGCAGAAATCCTGTTCATTTTCCATACACCTCCACCTTGACCATATGTTCAAAACGTCTACAACCTTGAAACTGAACCCCCCTCCCCCACACCCTCTGGG
This sequence comes from Pleurodeles waltl, assembly GCF_031143425.1. Lineage (NCBI taxonomy): Eukaryota > Metazoa > Chordata > Amphibia > Caudata > Salamandridae > Pleurodeles > Pleurodeles waltl. The sequence continues at coordinate 188,028,349 of NC_090437.1, forward strand.
GTTTTCATGAAGTTTGGGTTGCACAAAGCTGACCAACTTCCACCTGTGTTGACCACAGAATGATATGTCCCTCTTCTACAATCCACATGCCCATTATTTTCTTGTTTACTTCAAACCTAGAAATCCAGAGTGAACTACGTTTGCGAAACCCCAGTATCTTCAAAGGGGGAACACCTAATGGAGAGTGAATCTCTATGAGAGCAAGCAATTCAGCAGAGCTTTCTTTCACCAAGTTCCTCCTTTTACAACCAACTGAATGGACTCTTTAACCAGTCTATTGAAGTGCTTCTTCTGCCCTTTGGCCTCAGGATGATAGAAGGCTATTTTCCCATGGTGAATACCACACCTGGCTGAGTATTCCTACATTTGAAACTAATTAGTTGGGGATTATTATAAATGACCACACTTATGGGGGTAGAACGTGTCTAAAAAAACTCAAGAAATGTAACGAGAACATCACTAGTTAACTTCTCCACTATTCTCACTTCAGGCCACTTAGAATAAGAATCAGTATGCACAATGGCAACCTTTTTTTCTAGGAAACAATAAAAAAACAGTCCAAGAATAGTGATAGCACGTTTCCTCTAAGGTACAAGTGTCAACTCAGTCAGAAGAGATTTTACAATGCATTGTCTCATAGAATTGGCCCTTTATATACACAAACAAAACTCACAGATCAATCTGTTTACTTCTGCTTCCGTGTTTGAGCAGCAGTAACATTCACAGATCCTTTTCTTGGTCTTGAGCATATTTAGAGTGCCTTCAGTTTTCTTCATAATGCCAAATGAAGGTACAAACATGCTTCCTCATACTAGAATGCCCCCCTAAATATAAATTTCCCATAAATCTTCCCAAAACTTTTAAATTTCTTATGTAAGTTATGTTTGTGAAGAGAAGTATGTTTAATGTGTGGTTATTAACTTCACTACACCCACCCCGTATCATCATTCCATTCCCTCTAAATTACAGTTCCTCCAGTATCATATTTTTGACACCCATTAATGTCTCAAACAGTATTAACCGCTTCAATCTTAATCTCAAGCAGGGTCTCGCTGTGACCATTAAAAGGCAAAGATAACATGCTATCTACATGCATACTGTTACATGGTATACTGAATTGATTGCAGGCTGGCGGCCAAACAGGTTGATCTTGGTGTAAGGATTCTCCCTCCACAAGTTATAATACATTCACTATTGATTTTATTGATTTTCAGAATGAATTTTGTCCCCCACAAAAACATTCTGTGGTGCTGTACAAACCAAGTGCATGGGAAAATGTTCTTACTCCATCACTGAGTAGTTACATTCATGCTCTAGAGCAGTGGTATCCAAACTCTTTAATGCCGCGCCCCCCCAGTTGAAAAATAAAAATCATTGCCCCTCTTGAATTTTACACAATTATTTTTTTAAAGTTGGCAATGTTTAAATATGTCTAGACTTATTTAAACATTGCAGTTAAGTACTGTTACCTTTTTAAAAATGCAAACACATGTTTCTTCTTAAAAATAAAAGCCCTGTTATCTCTACAATGCTTCTTTTGGTCAGAGCCTGGCACCCAGACCCTGCCCCCCTCCCTCCCCAGGGTTCACTTGAGGCCCCCTTAGGGGGGCCTGCCCCCCAGTGTGAAGACCCCTGCTCTAGAGCCATTCACACAACCACCAATTCCTTAAATCCATCATCTGCATCAGTATAGCTCCAATATTGCAGTTACTGACTTGTACAGCAACTGCACATTCCTTCTCACTATATAAGGTTTTAAGCGTGGGTTTGAACCAAATCCTGCTTAGCAGCATTACATGATCCTCTCTGTGTATCATTCCATTCACATGTTCTGTCTTTAGCAATTTTGCTAGAGATTTAACCTTGCTTATGAGTTCCAAAACAAATTCGGCATAGCGAGTCCCAATAGGAACAGTAGCTGATTTTTTTTAATTGGCCCTAGGGAATTTACATTAGTTTAAATAGGGCTATGTTTAGGCCTGATCCCAAAATATACAATTTCATATCCTTGAATATTTTCTTGAAAGGCTACAGTGCCTCTAATGCCTTCTTGGGAATCTCTTATTATCCTTGGGAACATGGATACAGCACAAGCTAGACCAAAGTTGATCATCTTATTCTAGTACATAACCTGCACGGTCACAAAGGTTGGATGTTTCTAAGCTCATCTAAAACAGACTGATGACAGCGCAAGCTGAGTCCAGTGTAGCAAATTCTGTAGCCTCGGGTAAAATTAGATCCCCTCTTTCAGAAAAATAACTCTTCCCTCCGGTTCTTCAACCCTTGAAATTAATCTCATCCCTTTAATATCCAGCTAGATCATTCTCATGTTACGTATACTAGCCAGGGTGCATATCTGAAGGATGTAATTTTTGTAACTCTACAGCATATTTACCAGTGTGTTATTTAAGACAGTAAATCAAGTGCAGAAAGCATCTGCTACAACACTTTTGTGCCATCATCTTAAGCCTCTGCATTCCTTATCACGACTGATGCTGAGTACTACATTAGGATTAAACCTCAACATATAATTCTTACTATCCTCAGTGACAGTATTCACTGTCCAATTTTTACATACTCTTCAAAGTTAGCCCTTTTTTACCTCCACTGATTTACCTATGTGATAGCAGCTCGGGGCATTCTCTGAATAGTGATAGTGAAAGGATTTGGAAAGCGCACGCCTACTCAAGCGTGTCCCTGCACTAAGGGCCCAAACAAATGCTAAACTGTTACAATCGAAAAAGCCAGGTCTTAAGCTTTTTCTTAAAGAAAGCCCCTAACCTCATTTGGCGCAAGTCAAGGGGTAAGGTGTTCCAGCCTGCAGGCCAAGAAACAAAAAGGAATGACCACAAGCCGTAGTCTGATGTATCCTAGGAATCTTAACCCAATAATTAGTGGCAGATCATAGAGCTCTCTCATGTTTATAAAAAGAGATTCTGGCTGATAAATAAACAGGCCAGACCGATAAAGGGCACTATGCATTACGAGTGCAAAAAGGTCCTTTTTTCAATGGGAAGCCAGTGCAAGCAATGTAGATGCAAAGTAATATGCTCTCGTCTTGGGAGGCCAAGAACCAGCCATGTTGTAGCATTCTGAACTATCTGAAGTCTGTTAAGCAGACACTAAGGCAGCCCTGCATATAACACATTGGCATAGTCCAATCTGGACATCACCAAAGCCAACATTACAGTGATCTTAGAAGAAAGGGATAGAATATACAAGAACCTCTTAGCCATCCACAGGATTCCAAAACATACACCAACCAGAGAAATATTGTGGCTGTGGAAAGACATCTTATTATAATATTTGACACATAGATTTTTTACAGCCCTTGCAAGGGTGACAGGAGCAGGTACTCCCGAGGGCCAGGGGACATCCAGATCTAAAGTGAAATTGTTTCCAAAACTGAGCACCTTTGTTCTGTTATGTTATATTGGGTTTGTGTAGCGCATGGCTGCCATAAGGCTTCCCAGCGCTTGCGATAGCGATCTTCATCAGTTTAGGCGTAAAGTGAAGGTGTTAAAACAGCCAGGTCTTTAACAGACGACGGAATGATAATTCATGTCTGGTCTGCCGAAGGGAAATAGGCATGGAATTCCAGAGCTTAGCACCGAGGAAGGCCAAGGACCTTCCCCCCCCCATTTGACTTTGTTTATAGATGGTATAACGGCTAGTCCTGCTGAGGAAGCTCTAAGGTAGGCTCATAAAAAGAAGCTAAGGAGTGTAGAAGCGGAGGGCCCTTATCATACAGGGATCTGTGGATATAGCAGAGCGTCTTAAACTTTATCGTTGCTCAATGGGAAGCAAGTGAAGAGCTGCAAGGGCTGATTTGGCCGATTGATGTCTTCTCAGTATTACACTTCAGCTGATTACTCGTCAACCACTGAACAACAGCATAGAGACATGATTGAATGACATCAGTGTTAATGGCACTCCCTTTGCTGAACACAAAGAAAATCTGGGTGTCATCAGCATATGAGATAATCTTAGCTCCGAAGGATTCCACTAATTTAGCCAAGGGAGCCATATAGATATTAAACATAGTGGGGCTGAGCGCAGAACCCTGCGGGACCCCAACTGACACCATACAACTGGAGGAAGAGTAAGGAGGTAGCTAAACCTCCTGCCTTCTATTCTCATTAAATTACTTCAACCATTCCCAGGCCTTATCATTTAATGCCAATCTTAATAAAGCAAGACAGCAGTCTGTCATGTGGGACAGTGTTGAAGGCCACCATCAGGTTCAGTAGTATCAGAAGTGCCTTACCACCTCCATCGATGTTACTTCTTATCAAATCGGAGACCTCCACCAAAGCAGTCTCTGTACTATGTCCGTGTCTAAAGCCCTATTGGCTAGGATCGAGGAGTCTGTTGACCTCGAGATAGGCAGAAAGTTGGGAGTTGACAAATTTTTCAGACAGCTTAGAAGGTATAGGAAGGAGAGAGATTGGCCTATACATACTTGGCAGATTAGGATCTGCATTTGGCTTTTTTTAAAGGGGAACAATTTTAGCTTTCTCTAAATGGTTGTAATAGCCACCTCTCTAGCAAGTATGTTGATTTATTTCCCCCACAGCTTTTTATTCTTCTTTCTGCACTTCCATTCTTACTCACAACATAAACATGTGAAAATGATTGTCTTCTTATTTCTTTTGCAAATGTTTCTGTTTGACTCTACTGGCAATATTATTAGCAGAATACAAAGTGAAATAAGACTCCATCCACAGACTTCTCTGAATCTTTTTACCTTTCGTTTTCATCATATGTTCACTTAAAACCTGAGCATAAGATATATTTGCATATCGCAAGTTGCAGCTATTGACGTCAACACAACTGCACAGTCCTTTCTTGTCCAACAACCTCTTGTTTTCTAGAACACAATTTATAATGTTGCATTGCTGTATTAACTTCCTTGCCATACAACATATTTATTTGCTTAAAGACTTAGTTGAACAGATTTGTCATTGCTCCAGCATCTCCAAAGCTCAAAGTAATGTAAGTTCCCTCAGACCTTATCCATAACCATGTTTTGAAAGTGATATGTAGAGGACAGCCTTGACTTCCAAAAATGTCCGCTAAGGCCAAGAAACCTCTTACCATTGTCTCCTTTCCATTAATTCAAAAGGAACTTGTGAGAAGGGTGATGGTGTACTGGCCATGTTACTAGTAAAAATAAGCTTCAATGATTAAAGTATCCACTGTTATCCAATTCAACAAGATGTTAGCAAAGTCTAACTGAAATAATGAGCATTGAGGTAAATAATGGTAAATTGCATAGAGTGTTTTACAAATTATGTGAATGACAATTGTATTCAAATACCCTCTTGTGATCCCTTGTACTGTTACAATGTGCATGGTATAGCCACACTTATATAAACATGCACTTGTGCTTGTGTACAAGCTACTGGGATGTGCAGACATTGCACTAAATCTGCCACAATGCAGCTGTAACATTTTAAGTGATAAACCAACAAGATGGCCAACTCACAAGCATCACATGACACATGGCACATCATTCTGCATGTGTCTAGAAGATGGATCACTCTGCCTGGTTATTGCGTGGTTTTGCTTCACCCTGTACAATGCTTACATTTTCCTGCTCATTCCCTGGCTGTTGTGTCACCACAGTGATTGTTGGAACTACGCCTCTGTGTAAGTAATGTGATAAGCCTTAGTATTCTCTGCTGAATCAGGATTCAAGTGCTGTGGGCCCTGGGAGCTCAGGCTTCCAATCCCCCAAGTCGAGAAGCACAATAAAGGGCCATCTAGCCTGCGCGGTTCAATGTGAAGAGTTCCAGACCCCCTCACAATTGCTAGCATAGGGAGGGTTCACTGCACATGATGCAAGAGGAAGTTTCCCTCAATAACTCTCACTCCCAGCCACCAGATTAAGATGGGGCCGCACTCTACACTCTTCTATGGCTACATGACTCCAGCTGTGCCCCGGGTCCTCCCCAGTACCACTTGATCACAATGGCTGCTCTCACTTAGTGGCTGTCATCTTGGGGATTCAGCTGGTGGGTCTGGGAAACCATCTTAGGGAGCATCAGCAGCACTGCAGCAGCTCTGGAGCTTGAATCTAGCACTCTGCATGTCGTCAGAACCAAATCTGCTCACTCCTCGTCCTGTATCGTGGCACCAGTGGCACCTATGGTCTCACATGCATAAAGCTCCACAGAAAAACTGTCACACTGTCGCCGTCTTGGCCATGCCCCCTGTGAGCAGTTTTTAAACTGCTATTTCAACCTGGCAAAAGAAACCTTTTTGCCAGTACCAAACCTTCCTTTTTAACCCATATAAGTCACACCTACGGTAGGCACTGGACATCCTAGGGGGGCAGGATGCATTGTATTTAAAGAGTGGGACATATACGTGTAAGTTTTGAATGTCCTAGTAGTGAAAAACTCTTCCTTATGATAACATTGGAGTTGCTTTGTTACATTTTATAAGTGTAAATTCCAAATTGAAACAGGTAGTCAGTTCATGTTTGGTGTCTCTGGAATTATAATAAAAAATCCTAACTTATGGTGAAGTCGGATTCAAAATTACAATTCTGAAAATACCACTTTTAGAAAGTTGCCTTTTTTGCCTTTGTCAGTTGGTGTCTCTGAGTCATATGACTGGTGTAGTTGACAGTTGGGCTTTGTGTATTCCTCTTAGACAGTTTGGACCCAGCCATATGCAAATAAGTCTTGCCCCTGTTCCTCACGGGAACAGTCCAGCCCGAACTGCCAAGCCAAGTCTTCCCTGGACCGGAAACAATCATCCTGTGACCAGTATCAGGGTATCTTGAACCCAGTGGCACAGTGAGCACGGGACACACGTCTGGATATACCCTTCCCACCTAGGGCAACTTTAGCAACACAAAAGGATGATGGATGGAGTGTTGAACAATGCAAACACTCACCCCCAGTCACAGATCTGGGTTTAATCCATCATTCTTTAGCTCACCATACCACCCCAGTTTGGACCCAGCCATATGCAAATCAGTCTTGACCCTGCACCTCATGGGAACAGTCCAGCCCAAACTGCCAAGCCAAGTCCTCCCTGGACCAGAAACAAGCATCCTGGGACCGGTTTCAGGGTATCACCCTTCATCAGCCAGGCTAGCTTGAATCCAGTTGCACAGTGAGCACGGGACCCACGTCTGAGCATACCCTTCCCACTTAGGGCAACTTTAGCAACACAAAAGGATGATGGATGGAGTGCTGAACAATGGAAACACTCATCCCCAGTCACAGATCTGGGTTTAATCCATTGGTCTTTTGCTCACCATGACACCCCAGTTTGAACCCAGCCATATGCAAATCAGTCTTGACCCTGTTCCTCATGGACCATGCAACCCTGAGCAGAACTGACGCACCTCCGCTGCTGCACGGATTGGACTCGTCTCAAAGACCTGCATTGTCTCTGCAGCCCACAACACCTTTGGAACTGCAACTACGTGATGCATCTCCAGAGCAAGCCCTCAAATCCCTCATAAATGGCAGCCTTGATGACAATGCTGGATTCTGCATTGCAGCCTCGCAGCTCACCAGAAATGACACATCGCCCCGACTGCTGCCACATCCTCAATGCCAGACTTTCCATTGCAAGGCCCGTCGGTGGGATCCTCGACAATGACAAAGCCTCTTGCACCGAAGCCTTGCTGCATCCTGGAACCAATGCATGTCTTCTGCTGGGCAATGCATCTTTGACACAGCTCCTCGTAACACCCCACAAACCCAGATATAGGGTACTCTGGTCAGCAGGCTTGAATGGGTCCCTGTAGCTGGCACGTGCTTCATGGTGGTTGGCCTCAGCTTGGGACTTGGACTGGTCCAGCATGACCAAATATCCACAGTTGGCGATCTGTGGTTTTTGGCACTATTTTCTCTAAAATCTTTAAAATTACATATCTCTGGTTCTACTGATTGGATGTTTGTCTTTTTGGTATTTTTTATTTATTAAAGAAATCTCTATTTTTCTAACTTTATTACTATTAGAAGTGTTGCACCAATACTCTACTCCACATTGCCTCTAAGTTAAGCCTTATTGCTCTGTGCCAAGCTAGGAGAGGAATGACCACAGGTTAATTTAGGATTGTGGTTGCTGCTTGGACAGGGCTCACACCCCAGTCAACTACCAACCCAATTTCTTACAGTTTTTCATACAGTTTCTCCTTTGTGATATTGAGTCACCTGGATATCTGTGGTCAAACCCTCTGCAAGCCCACCGGGCTAAACCCCCACAGGCAGCTCTGTATTGAAATTAATTGGGTCTGACTCCTGCTTTCCCTTTTTAAAATGACATAGGGCATCTTTCACCCATTCACTTGCTTCTGAAGACATGTGGTTGATGTTCTGGGATGGGGGACCATTTAGTGTATTTCCTTTCATATTAGTATGATCTTGTAGTGTCTGGTAAAAGAATACCAGTGCTGTACCATTTTCTTATTGCTGGTATTTACTGTCACTTCGCATCCAAAGGGTTATATTTCAGTTTCTTAGCCTTTTTCTTAGCTTTAATCTAGAAACATGGAAAACCTCTGAATTTTAGTTTTTACTCATGTCCTCCTTCCTTTCAGTTTGGATAGGCAGTGGTGATGGACATGGTCCGCATAGATCTTTCTTGGACAGTTACAATCAGAGAATGCTTCTTTCTGGCAATATTTCTTTCCAGTACATCTAGCACAGATGAATTAAAATTGGTATCAACTCATCTCTTAGATTTATGCCATATTCACTAAAGTTTTCTTTAGAGTAGGTGAGGCTTACTTTTGGAAATTCAAGAGAAAGCTAAGAGTAAGACAGACCTGCACAAAGAAAAAGGTTTAGTAATTGTACTTTATATGGAAAAAGGGCAGGGTATCCAGGCCATTAGGGACACTGTTTCCAGCAAGCACTTTTGTGTGATAGTCTAATCTAGTCTGTGGGTTGTAGTCGTGTTTTGCTTTTGTTGAATTAATAAAATTAAGGGCCTGATTTAGATGTTGGCGGTAACAGTCCCGCTGTCGACTTTTCGACTGAAAGCCCGTCCGCCACTACGACGATCCACCAGCCATATTTAGATGTTGCTGGTCCCATAGATGAAAGCCCACATTCGAACTACCATTTCCGCCAAGAATACTGGCTGTGTCGACAGCGCAATAGGAAAAAGTGGTTGACAGCAGCACCCCAGAGACCCTTCGCACCGTGCATATTTGTATGCGTCTTGCTGTCAAGAAAAAAGTGGTGGTCCGACCTCCATGTTTGATTTGGTGGATTTGGGGGAGGAGTTGAGGAAGGGATGAAAACTCACCTACTTTCCCCATTCCACCCCCGTCTTTGAGTGAACATGCCTGGACAACACCTGCCATCGCTGCTGCCATTGACCCACGGAGAAACCACCCCCAGCTCCCCCATCACCGGATTCCAAGGTAGGGACCCGCATTACCAGGGCAAGTTGGGTTGGAGCTGCACGGGAGGTCGGGCCACTGCAGACATATACATGTCACAGTAGTTTTTTTAATGACTGTGACATGCATATGTCACGAATACGAGTGGGTTAGACATAGATGGGGACACACCGGTACACAACACATATCACAGACATACACAGCTGTCAGTATTGTGCCAGTATTCAGTGCCAAATTAATGCTGGCACCACAGTGACAGTACATTCACATTTGTCAGCTGTGTCCATGTACAAAAAGAATAGATGATGGATGGAATGCAGAACAATGCAAACATTTACCCCCAGTCAAAAAGATCTGGGTTTAATTCATCATTTTTTTGCCCTCCACTCCACCCCAGTTTGGACCCAGCCATATGCAAACGGTCTTGACCCAGCTCCCAATGGGAACAGTTCTGCACGAACTGCCAGGCAAGGTCCTCCCTGGACCAGAAACAAGCATCCTAGGGCCAGTTTCGGGATATCACACCTCATCAGCCAGTCTAGCTTGAATCCAGTGGCGCAGTGTGCATGGGACCCATGTCTGGGCATACCTTTCCCACTTAGGGCAACAAAGGCAAAAAGAACAGATGATGGTCGGAATGCTGTGACCATGGCCAGGGGACCTCTACCTGTCAGGTTGTGCTGTGAGTTGTGTGTGTGAGTCAGTACGTGAGTGTGTGTGTGAATGCATTGGATGGTTGAGGTGGAGAGAGCGGGAATAGTTTATGTGGTTGTGTCTGTATGTGTGTCACTTGCATGTGGGACCGATATTGTGTTGTGTTGTGTTGTGTTGCTGTGTGACACATTCAAGTGAGTGTGGTTGTCGTCTGGCGGATGTTATTGTGATGTGTGTAGTTGTGTGTGAGTGTGATTGTGTAGCTGTGTGTAGTTGTGTTAGTTGTTGAGGTTGTGTGGTTTGTGGGTGCAGTGTCAATGTTGTGTGTATGTTGTGGCCTGGATGTATGTCAATGTGTGTTTTTGGTATGTACGGGTTGTGCTGGGTCAGAATGGCAATGGGTTGTTGTGTGAATGTGTTGTGTTGTACAGGGGATACACCTATGGCTAAGGGACAGTGGTGTGTGAGTATCACTTACCTCTCTTCCATAGCCCCTGCCATTGTACAAAGTGCATTGAGTCCCGCTGCTGTCTCCCTCCATCAGCAATCTGTCACCAGTCAATCCGCTTGCAGAGCTGTAACATCTAAATATGACGGGCAGAAGACTGTCGACTTGTCAGAATTCTCAGGTCTGCAGCTGAAGCGGCTTGGCTGTGTGACCACCAAGATCTAACCCAGGCCCTAAGGCACCTGAAATCAATGATTTGCAGGTGCAAAGTTCAGGACTGGCGATGGTGTCTATAATGACTTGGAGTAAGGTGATCACCCTATATAAGAGTATGTTCTTGCTTGTTGCCAATTCAAACCATCTTTAACATATACTCCTGCGCACATTCACACATACCTGTACACAGAGACAAAAGCACAAAATCATGCAACATTTTTTACACATGAACATACATCTACCAGCAACACAAGCTGGCATAAAAACACACACAGACATGCTAATAACATAGGTGCACAAACAGGCATACATATATGCACATGTAGATTCACTAACGTCCACATTACATACATAGGATGCTTAGAGACCCTTAGGTAAATTACAATACAAATGCAGTGCATTGATCATGCCTCTGTTTTAAAACCAGCCCTAAATTTTCTCCTTGTTCTCAAATACAATATTAAATGAAAACTCAAGGAATGCTCTCTGGTGTGAATACAAATATTGGTACTTTTTTCTACACGTCTTTACTCCAAGCCCTTTTCTTGAGTTATACAATCATGGAGAAAGCATTTTCAAATTATTTCAGTCTTTGACATACCAGTGCTGAAAACATTTAGAAACCTTTATCTCACACTAAAATCTAAATCAGTTTGTTTAAATATCATTATTGCATTCGAAAAAACTTGACCATCTCATCACATCGAAAAAGATACAAAATATAAAAAAAGAATAAAAAAACAACATGTGCAAAAAGACTTCATACTTCCTTACTCCCCTGGAAGACACAAAGTAAGTGGGTAAAGGACTTCCGTCAGGGGAGACAGGAGAAGACATTGGGTTTTGGAAGCTGTGTTCCAAGCAGTCTTTTAAATGGGGTTCTATGTGAGCTGTGGCCACAGGTCCATGGCCACTTTCAGCCTACTGGTAAAGGGATAAGATGCAAGTATGTGCGCTCGCACATGATCACAAATGTGGGATTAGGGCCAAAGCAGTAGGTGGCCTAATGGAGTAGAGGTTTGCAGAAATAAAGACGTGCACTTATTAAAAACCAATTAGAGAAGTAACAGCAGTGGATCTATCTGCAGACTGGTGGCATGACATATTAGACCGGGTTGGGCTCCTCATGACGGTCACCTGCAAACAAATGCTTCAGTAGTTTCAGCACTTGGACCGGATAACCGAGAAGGCATGGCCTTTCAGGAGGAAATATAGATTTTTCTTTGAGATATAGGATGGGAAATAAATTAAATGATATGAGAAAGTGGAGGTGATTTGGTAGATGGTGGGAAAGAGGGGAAGGGGGACAGCTGAGCTAGAAAGGAAAGCTTCTGCAGGCATTTTCAATTTAATTGATGTTTGGCGGCAGGAAGCCAATCAGTGTAAGCAAATTGACGTTCTAAGATAAAAATAATGGCTTAATGTTATGCCTTCCCCCCATGGCTGAGGAAGCCCAAATAAATATGGGGAGGCGCACGGAAAGCAGCGTGGGGCCGTTACCGGGCAGTGCACGCCGCAGCCTTGCTGGCAGGGTTCTGCTCAGGCTGCAGTTTATTTTGATGGCATCTGTCTCCGCTCCCCGAGAGGAGGCGCGAGCAGCTTCACACTGATTGCCACTCCAGCCAAGCTGGGTCTGGCGAGAGCAGGACCAAATTGAATGGGTCTATTTGCCGGAACATCACTGAGAACATTTGCGCTTTGTTGTGGTAATAACGGATGCTGGTTTTGCAGTGGTGCCAGGTCTGGCAGTGGAAACAAGCACCACAAGCTGTCAAAAGAAGTCAAACACACTGAAACGCTCAGAAAAGTTCATTACAAATCAAGCTAAAGAGACCATTGAAAAAAATCTGATCTTGGACCTATTTCCGTTTACTCTCTCCTTCGATGCTTTGATCTTTTTTAACTGCTTGTTTGTTTATTTTGCGGCGCTGTTATCCTCTTCTGCTATGAGGTTTTATGTTTTCCTCATTTTTTTTTTCCAACCCTCTCATTGTTTCTCTAGTTCTGACCATCCTTACATTTCTATTGTTCCCTTTGCTTTTTATTTGCACCTCAACATGTTTTCGTACCCCATTGCTTTTTCTCTTGGCTGCCCCATGATATGAGCATGAAGTGTGGTTCCCCTTCCCTCCTTATTGGTGTGATTGGATGTGTTTAATTAATTGTATGACATGTGATTGCTTGCACTATTCCCATGAAACAATGTTTTTGCAGGTTGGCCCCTGTCATTGTAAATATGAGTTTCTGAGTCCAGTCTCAGCTGACGACTTGCAAAAAAGGCGGGGCAGGGGAGAATAAAACAAAAATAAAAAATACATTGAAAAAAAAACTTACCTGAACGCCACCGCCGCTTTCCGCTGCACTGCAGGCTCCCAGCCTGCCGTCAATCATGATGCTGCTCAAAGCAGTGTGATGATTGGCTGGAGCGCCTGGTTGGCCGGGCGTTCCAGTGCAGACTGGGAGCCTGGGATGGCTCTCTCCAACTCGGCAACAGAGTGCCAGGTTGGAGAGAGCCCTTGTGTGCATGTGTGTTTGGAAGGCTCTGTGCACTCACCTACCTGCTCCTCACCCCCCATGGCCCGTCCCCTTTAAAAATAAAACAATACTAAACTTAGTTTTTTATCGTTTTATTCTTAAAGGTTTGCAGCTCCTGCTGCTGGTGGGGGAAAGGCGATGCACCTCCGCCATAGTGATTAGTGGGCAAGAGTGTTCTCCCTCCTCTTCAGCTGGAACGGGCCTGTACCCCCAATCATAGAGGGGATCAATAGTGAAGCCCATATTAAAAAAGAGAAATGGTTGCGATCCCTCACATTATAGGTTGATTAGTCTTTTGAAAATCTTGGTCAAGGTGTCGTCTAGGCTGGAGAATTGGGCTTCCCAACATAAAATTGTTCTAATTGAGCAAGGTGGATTCCGAGAGGGTCATTCAACAATAACCCATTGCTTTGCTCTTTGGGCCATCATTTGGAAGGCTTTGGAAGTGAATCAAAGTTTATGTTGTTGTTTTATTGACTTTCAGACAGCTTTTGACATGGTGGACAGGGAACTCCTTTGGGAGAAACTTGTCAACCGGAAGCTCCCAACTGACAAGCTTTACACACTGTCACCTGGGCACAGGTTGAATTAGATAAAGCTGGTAGATTATCTGAAAAAATACCCATTAAGAATGGCCTACGGCAAGGGTGTGTGCTCGTCCCCCTGCTTTTAGTCTATTTTTAGCTGACATCCTAGCAACAATAGCCCAAGCAAAGTCATTCTCCCCCAAAGTTGGGAATCAGCATATTTATTGCCTGTTATATGCAGACAATTTGGTTCTGCTGGATTACACCCTAATCGGTTCGCTGAGGAAACTAGATACCCTTGAAGCATATAGTAAGCAGCATTCTCTGAAAATCAATCTGGAGAAAAATAAGGTGCTGATTTTTTGGGAAAAAGTTAACACCTTTAAATGGCATCTGTTTTCCAAAGGTTGAAGTAGTGAAGTAGTGAATTCTTATAAATACCTAGGGCTATAATTTAACAGTAACTTAAAATGGGACACACATATGGATTGTATTAAGCAGAGGTCCATGCTGTAAGCTAGTAGCCTGATCCGATTCAAGTGGAAATATGTATGCCCGCCACCCCCTCTCCCCCTCCCTCACCCTCCCATTGAAGGCTTATGAAGGGAAAATTTCTCCCTTGGGGCCCTGTGAAGCCAAGGTACTTGTCCTTGACTCCTCTTGCAATTTGTCTCTGTTGGAGGTGGCTGCCCTCAGGAGCCTCTTGCTGTTACCTCTCTGTACTAATGCATAAGGAGGGAGCTGAATTTGATCTCCTGGAATTTGTTGTCATTTACCCAGGTCCTAAGATTTTTTTATAGGCTTTCGTGGATAGCCCTAAAGGTGTACAAACTGGGTTGGGACAAGGTTCAAGGCAGTGAATGGAGGTAGGCAAAGGAAGCAAGGATAAGGCTAAAAGATCTCGAAAACATGCATGCTGAGCGGGGTACAATTGTAGTTTGGTCCCCTTTTCCTAGTAAACTTGCTCTGAAAGAATCTGCTGGTAATGTTGCCCGGGCTCTTGATTTGGCCTGTCTGAGGAAGACCCTTCTATCAGCTTCTCACTAACCACTCTGAGTCTCAACACGGGATTCCTTACCAGGTTCAGTTACCGAACCCTAGATTACAGAACAAAATTTTAAAGGTGAGATTGGAGTGTAATTATTCCAATTCATATTAAGTTTTTAAAACCCTTGTTTTTAAAAAACAGAACTTTGCAAACGCTGGAGGCAATAGAGGTGTTATCTGAAATGCACTGTCTTGATGTGTCTGTAGGAATTGCCTGTTTTATATTTGCTGTCAAACAGAGTTGTAGGGTTTGGTTTGTATAGGGAGTGCTGTTTACGGGAGGTTTGTGAGTCTTAAGTCACTTTCATATTGTAACATGTTTATTGTTTTAGAATGTTCTACGGACAATTGTGCTAATAAACATTGGTTTGACTGGACTAAAATAATATATCATTATTGAGTTTCTGTAATAGTGCTAAACTTTGTGTTCTCTTACTGGGCTTTTCAGATCTTTCATGGTGAGTTTTGTATTCCTAATCATTGTCTTGGAATGTTGCAAAAAACGTAATCATCATCAATTCCATCCGGATGACAGTCATACAGCACATATCACTTTGTCTTCTGGTTTTGGATCTCAATTTCCTTCCCACTATCACTCCACACTCCTTAGCTCTCTTTCTAAACCTTCCTAGACAACAGAAAAGTTTGTTAGAAATGCATTCCCTCCTGTGTCATACATCAGAGCAAAAATAAACTCCTTCTTTCCTCACTTATTATCTCACTTAATGGTACAAATACATCTTCCAGGAGCTACAGAAAGACAACTATCAGGTTTTTCAAAAGACAAAGAAATGGAAACACAGCCTCTCCTAACAAATAAGAGTACCTTTACTTTTTTGGTGACTCCGATATACTCATTTATCTTCCCTGGGAAAAATCTGAACACTCTCTTACCAACATCTTTCCCCACCTTTGCCGGCTTCTACACCTCCAATTATCCTCCCTTTTCTCTGTTGTCTTCATGGAAACACGCTCTGTAATTAGGGAGCCCCGCTTTTCCCAGTAGCTTTAATATCAGCCCCGCTCAGAATGTTAATCTGTATAGTTGAGGAAGGTCCCGTGCAGGATAGCTCATTTAACAACAATGAAGAATTATCTAATGCTGCAAAGAGGAAACCAGTGAGGCTTCTTCCAACAACAGTACAAATATGAGCATAACTAAATCTTATGCATTCACTTGGGAACATCACCGGAGATGTGTGGTGGACGGTGAACATCATTTATTATCCTCATAGAACATAGACAGGTTTTACTATTTAGAAAAGGTCCATTCCACTTTTCTCAAGTTTGTAAAAAATTCCATCTGTAATCACCTGCCAACTAGATTGTACCGGTATCTGCTTGTTCAATTTCTGACTTATTTTTCAAGTGGGGCGAGCAGTCTAGTTGTTCTCAATAAATGAGGTGCTGGCAGTTCTTCACCAAGGCCCACATTGGCTTGTTGAACGGCCTAGATTATACATTCAATGCGCCCAGGAGGAGGACATGACACAGTCCACTTTGCAGGCATTCCGCCAGAGTCTCACTGAGACCGGACCATGTGACATTTCACTGGGCAAACTAAATAGCCCTCGAAGAAGCCAGTTTGAAGTGGAAGCATCCTTGTTTCACTCGCCATTCGAGGAAAGAGGGATGAGTCCCCCAAGGACCCTTCCAACCCATTAAGACCTAGTTAGATTAATTTGATTTTAGAATTATGTAGTATGCTTTGCCCTTAGGCAATTTTCCTCTTTGAATGATAGCCATGGCACATCTATCTTGCTCCTTGACCACTGAACCAACCTGACCTCTAATCCCTTTCCTCTAGATTCTCACATCAAACCTGTCTCTCCACCAGGCTATCTATATGTCTGGTAAATTGCTTGTTATTCAACCTTTCTAGCCACAACAAGTTCCCTTCCAAATTCATAGCATGGTTTTCAACCCAACACTGGTCTCCCATTCACAATAATATATTGACATGAGTATAACATAGG
Organism: Pleurodeles waltl; assembly: GCF_031143425.1. Taxonomy (NCBI): domain Eukaryota; kingdom Metazoa; phylum Chordata; class Amphibia; order Caudata; family Salamandridae; genus Pleurodeles; species Pleurodeles waltl. The sequence goes on from NC_090437.1 coordinate 188,045,128, forward strand.
TACTAGAAAAGGATGAGAGGCTACAGAAATACGTTTTTTTTCTGCAGCACCTGACTGAGAGGTTTCTAGTATGGTAATAACCTACTGCTGATAACTGCTATTTCATTCATCTTCTATGGGAGCATGTTAGCAACAACAGCTAACAGCCCCCAACCCTTTTAATTGTATTCCAGTGTACTGGAAATATTCATATATATGTAAAATCTGGTCCTGTACTCTACAACAGGAGAAATAGAAGAGGAACATGTTATCCCATTGCTGGCTCTCACCTGTGCCAGGTGGAGCAGATAGCAGGTAGTTGACTGCCTTTGATTGAATATGTGTTCTGTGCTGGTCACACTTCTAATGAGAATTAAGATGGTATCTTTATCAATAAAATGCTGACACCTATCACATTACTACATTATTAAGCTTTGATGTAATAAGAAAAATAATATGATGCCTTGTTCCATTCTTTTTGAAGGGTTGTTCATGGATGAAAATCTACACTTTAGACATATCTTGCTGTGCTTCGTCTCAAGAAACTGTAACTTTGTATCCTTCCACATCATTAATTAAGGCTAGTTTACAATATTGATTGTGCCCTTTTCCCATGGTGAGGATGGGGCATCTACCATGTTGAAAGTTTTTGGGAGGGCCTCAGAGCTTTATCTAAAAAAATGGTTGTATCCACCATGGGAGAAACCACTTTGATGAGAAAATCTCAGACGGAAAATCCACCAATTCCCGTCACAGCTGGCACTTTACACACACTGGAAGTATACCCCCAAAGCAGGGGTACATTGTCAGTAGCCATTGTCAGTTTAACTAACATGCTAGGGGCTGCTTCTGAGGATTTTAGTGACAGTGTATTGCTCTTTCAGTGAAAATCCTCTACCAGTACCAATGCAGTCTTTCATAGAGTCAACTCTGCCAGTTGTGGCAGTAGTCGGTCACTTCAGATTGAGAGACTGTTTTAGACAACAATTATAACAACATTAACTTGTAATCTTGGGGAAGTTGTTCACATTCTGAATTATCTTCATGGCATGCTTATACTACTGGGGCTGCTGATGAAGAACCTCCGATTTGGATGTGCTGTGTGTTAGCACCCACATATGAATATCGTGTAGGTACTAATGTGCCTACACTAATGGATAATACAATATTTACCGTGAGCTGAGAAGTTCAGCATCAGCAACTTTAAGTTTTTTGGTCTGGAAGTATTTGTTGAAAGTCTTGTTGCCAGTGGTGCATATATGAAGAGGCACAACTTTCTCTATGACATGTTCCACCTTTCTTACAGTAAAGCCGGTGCACAGGCCTACTGCCTCAACCCTAGACGAAATGCAAGTTGATTTTCTTGAATTATGTGAAAAACTGTGTCCTGTAACTAAGAAACGATTATCTTCAAAATAAAAAAAAAACGATAAATCCATAACCACTAGTTATGGGCCACATGAGGCACCTAGACATGGCTCACACAGATACGCGGAGTGAGTGGAAGGTTTGGGGAATTTAGCTCCCAAAAATTAAAACAGAAACGGTGGCAAACATAATGAAAAACAGGTTTCCTAGTATTTGGTCGAGGTTATGAGTTTCTTGGTAATGTATTTTATTATTTTCAAATGCATTTGATTCAACAATGTTTATTTTCTTCTCCACATTTTCTCCTCTATCTCTGTCTCGTTCTGGTTTCCCTGAAGATGCCTTACTTTCTTCAAGCTAATCATTCGGTCTCAGGCTGTCTCTTCTCATCATTCCCGATGTGTCTTTCTTTCTCTCCATTTATAAATATCAGTCTCATTACTATCTCAGTTTCTTTCCATGCCCCCTCATTTCTCTCTCTCTTCCTCATGATCTCTATATTGATCTCCCCCTTTTTCTCTTCCATGATCTCTGTCTTGTACTCTTTGCGTACTTTCCTTTTCTTTCTCTTTCCGTCTCCAATCTTTCTTCTTCCCTCTTTCTTTCATTTGACAAAATAGAGGTCTGTAGAGAGACCCCTGTCTCACAGAAACTGTAAAACACAAATGTAATTTACAGTTGTAAAACATCTTACAAAATAGATATAATATGAGCTAAATATTTATAAATACTGGAGTAAAGAATAATTTGGAGACTATCATGATAATTCCACAACCATGCTTTATATAGAAAGATATTTGATATTTCTTAGCCACAAAGATAATGTTGGACTTGCACACTCTGAATTCAGATGTGAATAAGTGTAGTGACACAAATTATATGTGTGACATTTTTGAGAACATTTCTTCCACTGTATCAGGTTTCACTCAATGGGAAGATCTCCCATCCAGAAAGGACTATAAAATGGCTGACCTTTGGTTGGATATTACTGGTATCGCATGAAATCGTGTTGGAGCCCTTGACTTACAGGAGGAAGATTAAGCAGTGATCAACAATTACTGGAGTACACATGTTTAGTATTAAAGTAGATTTCTGGCACGCACCGCCCTCAAGGAGGAGGTTCTTTTGCTGTCATCATTATCATAGGCTATCTTTAATATTCTCCCTTTACATTATTAAAGGAAGCATAAATCAGGGAATGAAGGGGATTCTGTAGTACTTCGGACAACTGAAACCACGTCAGCAGTAACGGCATACATCCCTTAGACAGACATGCCAACTTAAAAAAAATCCCCATTGGAGGAGAGGACAGGGCCTTGGAGGGAGTGGGGCCTTGTCCAGAGAACTCCAAAAGAGATACTTTTACTTCTTCACCCCACTGACTTCCCTTCAGAAAACAACAAAAAACAAAAGCTTGTTGAGGCTGCATGCCAATGTCTTCATACTCCTTAATTGACATGTGTTGTTAAGAGCGTCCAAAGAAGAGCTGGAAACCCACTCTGTATGATGGTTTCCAAATAGTCTTACAAACTACAGTGTGATATCAGCACCTCACCAGGTGCCATGGAAAGGGAGCCAATATTGTGTGATACAGAGTGGCACCATCTGAGTTGGCAGGTCTGCTTATATAATTGAACCTGTTAACCCTAAGCCCAAATGGAAGTCTTTGATGGAAGGTCTAGGTCTAGCAGAAAGAAAGTAACAGCATAACTTCCCTTCTACTATGGACAAATGATTAAGGTTGGAGTCAAAACTTCTAAGTGGTAGAGCAACATAGTAGGTGTTTTAGCCTCATAAACAACCTTTGATGCTGAGACCAATGTCTTACTATCTCTTATGAAGTAAGGATGTACACCAAACCATAAAGCTAAAAAAAGACTAACCATTAAGATTTGAAGACAAAAGAACCCTTATATGGAGATACTCGAATACCACCACTATTGAGAAGGTTTTGATTTACCATTTAGTTTTTTTTTCAAGTTGCTTCTTTGCTATCATTGGCTTACTTCTATTTATGTTTATTGTCATTACTTTTATTTTTGCATGTTTCCAAAAATTGTTTAATTTGTACTGTAGGCAAATTAATGTTAGATGCAACCTTTTAAGGCCGTCTACATAATCATGAAAAATGTAGAAGATAAGTGTCCAATGTTGGTAGATAAATATTACCTTTAGATGATAAATAAGGCAAATTAAAGGAAACAGTAATAGAGCTAATGTAAATGCATACATTATTCCAGTTAATGTGTGTATGTATTTAGTATAGTAGTTTGCTGACTCCTTCCTCACTTGAGCCAATGTACCTATATGCAGTACAGTTAACAAGCCTGATTCAAGTGGAGGGAAAACCACATATCCTCAATTTACTCCACAGTATTACACTAACAAAGGTGTTAACTTGGTATTAAAATTGTCTGTAAATACTAAATTAATGAGCTGTTTTTTCTTTACCACCTACCTACTCTTCAGGCAAGTAAAGTAACAACATTGGCCCTCATTATGACTTTGGCGGTCTTCCTTGAAGACCGTCAAAGCCACGGGCCCAGGAGACTGCCAGTGCTGGCAGTGTTGTGTGTGTGTATGAGTGTGTGGTGTCTACATGTGTGCATGAATGCGTGCGTGTGTGGTTATATGCATGTCTGTGTGTTGAAGTGAGTGTGTGCCTGCATGTCAGTGTGTATGTGTGTGAGTATGCATGTTTGGATGGGTGTGAGTATGCGTGCATGAATGCATGTATGAATGGAGTTGTAAAGGCGTTGTTGTTTGGAGTTGTCAATGTGTGTATGGATGTTGTGAATGCTTGCATGGATGCGTGTGAGTGGATGCGTGTATGTAAGTGTGGGTGAAAGGGTGTATGAGTGGTGCATGTGGATGTCTGTGTGCAAGTATGCGGGGAGGGGAGTGGGGAGAGGGCGATGTGGCTGAAGGCGGGGTGGGAGAGGGGGGTCTAGTGTTTGCTGGGGAGGGACCATCTAATGGTGACAAGGAAGGAATTCCCTGTCACCGGTAGCCCTTCCACCGTGGTGTTCATGGCGGTGCTACCGCCACGGAAACCATATCGAAAGGCCGTCTTCTGTGGACCGCCGGGTCGAAAATGATCATCTCCGGCCTGGCGGTTCCGATCGCCTTGGCGGTATGAGTGGAGATCTGCCAACCCGCCACCCTCATAATGTGGCGGTCTGCACTGCCAGCCTGTTGGTGGTGGAACCGCCACATTTACCCTGAAATGACCACCATAATGTTTTGTCTTGAGGAGAGGCGTTCACTAAAAACCACATTGCAGAATAGATGTGTATTGTTTGGGTATGCCCAATCATTCAGCGACTTCAATAACTACTGAGAGAACATTCGCATTGATGCATCTACCAACACTATCATCTGGTAAATACATGAGGATAATGAACAGCCATTTTTGTTGAAAGGGAAGCTAAAACTATCTTTCCAAGAAAAAGGTTGTATGCATTTCTAGATAAATGTAGTAAAAGCATAATTCAGTTTTCCAAGATGTTCTTTGACCATTAGCACTGAAACACCATCATGCTCTTGCACCCAGGAGTGTTTCAGCCCTTCAGCCAGAGTTGCTTAATCGTACATCTACACAGATTTTCCCATTTCCTAATGACGGGAAATATTCATTAAATATTTCAGTTATGGGACAGTACGGCTGCACTGTGCAAGACATGCAGAGAGATTTCAGTGGCAGAACAGTATTTCCATCAAGTGGATGATTGAGATAAACATCCTAAAAAATCCAGGCAATTTTTCCTGAGCAGCAGTTTGCAATTTCAACCATCCTTTAGATTCCAAATGCTTTTTTCATTTTTTGTAATTTGTTTTCTCAATTTTCTCCCTCTCGCTCTCTCTTCTCTGACTCTCATTCTCCGTTGTGTTCCGGCGTTCTCCTTTTCTGCTCTGGTGCTGCTGCAGATCTACTTCAGCTAGAGCCCAACGGAGAACGAAAAGCAGTCCTGGCAAAATGTTCAACGCAGCCCCGCTCCCTTCCTCCTCTCTCATCCCTCTGCTTCTCTCTTCTTCTCAACCCTCCCTCCCTCTTTCACTCAAAGTACTCTTCTAAAATTATCCCGTGGGAGGTGGGGATAGTGGCCAAGGTGCCATTAACGACCATCTGTCTTCAAACACCAATGCCCCAAGCCCCCTGGGAAAATGCCCTGTGCAGTCCGGTCCTGATCATAGCCCCCATTCCTTCAGTTTCTTCCTCAACGGTGAGTCACAGAGCCTTTTATCTCACAGTAGGAGTGTGACTTGCTTTCTGCCTTTTTGTGCTTCCAGGGTTAATGACGTAACCCAGGGATTGGCACTGTCAGCCCCACATTATCTCCAGGTGCACTGTGCAACTACAACTTATTTATGTAGTTAAGTCAATATTTGGTGAAAAGATTGATGCAATTGGAACAATACATTCGGAGTAAAGAATTATATTTTTGTCTTTTCCTCTTTATGAAATGAAATCACTATGCCTAAGAAAAACGTCTGTCGGGCATTTGTACTGTTCAGGGGAAGCTTCCTTGGAACAGGTATTCGTAATTATTGTACTTTTCCTTCATCAAAACTCTTCTTGTCATTTGAAGTCCTGGGCCTTTGTATTAATCAGGCTAGTATGCTTTCAGTTATTCAGGACACGTAGCTAAACTGTGGGTGGATTCTTCATTTAGGATGCTTTAAAATAAACTCCATGTGAAAAAAGCATCCATGAATGTGTTGCAGGTCAGCCAAAGAGCAACATATGCAAATAAGTTTTAACATTTTGAATGATAACCAGGCCTTGGGAGGAAAGCCGGGCACCTTGTAAGTGCACAACGTTGTCTCTGAGGATATAATATTCTGGCCAGTGTCCTATACTTTGGGTGGTTGTTAGGAAAGATGACAGGCCAGGACTTTACAGCTGAAGGGCCCACATATATCGATTACATGATAAATGATATTATCCCGGAAGAGATTTCCTGTGTTGCATTGAAAGAGTATTGGGTGGGGGGATGTAAAAGAAGGTCCATACGGTAAGTTTGAAGGATTCATACATGCAATATGCTGCCCACAATCAGAACGATTAGCCGGGCCGAAGTCCAGACAGCAACTAAATTAACTGTTGCTAACCAGAACCCAAACCCACTGTTCATTCCAGAACGCAGGATGAATAATAACAAAAGAATGTGTTCACATAAAACTGCTTATTAAACATGTATTATACAAACATACCTTACTACAACATATTCCCATCTGAGGAGAACAAATACCTTGTAGTATCCTACAGAACATATACAAATATGCATTACATCAAAATGATCAAAACCCTCAAAATTAATATATGATATAATCTTCAAATCTGCATGATGCTTTAACCACAAGTTGCTTGGTACAGGCACTGCATCATGAGATGTCCTGGGCACAGCTCTCCACATCCGATAGCCGAGAAACGTCATCAACCACTAGATTGCGGACAACTTTATCAGACTGTAACCAGGTTTACCAATCAGCTTCATGGCATTCACTCTTCTTCCGGTTGATGATTTCTGCCTGCTTTGGAAATATTTTCACTAGATTTCTTTTATTCCACCATCCTTTACCTTCAAGAAGTATGGCTCGTTTTGAAAATCTTACAAGTAAAGGAGAAAAACAATTGATTCCCCTTTCATGACTCTATGGGAATTCTTAATCATGACTCAGTTACCAACTTCGAAACTTATATCAGGCTAAACCTTTTTCTCATCAGATTAGTTTTTCATTTTTACTTGTTTCAGTGCCACAGTGAAGGAATGAGCACTTCGATTGTTATCACATGTATTCCTACTATGAGCCAAACCTGAAAGAGATAGTATGTATAATTATAATTACAAAACATGGAGATACTCCTGTGGTACTGTGAGGCATTGCATTATACCTCTAGCCCTTAGTTTCAAAAATTTGTAGACGGCATGTCCTGATGCTATAGCAGTTTGAATATCTTCCTTGACGATTCTATCTGGTCTTTCTACCAGACCATTAAGGGAAGGCAAATACAAAGCTGTTTTCAAGTGCTACATATCATGTTGTTTTAAAAATGCACAAATGCGGTCTGACAAAAAATGTGTGCTATTGTCAGTGACAGTTTCTTTCGTTGAGCCATCAATTTGAAACACCATCCCTAGAAAATTAATTGCAGAGTTAATTCTGGGTAAATCAACAAAGGAATAATAGATCCACTTTGAATAGTAATCAATTAATAAAATTAAATAACTCATATTGTTTGGTAAGATAAAGTATGGTCCAGAAAAATCCAACACTACCTTGTCCCAAGCATTGTCAGGATAAGAAACAGGATGTTGGTTCGGTAGTTTGGTAATGTTTATGTGAAAGAAGACATTCATGACATTCATCAATGACCTGTTTGACTTGATAATCCATAGATTACCTCCAGTAAACCTGATTTAATCTGGTGATTTCTAAATGTCCCTGAGGAGACAGTATTTTAACATTTGCTTTAAAATGTTGAGCGGCACAAATAAATCATGTCTCATGACTATACTACTCACAACAAATAATTTCTCTGACACCTGGAAAAATGGTTTGAAATCACCAGACAAACATTCTCTTTCTGTCCTCCCATTCGTTATAGACTGCCTAACCTTTTGCAACCGTTCATCAGATCAATAGCCACCTGTCCAGTCTTTCTCTGTGATGTTATTGGCATATTCACTAATGGTATCCAAAGTTGTCACTATACATTCAGTATCATCCAAGATTTCATCTCTTTCATCAGCATCTATAGAAATCCGTGACAGACAGTTGGCACAGATATTCTTACCAGTAGGTAAGTGCTTCACTTGAAAACGGTACTCCTCAAGTTTTGACAAAAGTCTAACTAACCTAGCAGATAATCTACTGCTTTTACCTCTACAAGAATGCAAACCAAAGGTTTTTGACCAGTATAAAGTTCAAATTCACAACCCCATATGTGCATCTTGAATGTTTGCACTGTACATAAGTAGGTCAATGCCTCACATTCTGTAGTACTATAGTGCCTTTCAGGCTGATCAAACTTCTGGCGAAAAACAGTTTGTTATATACCAGATACCCATTGACTGAGAACAGCACCTACGTCAGTTAAACTGGCATTGACAGTGACAGAACATTTATTGTCAGCTTTAAAAACATGTGGGGCTGGGGCTACTTCAATTAACCTTTTAACATGATTCAGCTCTCAGTGGTTCAACAATCTGAGCATATCCTTGAACAAAGCGGGTGTAGTATTCAGTTAGCCCTAAAAAGGAACCAAAGGTGTCCCTGTTTTTAGGCGGAGGAGCATCTCTGATGGCTTTCATTGAACAAAACTAGACAGCACGCTAACGCAACACTGAGAATTTGGTTATGCAACTCAATACTTTCTGTAAAAATTAAAATGTTGTCTTGATACGCTTGCACTCCAGCCCTGTCCCCCAGTAAATTGTCCATCAACGTCTGGAAAGCACTAGCTGTGGAAGCAAAGCCAGAAGCTACTCTAAGATATTTATATGCACCAAAAGGGGTTATGAACGTTGTGAGCTCTTGTTACTCAGGTGTGAGAGCAATCTTATAGTAAACTGATCTTAAGTCAATTAATGAAAAAACGTTGTCCTTCCCAAATTTGCTCATAATATATGTGTCTTGGGAAGAGGATGGCAGTCAGCTAGTATGTTTCTGTTTAAGGTATGTAGACCTGCACACAGGCTTTATCCCCAGATTCTTTTTGGATCACAACAATGGGAGAAGCCCACTGAGAAGACTCCATTGAGAGCAGAGCATATTGAGAACCTGTTTCAGATCCTCCTTCACACTAAGGAGAATAGGGCAAACTGTATGAATCAATGGTTGCGCTTGTGACTGCGGTATGATACAATGCTCATAACCTTTGAGTAAACCAAACTGTTCACTAAACACATTAGCATATTCACTCAAATAAATAACGTTGACTTTCTTTGTGCACATCCACATAAGCAAAGGGAATGCCACTGACAACCACATCATTTTCCTAGCCTGGCTTAAGATATGTACCCATTCTCGCTAAATCCTGCCAACCAATGATGTTTTTGCCCTTTACTGCAACCTACCCTTTGGCTATTGTGGATCTACCTAGACATTCCATTTGTGAGGTAAAATATCTAAGCATGTCAGTATCTTTTTCTCCAAAAGCTTTGGGACTGACATCGGATGATATAAATTTGGGATTACCATCCAATGGTAATATTGTAGCATTATTTGGTCAATTTTCATAGAATGTGGAATCTCTTAATATTATTATTGGGGATCCTGGATCTGCCATAACTTGCAAGGGTACCTCACCATTATTGGCTTTCAGACCAGAGGTCCCTTCACACTACTTGAACCCGTAGCAGCATTGCCCTTCATTGTCCAAACTGCATTGCTGGATTTCTCAGCACAAACGTCAGACAGCTCAGACTCAGGCACCTCAACACTGTTTATACGCACTGAATTTTTGTAACTCCTACACACAATTTGGAAGTGACCAATTTGTTTGGATAGCACATTGTGTTTTCCAGTGGCAGGGCAAATGGGATTATTGTTCATCTGTAACAATCGTAGTTAAATCTGTTTGCCATATTTTTCTCATTTTTGCCCCTCCCATGTTATTACTACACAAATAAATTCACTGCCACTATCACAACCAATAGTAGTGAACATATTCACTAGAACTTCTGCATTCAGTGCTTTTGAAGAAACCATGGAACATCCAATCCCTTTTGCCAAGTCAGTGACTTCCAGGACAGTAGGATTGCGACAAGCCAATAATATCTCCTGTGTCTTCCTAGATTAACAATTAAAAACAGACTGATCATGAAAGTATATGTCAATATTTGTGCAAGATTCACAAGCTGCAGAAAACACTCTTTATGCTGATACATATTCTTCCAAGCTTTCCTCAGCATTCTTCTTGTGTTTGAAAAAATGTTTCTCTCTAACATAATACTCGGTTCCTTAGAGTATTGTTTATTTAGTCTTTCAATAGCTTCCTGTAGTAATTAGGGGTGCGCAGAACTCACAGAGTTTCACTCTGCAGAATTCTGCGGAGTTACAGAAAAACTCCATGAGATTCTGCCAAATTCCATCAATGGGTTGAACATATGTAGCTTGCTCTGTAATTTAGCGTTGGTAGCACGAACAGCGCTGAAAATCTGCACAAATGACACTATGCTATGTGCAAGAGCATGCAGCCATGGATTTGATTTTGCTGCTGCTGATATAGAAAATCTACTCCAGTGGCAGCAAATCTCGATCAGCAACTGCTCGCAAGTGCTGGTGACCCCCATGTTAGAAAATCACACTAGGGGATGCCAAATCTCACTTGCCAGCTTGCATATTCTGGAGCTTCGCTGGAGAAAAGTTCTGCTTTGCGGCGATTCACAGAATTTGGATTGAACTCCACATTAAAGAGTAAAGTGGAGTGGCCAAATTTATGCCAATTTCCCAGGTGGAACGGAACATTCCGCCCACCCCTAGTATTGATTCCAGTTTGCTTCACCTAACTCTCCTGAAGGGGCTTGTACAACAGTAAGTTGTCAAATACTTCCTAGGCAGTTTGGCAGATTTACCAAAAAGTAGAGCTAGCTTACGTGTGGGAGAAAAGTTTGTTTCATGAAGGGCTACAAAGAAAAAGTTTGTTTAACTAATAGCTACTAAATCATTTTCAAATAGCCTCAACCATTGTCTCCATTTGATTTGTGGTTTACCAACTTGCAGAGAAAAGGACACGTATTTGCAAATTGATGCGATGAAGCCATACCAAATAGTTTGTATGGTTGTATGAAACTACAAAAGTCACCAAAATTGCTGAAAAGTCAAACCTTAATTGAATTGTAATCAATTACATTTAAGAAGTACCTGTCAGAGTTGGATTCAGTTAAGATTGGCATGCCTTGACGTAGATTTGAAATAAAGTACACTTTTGGCATCGAAAACATTGACAGTGCTATTTAAAATTGGCACCTACATGCTTTTCCAATGTAATAGCTATGATTTGCTCTTATGAACTCACTTGACCAAAGTGGTTTGCTTGGGCGTAGCATGAGGAAGAAGGCGAGCGTGCGTGTAGAGCATGGCTCGAGACTCACTGAGTAACTGTACACTGGGGACAAGCCCAAACAGTGCACTTATGAGGGCTCCAATCCACTCATCGAGCTATGGAAAATAACTGCCAGATTCTACTAGCTGGCCGGTGTGAAGAAAGAGACAGTAAGCTCTGGCAGGGATGATGTTGAGTGGAGCCAAACAGAAGATCACAACTCCCACGACCATGGAAAAGCTGAAATTCGGGTCGGTTGGCGAGGACACAAAGTGGGCTTCCTCTTTGCCAATATGTAGAAGAAGGTCCACACGGCAAAAAGTAAGTTAGAAGAATGTATTCATGCAATTTGTAGCCCATGACTAGCACAACTGTTGCTAATCAGAACCCAAACCCATTGTTCATCCTAGAACGTAGGATCAGTAATAAGAAAAACATGTTTTTTCTATGTGCAATTTGTCCTCGGTTTTCAACAAGGACTACACCTTAGAAACTGACTAGGACTAGGGTGACCATAATGCCCTAGTGGTAACAGGGTACTTCCTTATATTAAAAGTGTTACCTCCTACTAGGCAGCTTGTACTGCCATCTTCTTCTAATCATAGCCAAAGGCTATGTTGGTCCCTGTTTGCCACCTGAGCCTTTTCTTGTTTCCCTTATTGCTAACATCCTAGGGGTGTTTCTTGGCTCTTTATCATAAGTTCTTAGGGGGGACAACATGTTGGCTCATTTTGGGAATATTTGTCTATGCATTAAAGAGAGCCTAATGAAGCCAGTGAAGGTTGTTCCTGCTCAGCCTAGAGGGTTCAATACTTAATGCTCCACAGCCTAACCATAATCTTAAGGAGCTTTTGGCGGCCAAGCCTAGGATTCAGGCTCAGGTTAGAAACCCACAGAAAGACTATAAAAGCGCATTAAAAAGAAGAAATGACCTGCTAATGGCAGATAGGGAATAGATAGAGGCTACAGCTCTCCACAAGAAGAGTAAAATGTTCTGGAGGTTAGTTAATAGAACATGTCAGATGGATGCCTCGGCCAACACTCTGAGATCCAGCATTACTTACAGTGAATTGGTTTCCTATTTTCAGGCTATTTATCTTGCAGAGGAGGATGAGAGGTTAACCCAGTTGCTACTGAGTAGGTTGGAGGGTGCTATATGTCTGTAATGTACTATATCTGAAGTCACCTAGGCTCTTAAGCTCAGTTCAGAGGCATGGCCTCCAGGCATGATGGTATGCCCATTGATTTGATTAAGTGCAAACCTGAAGTCCGGGGACCTCTGCTTACCAATGTGTTTAACATCTTTTTGAGGAACAGGTTACCAAGCTCATAGTCTTCCTCGATGATCATTCCAGATTTTAAGAAGGGCAACCTAAATGCCCCTTCGTGCCAGAAACCCATTTCACTGATGAAAGCACTGTGAAGATTCTAGACAGGGTTGTGTTTTCTCATGTTAAATTCTGGTCTAAAGAAAATAACATCATTAATACCTGTCAGTATGGTTTCAGGTCGAGGATCAGTACAGTAGAGCAGTGCCTGAATTTGCATCTTATTTTGGGCAAGTGTAGCTTTGCTAGGCACTGCCCATTATATCTCACCTTTATTGACCTATCAACTGCATTTGTTTTTTGTTTCTCAAACCGAGTTGTGGCTGCTCTTGGTGGCTACAGGGGTTGAAGTCTCTTTGGTAAGTTTTTTACATACTCTTCATGTTAACTTGTCAGCTAGAGTTCGTTATGGCATTATGGATGACCTGGCTGACTTTTTCAGTCTATCTCAGGGGTGTGGCAGGGTTGCGTCCTGTCTCCATTATTATTTACTCTTTACACCAAAAAGCTTATCCCCTGTCTAGCCAATGTGTCCGTTGATGTGTAGATGATGGGAAAGACCCGCATTCCAGCATTATTATATGAGGATGATTCGGTTCTTATACCCCACTCACCAAATGCTTTTCTCAAACTTGTATGGTCATTTGTATCTTTTATGGAGGAATTGGAGCTAGCCACCAACTTCAGCAAGTCCCATATTATGGCTTGCGGCCCAAGCAAAATTAACATTTGGAATTTCACCATTGGTTGTGACTTCTTGTCAGGAGTTAACAGTTCTCCATACCCCGGTATTATTTTGACTCTTCGGGCACTTGGCACACTCAAGTCTGTAACACTTGTCTGAAGATGTCTAAATCTGCAGGAGCAATACTTAACCTTCCACAGTCCCAAGAGTGCTCTACAATTCTGCCTTTACTTTCTGTTTATAAAGCTAAGTGAATTCAAGCAGCTTAGTATGGGGCTTGTGTGTGGGGCTACACTAATTCATCATTGCTCTAGTTTGAAGAGAATCAAGTCTGTAGCCAACTTTTCTCAGTCCCACAAGCCAGCTCACACTATATTATGCATACGAGGTTATCATTGCAGTATGTTTCAGATCTATGTTGCTTAGCACCTCTGATGCTTTAGGTGGCAATCGGGTCCTCACAGGAAACACACCTGAACAGGGATAATATCAAGGACTCTACAGCTTGTAACAGTGGATTTAGGTTACTGTGACTTGCTTTTTTGAAGGATTCCTTATGTAAGATCGGCCTTCTGCATTTTTTGAGTCCCTTTCTAAGAGCCATAAATAGATTTTCAAGCTTACTTTTTAGAGTTAAATTGGACAGAGAGATTAAGTGATGAAATAGGGAAGCCCTCTGTTAAGGATTATATCCACTTTAATCGAATTAGTGCTACTAGTCTGTATTTATATCTCCCTTTAACTCGGTGGGAAAGTTATCTTCTAGTTTGCTTTAGGGCTGGGCAGGAGCGGCCCGTCCTTTAGTCCGGAGGGGCCACGCCCCCCCACCTTTTGCCCCTCATGAAGAGTGCTGGTCAGGCTGAACAAAGGTCAGCCTTACAGACACTCTTCATGTTCAGGTCAGGCAGCCAGGAGCGAGACATGCACGATTTGCCAGATTCCTGGCTGCCTGAGCTGAACTTTGCTGGGCTGAAGAGGTCACAGCTCCTGTGGGCGAGACCTCCTTGGCTCAGCAAAGGTGCTGCGAGGCCTTCCCCTGTGTGACGAGGGAAGCGTCACCCATTGACTTCGACCTGGGCGCTTCAGGTTTAAACCCAAAAGCGCCCAGGGCGAGTGTCAATCAGTGACATCTCGTCACAGAGTGGGGTGGGATCAGCAGTCTCACTGACCCCATCCAACTCTGTGATGAAGTTGGGACTGTTCCCTCATTGACTGACCTAAGGCCAGCCAGCGAGGGAAGGCAGCAGTCCCAACCCTCCTGGGACCTCCGAGGTTGAAGGTAAGTGTGTGTGTGATCTTTTTAAATTAATGTTTGGTGCATGCGTGTATGTTTGAATGTTGATGAGTGTTGTTAATGGATGTGCGTGTGTGTGTCTGAAAGAATGAGTGTGAGTGTGCTTCCCGCCCACCCCCCTCCCTCCTAAAACTGCTGGCCGCCACTGGGGCTGGGACTGTTTAGTGATTACTAAGCTTTCTGCTTGGGCTTGAAGTGTTTAGTAGCAGCCCACGCCTTTGCCTGTCTGATGATGTGTCTCTCCAATCTTTACTACAGTTTATGTTTTTTGCAAGTTTTTAGGATGTATTTTGATTTATTTTTAAAACCTTTTTTAAGGCATTTAGGGCCAGATGTACCAAAGGATTTTACCCATTCTGTGTCTATGGGAAAAAGCTTTCGTACATATGGCCCTTAGTGCTCAGTCAGTGTAGATTTTTGTTTGCTTTAATTGCAACTTTTAGATAACGCTCAGATGTGCTTTAGAGTTAATTCCTTTTTGAAAGCAGAGGTTAGAGCATGTAAATCTATGGAACTACATCTGGTTTTCAGTTTTGTGTGTTAATATTTTATGTCTGTTTAGTCAGATGGACCCTTATTGCCTACAATATCAGAATTGCTGATTGTTGGTGAGTTTGGTAGTCTTTTGTATAGCTGTTACCTATTATATGTGTTCCACACTTTAAAGCTACATTGTGTATGCATGTTATTATGCTCATGGGACGTTTTTTTTATTGTTTTATGTATGATGTATTTTATAAATGTAATTTTATGATTTTCTTTAAAATTGAATAATGTTTTTCAGACTCAAACAAAAGATGTGTTCACATAAAACTGCTCATTACACAAGTACTGTACAAACGCCTTAGTACAGTGTGTCTTTACAAAATATATTTCTTCTGAAATCATAGCTTCTCTATTAATCCTTGATAAGTAATTTTATGATTACGTTTCTCTGGGGTTTTCGTCCCACATATTGTCATTGGTTACACATATCTCTCTTCAGTATGCAATGTAGAAGTGTTTTATGGTCTCTTCAACCCAGGATAAACTCTGGGTTCTTCAAAACCAGTTTTAGTAAGGATGACCACTCGAGAAAGTTCGAGAAAGATGGACCACTGTCTGCTGACCTTTATTAATGGTTGTTTGATGAGGCCAATCAACACACAGCGCCCATCTTATGAGTTTTGCATTGTTGTTAAAATTAGGGTTTTCAACAGCCCCGACCCTAATTCAATAGTGGTCAGAATTAATGAAAAAGGCACAACTAGAGACACAAACTCATCATAACACCCTTACGGTTGGATACAAAATATACAAAAATATTCTGAATCATTAATGAATTTTAGAAACGTGATTGCATATACTAGAATTGTATTAATTGATTTATTTCTATATGACACACCCTTTTGTACTAGAAACATGCCTTCAGAGTACTCACTACATGGAGGGTTCCTTTACATTGGTATGAGCATACAGTTGTTATCGGATTAGTAACATGATTCTGCTTCATATGAGGCCTTGGCCATACTTTATGAGGCTTGTGCTGGAACGGAAAGACATTAGGCAGAGTAGATAAGGTGAATTGTCAAATTGGAAGCAGGTATAGTACAGACTCTCTGTTGTTGCTTATGCCTTGATGTGATCTGTTTCAACAGGGTGGTTGACTGGTCATGAAAGTGTTAGTTATCTTCTTGTCTTGTTTCCAGGATGTGCACACGAGTCCAGTGAAAGAGCAATGTGAAAGCTTGGCCCTATCTAGTTAAAGTTAAGTTACTGTGTTTGACCTCAAGTGCTTGTAGGTGTCAGTAGGTCTGATGGAGGTGGCAGTTGTCTTCTTTCATTGCACTCCCTCTTTCACTAGGCCTTAATAATGTACTTTTCAGGAGTTTCCTGAACTGTAGGATGTTTGAATAATCTTTCAAGAACTCGAGCAAATCAAACTCATATCAGTCCCAAAGTAGTATTCCAGTGTATTTTACATATATTTTACAGGCTAAAAGATAAAGGAACATTTAATTAAGAAAGAAGGTAAAGAACAGGAAAACTGCATCTAGATATTTTGCCATAGTCAAATTAGTGTCTGAGATAGCCAGTATTAACATAAACAATTGCAGTAACAATACATATAATAGTAACATCAACAATAGTAAAAACAATTTTAACAATTCCAATGTTACTATTACCTTTTCTTGTAATATTAGTATGACTGTTGCTCCCATATTTATTATTGACCGAGTTATTATTTTCAGCAATTATTGCACCAATTAGTTTTGCTGTGCACTTGCTACTGGAGATTTGCCATTTCCCGGCTCTGTAAATAACAAGTCTACTCACTTCAAATGTATCCTATACATCCATGTGGAAGGATGAATAGGTGAGTAGGTCTTGACATGCTTCAGACCTTTGACCAGCAGGCAGGACACAAGTCTCAGCAGCGAGTGCTTAACCCAATTGCGAATACAGGTTGTTAGAATAACTGTTTTAGTGAACACTTACAATGTCTTGAGAATTAGTTAAAACGTAATACTATCATTGCAAAAACTATCATAGTAAATACAACCAATTTAACTAGTACTAGTACTCCATTAAATGTGGTAAAAATAAGAAATGTTACTGACACCCTTTACAACTACAGAAATGCAGTATTTATAGTTAAACATTTGTTAGTATTAATATATTATTATTATTATTATCATTATTATTATTGATATATTCACTCAAACGAACTCTTCTAAATTAAAGATATGCACACAACAGTTCTTTGCAGTTTTTGACTGTCATAAAAGCACTAACTTACAATCGATGCAAACTTTGTAAAGAGAGTAATTATTGATTTGGTTATACGTTTTATTTGCATCATTAAGTAGCATGAGGCAGGACAGAAAACTGGGGAAAAAAGGATGGTATATAAAGCTTTTAAATATGCCATCAGGTAAAGGATCTCACAATAATTATCCAAACCCAGGATGAAGTCATCAAACAAAAACATTTTGGAATGCCTCTTATTGTTTACTTTTAGAGATGCACGACTGGATAAAGAAAACTGTTTCTTTTCTCTACACTGGATGGCCCATTAAAATGGACATTAAATGTGAAGCGCCATGCTCCCGGACCTATGTATAGTGAACTCTCTCAAATTGTTCTGATGCAAGTGCAAATTAATGTTGCTGAAAAAGAGCCACTCAACATGGGCCTGATTTTAGAAGCAGTCTTTGTATCGGTCTCATCCCCCAGACGCAATCCAAAGTGACCAGGCGTGTTTTTTTGTATGCTAGCGGTACCAGAAACCATAAAATAACATGCCATACCAGTATTTGACACGGTTAAGACAGTAGTCAAAAGATCACAGCAGCCTGTCTCTTCCAAAGATCTGTCAACTTCCAGCAACACAATCTCTAGGCCTATTTACTACTTTGTTGGTCTTAACCACCTTTTACCTCACTACTGTCTCACATGAAACGGCTGATGGAGGGTTAGGGGCTATGTGTGAGTCTAATCCAGACGAGAGCCTTGCATTAATAATAATATGTATCCAAAGACAAGAAATTCATTCAGGAAAATGCACGAGCCATGGTTCTATAGTACAAACCACATTTGTATACAAGTTAACATCTGTCCATGTAGGAACAGAAAACATTATATTTTATAAATGTTGCAAACTAAACACAACCATTGAGTTAACCGAATTTCATACTATTAAACTAGCAATTAAGGTAACATCTGAGCTCTGCGGTACACAGGCATGGAGGGGAAGATGGGTTAGTGTTATGATCAGAACTCTGCACACACTGAAAATGTGCAGTCTCAAAACTCAGGTAGGCCTACGGCTTTATTCATTTCAAGCTAACAAAACCTCTTTATACTAACCATTATATAACATTACATTTTTGACACTCTCGTTACAGTTATATTGTAGAATTCTTAACTGTAGAATCTGCATTCACACTACCTTCCAACTTTTCCCATGCAGTCGTTCCTGCTGTGTATTTTCCCTGATTGCCCACTGCACTCCCCTGCTGCATCCCACCGTTAAATGGCCAGCACTGTTGAACTGATTTTTGCACAAATGTAGAACTATACGCTGCATGCCTTTGTGGTGAATTTCTGTTCCTGTGTGAAATGCCTATTAATAAATACATGAACAGTGCTTTACGAATAACACACATTGATAACATTTCCAGCAGAACCTACTGTGGTGATCTGCAACGTTATTCTTTGAGCAAGGAGGAGGTGCAAAGTGAACCATGGCGAGAGATCACATATGTATCCCCAAAAAATGTGAATTGCATAGGAAAATAACAAAAAACGCCACCAGAATCACTGCAGCTGAAAACAGAAATTCCCAGAGTGACTGCAAGCTTGGGCAGCAGACAGATGCTGATCTCTTCAGCTCTTGAGGCGCGGCGTTGGCCGGGCCTATCTAACAGGTCAAGCTCCGAGATGAAGAAGCAATAAGCCAGTGAAATGGTACTATCACCGAAACATGATTGATCAATTGAATTCTATCAGAGACAGTGGACAGTGGGATTAACTCAGGCCTGATGGGTTCAATGAGTTAAAGCATGATGTTCATTTCAGCTTCATTTCACCAGTCTTTGCTTGTGAAATTGGTCAATCAATAGAGGTTGAAGATCATATATATTTATATATATCTCGCTGACCATCTTATGGGGAATATTATCTAGTGAAGTCGGCTTCTGACTCCCACTGCCTTCAGGCAGTAATGGAGACAGAGTTGAGACTCTATCAGTGCCGTGGAAATGGCCTGATATCTCCTGTAAATGAAAAGTATTTTTGGATTTCACATGATTTAGCTTTTTCTTCTAAGTCTTTTTATTTTGATTGATGGCAAAAAAGCTCTCATCTCAGAGAAATAATACGAATTATTTGGACTGCCTTTAAAAGAACACAAAAACACATAAATACACTTTCAGACACACATAAATATGTAAAGATCTATATATATATATATATAACTATCTATCTATAAATATATATATATATATATATCAATACTGAAAAAATATATCTATATATATATATATATATATATATATATACATATATATATATATATATATATATTACCTACTGGCAAAAATCTATCTATCTAAATATATATATATATATATATATATATATATATATATATATAATTACCTACTGGCAATCGCCAGTAGATAGTTATAGTTAGGACCATGTTTTCATAGGAAAATCGTTTTTTGACTTGCCTACATCTTTGGCACACTTTGAGGAATCTTCACGAAGGTTTCCAAAAAAGTATTGCGGTGATTCTTGTTGTACATGGAAAGTTTTGGGGTGATCCTTCAAGCGGTGGCCGCGAAAAAGGGGGCTAAAAAAAGGTTTCATTTTCCATGTTAATTACCATAGGATTCTTTAGACAAGACTACAGGCCGAACCACTGGACGAATTACACCAAATTTGGCAGAAAGCAGCTGTCGGTATGCAGATTACGCTTTCGCTTATTTGGAGTAAATCCGATCAGTAGTTTTTGGGGAAATTCAAATTTGTATATCTCTGGCTGTGAAGTATTCGCGTGTTGACATCCATCTTGGGACTCGGCTTGAGCCGAGTCTCAGAAAAAACAGAAAGTAAAAATAAAATTAAAGGAGCCAGGATAGAGACAACCTGATCCCTTAACACTGGTGGGGAGTCCCAGAAAGACATCCCAGATCAAAAAACATTTTTTAATTATTTTTTTGCTGACGATCGCATTATTCATGAATTTGAGGAAAAAAAGTGTGTGCTTCTGCCCTTGTATTTTTATAGGCCCTTGTGTGGGCTGAGTCCTGGGGGGCATTGAAAATTTAGTGTGGGGGTGCCTCCGGGCTCTCCCACAGCTTCGGGGACCACAACCTTCCCCAGAGCATTTATTTGTTTTATATGTGAGGTGCTGTGGCCCCCCCGCTGCCCTGGGAACTGCCACCTCTCTAGGTCCTTCATTTTAAAATAGGCAGGGGGGCCTGCACCCCCCTGCTGCCCAGGAAACTACCACCTCCCTAGGGCTTCCAGTTAAGTATATGCAGGGGGGCACCACCCCCTTTGCTTTAAATATATATGGGGCACCCACAACCCTCTGTGACCACCACCCCAGGGCACAACTAGAACCTGGGGCTTCTAATTAAATATTTTGGGGGCTCCATGGCCCCCGTGCCGTGGGGACCACCATGTGCTGGGGCAAAGTGTAAAAAACAAGAAAGGGGGTCACAAAAGCCCTAGGGACCACCCCCCCGCCTATTCTGATTGGAGGCGGGCCATGGGCCCCCTTCGTGGAGCCTCTGATGGCCCTAGAGATCGCCACCCCTCGCGGCTGGCTCCTGCTATGTCCCGGGGTGCCCACCCTCAGGACATAGCTGTTTGTTGTGGCTCTGCAACTGCAGCCAAGCCGCAGCAAACACTCTTCTGTTTGACAGCGGGGTCTTTAAAGCAGGACCTGCTGTCAAACAGCAGAGCTTTCATCTCTGTCCCCTGCACACAAGGGATCCCTTGTGGTCCCAGATAGCCCATAAAGGGCTAAAAAAACCACTCACTGACCCACTCAGAGCATAATTCGTACCCTCATGCACCCACTCAGACCCACTCAGATAGTTACGTACCCACTCACTCACCCACTCAGACCGATGAGGTAACTGTAACTCAAGCCCTCACCATGCGCTGCTAATTACCCCACAAAATTACAGCACTCTTGACATCTTTGATACCATCATTGATAATGTCACTGTAACATCTGCAGTAAAATTATTGATCAGATAACTCTGCATGGCAGAGACGTGAATTATAGTTACCTTAGGACGTGAATTATCGTTAATTGAAATAACTGCAGAATTTCTCTGGTTTTGTGCAAGTAAATTCAAAACCTAACTATAACGTCCCTGTAACTTTTGTTTTTTTAAGAGATATATATATATATAATTTTTTTAATTTTCTTTTTTTTAACCTACTGGTGATAGCCAGGTAGTTACAGTTAGATCAATTTTTTCCCGTAGATGAAGTTTTTTGTTTTATTAATAGCTTTGCAGCCATTTCACAAATCTTCACAAAATTTTCTAAAGTATTATACTAGTTACTTTGGTGATTTGTCAAGAGGGGGCTCAGGAAAAGGGGGAGTCCCAAAATACTTCTTCCCTAGGCATTGTCTAAGGGGATTTTGCAATTTTTAGTCATGACTACAGGCCTAATCGGTGAACAAAATTACACTATATTTGACAGAAAAGAAGATCTTGTTCTAGAAAAATTCCTTTACATAATTTGGTGTACATCTCTTCAGTAGTTTCAGAGTATTTACAGGAATTAAAATATAAATATCTATGGATATGGATGGTTAGCGGACCTACCTGCGGGGGATCCACGGATCCGGAGGGGAAAGGAAGGCCCTGATTGACTGGCTGTAACCTGAAAGGAAAGTTGCCACCACCTTTTTTTGTCCCTTGGCCTGGGGGAGGGACAAATAAACTTTGAAAGTGCATAAGGGGTCAAGATACAGGTATTCTGACCCCATGGTGCAGATGAAGGGGTCCCTGAAGGAACCCTGAAGGAACCCTCATGGGTGAGAAATTGTCCAAAATGTTTTTGCCCGATCCACGGATCCACTGTGGCACTCAGATTGGCCCTTAGTATAATTTTGCAAAGGATTCGCGGATCCAAAGTATATGAAAAATAAAAAAACCTCTTACACTCCAACCCCCTGGCACGTACGCCACTTTACATTAAAAAACACATACAAATTCAGCGAAAAAAAGAAAGGTTACGAGGACTTTATAACTAAGATGACGTTTTACCCACACAGAACCATAGAAATTCAGCAGTTATATTTATAGTTATACTTATAGTTATACTTATCTGAAGAAACTCTCACTAGTGCCGTAAAGTAACTTTAGGCCATGAGTTATAATTTCTTAACATAAGTATAACTATAAATATAACTATAAATGCTAAATTTCTACGGTTCTGTGTAGGTAAAACATAAACCTAACTCTAACGTCCCTGTAACATTTGTTTTTTTCAGTGAACATATATGTACATCTATATAAAACATATAAATTTGAGTTTATGCACAAAGAGTTATATGCAATTACATACCTTTATAATTTTCTGCCTTACTATAATTATAATGCAGTCTTCATAGTCCTGAAGCTCATTTTCAAGCGTGTTGTAGAAAAAAATCCACCTATTGCTTCTAGAAATACTTCATTCTCCCGGAAATGTCTGAGGCATCTTGGCCAGCATCTGTCTTAATTAACCTGCATCTTCCAGCAAAGTGAAGTAATTAGCCGCAGTAGACGGTAATGGAGTTGTACAGTATGGATTGCCGAGATTCTCATGATGTAGAGCGTCCTCTGTAAATGCCCAAGGTTTGCAGGCGCGTGCGGTGATGGTTTTAAACCTGTTAGAGATGAACCTTAAATGCCACATGTTTAAATCAGTAATTGTGAGAAGCGGTAAGCTGAATAAACGCTTTTTTAAGGCATCCAAGGTCCTGTGACCAGTTAGATCATGCAAAAGGATTGAACCCTGCTGCACAATTTCACTTCGGAGCCCTACAAGTACACTGAGTCGGACACTGCACTAATTTACAAAGGCCCTAGGTTGAACAAGGACATCTGGGAGTGTGGGACCACAGGGCATCACTGTAAGTGCACAGTTCTGTATTATGCCACAGCTTTGAAAGCGCATAGGTATATGTTGTCTCCAAGATCTGGAGGTGCATAGGTCTGTGTTACATTTGACCTTGGGAGGTCCGGGGTTTGAGTTATCTGTGCGTTTTAGAGGTAACTGGGACTGTGTTATGGCCAAGCTTTGGAGGTGATAGGGCCTACGTTATGCAAGAGCTTTGGCGGTGTACAGGTCTGTTTTACATTTGAGCTTTGCAAATTCACAGATCTATATTACCGCTTAGCTTTGGAGGTTCATCGGTCTGTTCCGTCTGAGCTCTGGAGGTTAACAGGTCTATTACTGTTAGACCTGAAAACCTTAGGGTGGTCATCCCCCAACTTTTTACTTGCCTCCCTCCACTTTTCTGACACTGTTTTTGCTGGTTTTAGGACTCTGCGCACTTCACCACTGCTAACCAGTGCTAAAGTGTATATGGTCTCCCCTAAATATGGTAACATTGGTTCATTCCCAACTGGCATATTTGACTTACTTGTAAGTCCCTAGTAAAGTGCACTACGTGTACCAAGGGCCTATAAGTTAAATGCTACTAGTGGGCCTGCAGCACTGGTTGTGCCACCCACATAAGTAGCTCCTTAACCATGTCTCAGGCCTGCCTTTGCAAGGCCTGTGTGTGCAGTTTCACTGCCACTTTGACTTGGCATTTAAAAGTATGTTCCAAGCCTTAAACTCCCTTTTTCCTACATATAAGTCACCCCTAAGGTAGGCCCTAGGTAACCCATAGGGCAGGGTGCTATGTAGGTAAAAAGGCAGGGCATACGCAGGTGTGTTTTATATGTCCTGATAGTGGAAAAACTCCTACATTTGTTTCCCACTACTCTCTGCTCCTTTCATAGGCTAGCATTAGGTCTGCCTTCACATACTGGTTGAGTGATAGATTCTGCTCAGAAAGGGGTAAATAGGCCATGTTTAGTATGACCAGAATGGGAATAGAAAATCCTTCTTATTGGTGAGATTGGATTTTATATTACTATTTTAGAAATGCCACTTTTAGAAAGTGGGCATTTCTCTGCACTTAAAATCCATTTGTGCCTTGCAGTCTGTCTCCAATCCACGTCTGGGTTGGGCTGGTTGACAGCTTCATTGTGCATTCCACCCAAACAACCACAAACACAGGACACTCAGATCCATCTACATTCATCTGCATACTGAATGGGCCTCCCTGGGCTAAAAAGGTGGAAGGCCTGACACTTATTTTCAAAGGCTAGTGGCCTGCTCTCACACAATGGACAGCATTACCCTCTACTGGGACCCTGGCAGACAGACCTGTACTGAAAGGGGGACCCTGTGCACGTCAAAAACACTCTTTGAAGTCTCCCCCACTTCAAAGGCATTTTTGGGTATATAAACTGGGTCCCTGACCCCACCAGCTCAGACACTTCTGGACCTGAACCTGCAACCAGTCAAGAGGAACTGCCTGGCTGCCCAAAGGACTCTTCTGGAGTACTCTGCTGAGAAGGACTGCAGCCCTGCTGCCTTCCTGCCCTCTGACTTTGCTGAGAAGTGCTCTCCAAGGGCTTGGATTGAGCTTGCCTCCTGTTTTCTGAAGTCTCAGGGCCAAAAAAATGTTATTTCTTGAGGAAACTTCTTGTGCGCTGAAAATCGACGCACAGCCTACTGGAAACGACACACAGCCTGCCTTGTGACAAGAAAATCACCGCCCTGCCGAACCAGAATGAAGTAGCCCGACTTCTCGAGTGAAGATTCGACGCAGCGCCTGCCTTGTGGGCACAAATTTGACTAACAGCATACTGGATCGAAGCACAGCCGAACTGGAACGATGCAGCCCGACTTCCTGAGTGAAGGATCAACCCAGCGCCTGCCGTGCAACAGAAAATTCAACGCATCACCCACCGGATTGACGCAATGCTGGTACCTTCATCCCGCATGCCCAGGATTTTCCCCTCATCGTCCCTGGGTGTCAAAAAGATCCCCGCATCGCATTGAGGAACCAAGACTGCATGCCGGAAATCGATGCAAAGCCCCTTGCAGCGTGAAAAGAAGCAACTCATCGTCTGTGCCGCGTCTGAAAAACCGATGCACACCCTATTTTTCCATGCATCTCCTCCTCGGTGGTCTCTGTGCATGTTATGTGTCTGGCACAATGGTTAGAGCGGCAGACCCTACTACAGCGCTCTGACCAGGGTTCAATTCCCGCCTTGGCAGGTCTTGGGCTCAATTCCCTTGGACCAGATAATTCTCACCTCAGTGCCTAATCTAATTAATGGGTCCCACTCTGTAACTCTGGGCAATAGCTTGCTTAATCTCCACAACAGCCCTGACAGTGCTTGGATGCTTGTCTTCACTCTGGGGGTTGTCCAGGTGTGGGTGCCTCACAGGGAAAAGCCAGGAGGGGTTCCACAGCGATATGCGTACAGCACCTTGAGACCCTAACAGGTGAGTAGTGTGCTATACAAGTGCGAAATTTGCATTTTTTAAATTTATTTTTGACACAAACCAGTTACTTTGTGCAAACAAGAGACAACTGTTGATTTCTAAGATTTAAGACCCTTTTTAATCTTGCAAAAGTGATGTCTCGACTTGTGCTTGTTGAATCTTTATCATTTTGACCTTAATTTAACCAGATAAGTATATTTTTCTAAACTTGTGTAGTGTATTTTTGTGGTGTTTTCACTGTGTTACTGTATGATTTATTGCACAAATACTTTACACATTGCCTTCTTAGTTAATCCTGACTGCTCAGTGCCATGCTATTATAGGGTGGGTCCCTATTCGGACAAAGGTGAATACCTCTGCCAACTAGAGACCCCATTACTTACTGTTCCACTTTTATACGTAAGCATTGCAGAGAACAGAGGCAGAAAGACTGATTTTGGGTTCTCTCTATACCTGTCGATCAATTTTTTTTTTTGACTTGCCCACTAGTGTATTTTCGCAAAAAACATAGGGTGTTTTTTTCTTTTTTTTCCACATAGTCTGTAAAGTCTGGATGCATTAACTTATGCCTCCTCTACATTCGGAGTACAGAAAACTCTAACTTTTGAGTGATTCTGGATGAACCTCTCACCTAGAATACTCTGTTTCCTTTGTAGCACTCTAACTCAAATACATTGCTATACCAAAATGTAAGGTTGAAATCTACATATTGATAAAGAGGCCTCTTGACTAAATAGCACATATTCACCCTTCCATGTCTTACTGAAAATATTTTTCATTGTTTTACATCTTTCTAAAATGTTGTTGCCCGCTTTTCAAGTGTAGGAAACTGTAGACCCCACCGGTAACTTCTTAGCTCAGTGGTTATGTGGACCTTTCGTGGCAGACACAACTTGCCTCCCTAGTGACTGTTCTTTGAATAGCACGCCAATGGAGTGTTGACTGTTAAGCTTTGATTGCCTGCTAACTTTGTTGTTTTCTTCTCCATTCCACCTCACTTGGGTATGACTATCATTAGCATCCAAAAGCTGTGGCATGTAACTGTTCCTGCTGTAAATCAGCTGAGCGGCCTATTTGTTGGTGTATCACCTTTTGAGGAGTGGGAGTGTAGTTGTAGTACCTTAAAAACAGATTCCACCATTTTATTTGCAATGCTTCAGAATGTTTTCAAAAGAATGTGCATAAACATTTCCTGCTGAAGGCAAGGTGGCATGATTTCGTGATGGTGAATGCTGAAATACATCTTTACAAAAGGCGGTTTGTAGCCCTTCTTTATATATTGAGATAGAGCTTTTACTTATGTGGGGCAGTGGACGCCAACACTGATTTTGTCACATGGTTCAACTCATGTCAGGATATTGGAGATCATATATTGGATCCTGATGTCTACCTTTAGTGTACAAAGTTTTTGTCAGATGAAGGCCTTAATTTGCACCACGCTTTAACAGTCCACTTTTGCCTGTTTCACGATCATTCTAAGGGGGATTTTGCAGCAAAATAACACACCTTTCCAATTGCAGACCTTTAAAGGACACTTAAAGCTTCTGACAAACATTAGAGAGTAAGTGCAAATCATTCTTTGTATCCACTGTGTGATGACTGTTTAGATCAAGCAGCATCTTCCACCCATTCTTACAAGGGGCCTTCACAGCAACCTCAACAACAAATTCATCTTGGGTGAATGATTACCAAGATGATTTCAAAATTATTCATGCATTGCCTGCAGCCCTCTCCATCACTAGTCTATGGCGTACATCCTTATCATTACCGGCCCCTGAAATGCTCTCAGGAGGTATTGGAACAACTAGCCAACTTGACAAAATCGGTTATTCTACCTCAAATAGGTACTCCTGCAACCATGGGTGGGGCAGCAGAGGGTCAGACTTGTGAAATGAAGGCATCCTAAATCTGCCCCCTTATGTATAATCACAGGACCGCAGCGACTTTCTACTCAGTCTGGGAGTACCACTACTCTGTGGGAGTCAGTTCCCGGCTGGCGCAGACAATGGACTCCCATCACCAGTACGTTGGTTTGGTAAGATAAATGCTTCTGGCTGACATGTATGATTACCTGTAAGCCACAAATCTTAAACCTGGCAAGGCCAAATCAGCCTTCCATCCTTTTGAGGTCAGGCATTAAAATAGTTAGAAGTGAGATCTGCCATTTAGAACCCTTACAAATGATACAAATTGAAGCATAAAACATACTACATAACAAAATCACATATTAGTTATTATTCAAGGAGTCCTCACTGTTGGTTTAGAAAACTATCTGGCTCCCTTGAGATTATGTATGATGTCATCCCTGCACTTGATTGCTTTGTTGGAAAGCCTGTGTCAGTGCATAATATGAATGAACATGGTTGTCTCTGCTTCTTGGTGACTTTAGCAGTGTCAGTAGTTCTATCTTCTCAGACTCTTTCTAGGTCCTTATCTACCTCATTGCCCATTTAAAGAGGATATGCATGTGCCATAGAACTGTGCACTTTGGATCTATGTGTAGTCATCTATGTGGCTACATGAGCCTATCCCTTAGAACAGTCCCTTGTATAAGAGCCATGTTGCAACCGAAAATAAGGCCCATGCCCATATCTCATTTCCATCTACACAGGTGTCTCAATGATATCAATAGGATGTAATTATTGCTGTATGGGGTAGTGGGGCCATGCCACCACAGGAAAGGAAATCCATGAAGCGATGTGTCAGAATCAGGATCGCACCTTCTGGTTACTGAACTATTTTGTGACCGTGTTCACAGATACCGTGTTCACAGATGTGGGAGAAACAGAGTAACAGTGATTGTGGTGATGTTCAGTCCACTCGGGTTGACTTGGCTATAGGAATCACCTCTTTTTCATCTTATTCACTGATCAGGGCTGAAAATCAAATTTCCTCATCCCAAAGGGTATGTATATGACCCCATTGCTTTTATTAATAATGCATCAGGTGCCTTCTCTAATTGTAGACCTTGGGAATATGGTTCAATTTAACATACAAAAGCATTTTCCTCGCTTCACACAGTGTGTCGCTGAATATAGGTGTGTGTCGCCACTGTTGATCAATAACTTCAGCAGTCCTCATGTATGGTTTCTTGAGCATTTCATTATTTATTTGCTTTCCTGTTATATATTTCACCTATAATGTGACTATTCATGCAGGCTTTCTAGGTTCAGGCTTAGGCCATACTGCTGTGCCAGTTCCACACAAAATGAGGCACCTTAGTTTGACCTAGCCGCATCTAGGAATAGTCTGTACGCTTAAGTTGTTCCACGAAGTCACCAAGATTGTGTGCCCACCAACTCACAGATTTATGCATGAAACCAATCAAGCAACTCATTTTCTCCTTGGTTTACTTGGCATTGGAAGATGTACTTATAGTTAGCATTGACCTGAGACCTAGAATACATATTCAGAGTACCTGTTGCGATTTGATTTTACATGCAAATGTTGAAAATATTAGGAGCACAGTTAAATTGCTCTCTGTGAGGCCCTAAGGAATATTACGTTTTTGAGGGCTAGGGACGAATTCGGATCTCACACAATGTTTCCCTATGGGGATGACTTGGAGTGCATTTTGTTGTTTGAAGAAGAGTTTATGCAGGATGGTGTAAGGGATAGCTTCAATCCCCTGAGGCTTGGGAGAAATGCAAGATATCCCAAGATGAACCCTTGGGACAAATACACTGGGAGGTTGAATGGGAAAATGTACGTCAGTGTAAGGGGAGGTTTATGATATTTGAGTATTATTAGCTAACAACCAATAGCTAATGTTCAAATTATGGCTTTAAATGTCAGTAAGCTTGCAAAGTCCTCGTAAATGTGTTGCTGTATTTCAGTTTTTAAGACACACTTGGACCTGTATTATTTTCTCTATGAGACATATCCCAGAGTCGAAGGTTGAAGGAGTTACGGCTGGATTAAAGACTCCTCTAAACATTGGCTCTGTGTGACTACTGAGGAACTGCCATTATTTTTAGGAAGGTGAAGGGCTTTTTAGATTGTACTATGTGAAACAGCCAAGCAAAAAAGGTTCATTTCTACCCATGTTCTCTTAAAAAAATGCATATAATTTAGATTGGTGTTGTATTATAGCCGACAGCAGAACACGGTGTGGCCTTAATGCAAATAAAAGGCACCCTTGCAGCTTTCTCCCTGGTTATTCATTTTGTGCCGGGTTTCAGTACTACTTTGATGAACTTGGAGTTCTTAATTTCTCAAGAATAGCCTAGAACATCTGGAAGGCTAGGGACATACCAATGAAACAATCTCAGATGTTGAAGCAGATTGAAGGCCATATGGCATGAAGGATATAAAGTGAGGTGCCAATGTATGTCTAAGAGCAGCAGATATGGAAACAGAGCCAGTTTTTTACTTGCAACTATTGGGATGAGAATTAATAAGTTTGAAATTACACCAACTATGTTTTGTTATAATGTTCCTGTGACAAAGAAGATTTAAGTAAAAGTGCCTTCCTTTTTTACAAGTCTCTCCTTCAACAAAACATATTTTAGAAAACACATTACATGCCGAATTTTTAGGCCAAACAAGGAAACACAAGCATCCCAGTAGTTTGGAATTTTTTAAAGTTTTGTGAAGAGACGTTTTGTGGGACGCATCAGAAAAGCGAAATCAAAAGTCTAAAAAGACTGTCTTTTCTTCCAGCCCGGTCAGGTCAGTTCACTCCTATAATATGATAGGGTTTGAGTCAAAAATCCAGAAATAGTTTGATGAAGAGGAGATATTGCACTTTTCTTTGTAAAGACAACAGCTGTAAGTGAATGGCGGCTACATTGGGTGGCCTTTGTCCCGGAAATGCAAAAATAACAAAGCTATAATAGAAATCTCGTATATAGAAGATTCCAAAAGCACATACGAAGGACTGAGACCAGAAAAAAGTGGCCTCTGTTCCTTAAGTTTTAATCAGTGTCCGAGGCATTTAGCTGTACCTCAGAAAAAATGTAATATTTTTTCTGGACTTGCCATTGCTGACTTTTTGCATTGAACAATCCTTTTACCTTGACTTTCTTACCTTGACTTCCCAATATAATGAGCAGAAGTAGTTTGGGAACTTTAGGACCCGCTTACTGAAAAAGTAGAGGGGTGCAACGGTTTTGACAGATAATTATGTAAGACATTCTCTAAATTACTCACCGCCATTTACTGACATTCTTTAACAACATCTGGAATTTTGGCCAATATCTGGAGATCTGTAAGAAGGACAACCTATGTATTTTTGCGAAACCACTTAAGGATTTTGCTAAGTGCTTCTCTTTTCAAACCATTACACTCATGAATGCACATTATAAAATATTTATAAAAACCTAGCCACAGCCAATAAGTGGCCTATTCCTGTTGGAGCAATACCAGGACAATGTAGCCTATGATTGGTGTTTGTCTGTAATGGCCCCCTGAGCAAAAAAATGATGGACAGGAATGCAATTCAGAGCAAAAATGAGTGGCTTAGATTTGTTGTGGTTTCATTGACAAATTCATTAGCCTGTTTACTGCAAGGAAAAAGGCAGTGTCAAAAAGCAAAAATTATCAATCTGTTTCGTTATTAATTCATAACTGTTTTTTCAGTGACAGCAAGGATGCATACATCTATTTCGAACCTTGGAGCCGCAGCTCTTGCTTCTTCTGTAGCATCAGTGTCACAGCCAGCCCTTCCCTTCTCTGCCTCCCGACTCTGAACAGAGTGAAAGGGCACCACTTAGACACTACTGGGGACAGTAATCAACTTGTAACCCATCAATCTTTGGACTTTGAGTAGCATTTTTTTTCTGCATGAAATCTAAGAGAGCAGAACCGGCATGTTCATCCTCTCATAGATTTTGTGTGAGTATTCTCTCACAAGAAAGCTGGAGCATTTTTTGTATTGTAGGTGGTAAAACATGACCACAGTACATTGAATATTAACCCTCGACTGCTGTAAAAATCTATTGTTACAATTGCATGCTTGCCTTCAATGCAATTACAACAAGAACCATGGTGAACCATTCCAGTGCAAGAACGCCACAAAAGATGCACATCTCCATAAATGAGGCAAATGCCCTGTTTGTAGAAATATAGATGAACAACGAGGTACGATTCTCTAAAGCCATAGTGGGAGAGGGATCAATCAAACAAATTACATTTCTGTGGTCTAGTGTCACAGGTCCTTTATTGCAAATTATTTTAGTTTTGTACACGTGAATATGAAATAATAATGCTAATGCGGACATTATTACTGTTTTTTGGATACAGGGATTGTGTGTAGGGGTGTTTTTTGAGTACCTTTTCCGTTTGTAGAAGTGTCTTAATAGTAGGAATAACTTTTTCCAAGTATATGTAAGGAAAACGAGGCACAGTGAGATTAACCAATTTACCTCTAGCTGCACAATGTAGTTAAATGAGGGAGCAAGGATCAGAATGCAACTCTCTCAGCTCCAAAGGTAGCATCGCAAATGGAAGAATACATCTCAGTACCGGTACCTAGATGAAACAACATGTTAATCAGTGGAAATATGTTTGGACAGTTTCTTCAAATGACCTCTGACAAGACTAAACTCACAACATAATAAGATGGCCGGACCTTCCATTTTACATTCAGTCATATTGCCAGCATAGAGAGAATAGTTCATGTCATTTATAACATAACATATCTTTTTTAATCGAACTTTGCTCCCAGTTTGTTGTTGAGTAGCCAGAACATTGTATATTGGGCCACACAAACACACTAATAGCTCTGTATATTTTTCTGGCTTCTATTTAAGGCATCCATGAATCTCCAGTACCAAACGGCCATGTCCTCCCGGGAAGAGATTTCCTCAGGAAACAGATGCGTGGAGACATTTTCACCCAACAACAGTTGGATGTACTGGACCGAGTGTTCGAGCGGCAGCACTACTCGGACATCTTCACGACCAGTGAACCCATCAAGCCAGAGCAGGTACTGTATCATCTTGCAGCGAGGTCTTCTTTTCAGAGCGTGGGAGCTTCTCTGAGTGCCATTCTGAAACGTTATGCCTGCAAAGCCTATTTACCCTATTCAGAAATTGTAGATCACAGAGAGGGCACAAAAGGCTTACCGTGACCAGCATAAAGAGTGCTTCTTTAGGACGTTCACTCCCTGCATCAATGTTCACAAATACACCACGCACACACCTGGTTAATTTAGGGAAAATGTGCAAATGGATGAGAGAATGCAGGTATGCATAGGATGTTCTCTTGCATCATTTCAATGATTAAATCTGTTTTGGAAAACACTTGAGAAATGTACTGCACCAAGTTAACAATCTTGAATTGGCCAATTGGCCAGGCTGATGCTTTTTTGTATTCAGGTCATAGAATGAGTGACCCAGTCTTCAAGGTTTGTTTATTTAAATATATGTAATGGTGTTTAACATCTTCTGTTCGGCAAAAAATGTATACATCACCATGAAAGTTACTCAGGCAGGAGACCACTTCATTAATTAGAACCCAATACCTTATCTGGTGGTCAGTAGTAAAGAATGATTACTGATAAACGTGGTTATATACCACGGTGGCCTTTTTCTTGTCTTAGGAACGTTTCTGTGCTTGATACAAATTTAGGTTGTTCTTAATGGCTGGCCTCCCACTTTTTCTTTCTAAAATTAGGCCAGATTAGTCTAAGAAGTGAAACCACACATTATTCTGCCGACGTGGAAACCATTTTGTGATGGTCTTGGCAACCATTGCTAAGAGAGATAATATTGAGAAAGCTAGTTTCACGAAAAAGAGCCTACCACACACAATCGAGTCAATAACATTAGCACTTCACTCCTGTATTCCCAATAGTAAAACTATTTGCTATATTGTCTTGAAGAGAAAATGATTACACATGTATTTGTTTTGTATTTGTTGAGTCTCACTTTCATCGTCTTAACCAGGTTTTCACTGGGCAACATTTTGGTAAAGTAAAATATAGAAAAAAGTCAGCAATCAAAGGGTCATCTGGCAGCTGCACATAACACCACAACTAAATAAGCTCTCAATGACACACTTTGACACTTCATATGGGTTCTTGCACATTCCAACAATTTGAGGAGGGAGAAGCCATTGTAAACTTTCCCTATGAGTCTATGTATTGGGGCACGATAGCAAAGATAGGGGCAGGTTGAACCACACTGACACTCTCCTGTTCTCCAGAAGAGAGTTCTTTTAAACGACACCGAGTATCTTCTCAAACTGTTTGTGCTGTACTATCTTTCTTCCTGATTTTGGTAGTGAATGCCATAGGGTTACAATAGTGTTTGGGAAGGGAGGCAGGGGAGGTGTCCTGCTAGCTTACTGGTCTGTTTGGGTCACATCTTGAAACAAATCCATAGGAGATGTGGGGCTCATTGTGAACCCAGTTCTTCCATTAGGGTTGGGGTCCTGTTTTACACATTGCTTGTTACCTGGGGGAAGCATTTCGGGCCCACTTCCTCCATGCATATCGAAATATATTTAGAAATCTGTACTGATATCACTGAACTCTACAATCAGCTGTATTTTCAGAACAGTTCGTCTTTGTGAAAGCAGGGCTGTGTAAATAATTGCACACTATGAGCATGCAATGGCAGTGAGTTTGCATAATAATGTAAATATGTGCAGACGTCACAGATGTCACTTTAGGACTTGGGTAGACTGGAATTTAACTAGAAGCTTGAAGTCCCCCTTTGAAGCGATGACACTGCTGCAGTGGAGATCACTGCACTGGAGGGACAACAACAAGATAAATGATAAGTGATTATATGTGTCACAGCATGAATGTTATCGTTTTTAATAGTCATACAATCGCAAGCAGAGCTCAGAATCTTGGCCAAGCATTCAATGAACAAATCCATGAACACCCCATCTCCCGATGTGTACACCAGTGCTCTTAACTTACAGAAGTACCGTCTATGACAAACTCCTCAGAAACCATTGGACCTATCCACAAACTGCATTTTGTATTATGTTCAGTAGAACTAAAACAGTACTACTGACATATTTCAAACTGCTATTCAGAAACCCACATGTGGAGAACCTCTTCTTTTGCTTTCTATGTGAAGGTCTCCATTACATGTGCACATATGAGTATATGTTTTAATAGTAAATGTGGCAGTAATCCGGGAGAATGGACAGACAATGAGAATGCTTATTACGAGATGGGAGGGGATCAGGGGTAGATAACAAAGGGCTTAGGGAGAGGTGAGAAGGGATTTAGGGAGGGACATACAAACCAAAAACACCCACCCACAAAAGAATAGCCCATTGCAATTCACATACTGCACTTCTAAAGTTACTACAACCAGAAAGGAACTAAAACAGTAGTAAATGTTCTCCATCCAAGCCTGTGAGTGGTTGTGTGAGCCTATGA
Organism: Pleurodeles waltl; assembly: GCF_031143425.1. NCBI lineage: Eukaryota > Metazoa > Chordata > Amphibia > Caudata > Salamandridae > Pleurodeles > Pleurodeles waltl. Next base: position 188,080,246 of record NC_090437.1, read on the forward strand.
GTGGGTCTGTGAGTGTGTTAGTGGTCTATGAGTGAGTATGAGTGTATGAGTAGGTTTGTGAGTGGGTACATGAGTCTGAGTGCATCTGTGAGTGAGTGCATGAGTTTCTGAGTGGGTCTGTGAGTGAGTGCATGAGTCTGTGAGTGGGTGCACGAATGTCTGAGAGGGTCTGTGAGTGTGTGAATGTCTGAGTGGATTTGTGAGTGGGCCCATAAGTGGGTCTGTGAGTGGGTGCATGAATGTATGAGGGGAACTGTTAGTGGGTGCATTAGTGTTTGAGTGAGTGTCTGAGTGTGTCTGTGAGTGTGTGTGTGTGTGTCTGTATGGGTGTGAGAGTGGGTGTGAGAGTGTCTATCTGGGTGTGAGAGTGGGTGGTGAGAGTGTCTGTCTGAGTGTATGAGTGAATTTTTGCCTTACTGTTCCATGCTGAGCCCTGCGGATGGATCTGCGGATCTCGGAAACTGTTAAAAAAAATGTCTGCGCATTTCAAGCCCATTGTTTACTCTTTATCACTTTTATATCACCCCCAGGGGGTCAGGGGACCTTTATTCCGACCCTCTCATGTCCATTGCTGCCCACATTTCAGCCCCGGGACCGGTTCCCAATAAAACAAAATTGCAGCTTCAACTTCCCTGTCATGTTGTGGCCAGCCAATCATATTCTTCCTGTGGTGCTTGAATCCGCAGGTCGACCAACGGTGGATCCGCAGATGATCCGCGTCCCTAGATGTCTATATTTATTGCCCTTTATTATCTCTAAAACCACAGAACAGATTTACATTAAATTACAAAAAGCCTGCTTTCCCGACCAAGAGCTAGCTTCCTGCCAAATTTGGTGTAATTCCGTCATGTTCAAAATCCCTATGGGAATTAAAATGGGAAATGCACATTTCTCAGGCACACTTTTTCAGGAAAATTTTGTGAAGATTTGTCCAACTGTGCCACAGATATTGGCAAGTCAAAAAACGCTTTTTCAATGGAAGCTATAACTACCTACTGGCAACTGCCCCCTGCAGCCCCAGGGACCTCCACCTCGCTGGTTCAATGAGTTTGTTTCATGGATGGCCTCGTGTCCCCCCACATCCTGGGGACAACCTCCCCCCGGGGCAATTCCTTCAATATAAGGTGGTACTAAAATAAATGAATGCAGTGGGAGCTGACAGCAAAAGCAAACCTAACTCCACTTTCTGCAAGCGGGAGCCGTCAAACAGCACTCACCTCTCGTAGCTTGGCACAGAGCAGTTAGGCTTATCCCCAGAGGCAACGTGTAAGGTGCTCATACCAGTGACACAATAATATACACCACAAAAGAGACTCCACACAGAATTATATAAAAATATGTCATATATTGTACATAAATCCTAGTCCAGTACAACATAAATGTAATTACTTTGCCAACTAGGCAATTATTGCAAACCTCACACAGAAAAAGTACTGTTGGTTTGTCAACCGTCATGAATGAAAAACATTACTGTGCATAGTATACAGCAGACAATGAGTGAGGACGCATCAATCAACACAGATCACCATAAACACAATTAGCATAGACTCATCAGCAACAAAGAATTCATGTTTCATAAAGACAGTGCATCTAAAACAGTCATTGCCATGGTGCCCAGGGTCCTTATCACCTTGGGATCGATGTGCTGTGTATCTAATGAGTTGATAAAGGTTCAGGTCATGAAATGTAGGAGGTTATGCAACACTGACATCCATTGCCACGTCACCAGAATTGCCGGGAGCAAGTAATATCCCCCTAACCCTCAGTAGGAATATTATATGCCCAAATAGCTACAGAGGCCTGGGTGTACTATATAAATGTGGGCCCAATAGTGTAGGCCACAGGGGCACCTACGCACTGGTGCACCTACTATGAGGATTATGATAATTTGGGAGGCAAACTGTTCCAAAGGCAACCACTTCTGCCTAGATGGCTCTTGTGGAGGACTTCACTGTAATGCAGAGTCACAAGTCAAGCACCCCCCCCCCTTACCCCCGGAATGTATGTAAATTGGGGGGTGCATGCACACACTGTAGTGGGCCACAGTGTCTCTCTTGGTGGGGGAGCACGGGCGGCTGTGCCCTCGTGGCAGTAGAGCCATACCCATGCTGGAGAAAAGTAATTGCCGGCGTCACTGGCGACTTCCTCGTTGCCCCAGCAATACCTATGAGGGGAAACGCAACTTCACCTCTTGGCCGGCCGGTAAGGCTCTATCGCAGAAGGGGGAGGCGGCACACTGGTCCAGTTGATAGGGCCCCTCTGAGGGGGGTTCCTGAAGCGCGGCAGTTGGGGAGTCTGATGACTTAGGCTTCTCCACACCACGGTCTCCTTTGCCATGGGGGGGGGGGCAGCGCTGATTCCAGTTGGTTTCCTTGCACCGAAGCACCACTTAAGCAGATTGAAGCACTTCACCTGTGCTGAGAGGAGCAGTGGAGCATCACCATGTGCTGGAGGTGGGAGGAAAAATAGCACATTCGCCAGGTGCCAGGCAGCAGGCACTAGGCAGCAGTAAAGAGCTGAGGCTGGCACTACCAAACACACCAGAGAGCAAGTTAGTCTGGGGGGCACTAACACTACAGTCCCTGAGGAGTACTAGGGACACTGAGTAAGTTGCAGGCAGCAGGCTAGCACAGGGGATTACTGTTCAGCAGGGTAGCAGACATTCCATAAATCCAGCAAATAACAGGTCAGCACAGCCACTCAGGTATCCTCAATGGCAGTTCCTCCTGGCAGACCAGTGGTGTTTAGGGGTTCCAAAGTCAGGGAGCAGATGGCAGCAGGGCAACAAGCATAAACACAAACCAGGGAGTCCTTGGTACCACCCATAAAATAGCAGGAAGCAGGGCAACACATAAGAGCAATCCAGATGAGTACTTTGTGCAGTCCAGCATTCTGTCTGACAGAGGTTCTGTCCCAGTTCCAAAAGTGCTCTAAAATCATTGGATCACAACCCCTCTACTGAAAACCCCTCTGCTCAAAATGCCCAGCTTCTAGAAGGTGGGAGAAGGTTCCAGCCAGATCTGACCAGTTCCAATGGTTTCCCTTCTCCTCCATCCTGCCTCCAGACATAGGTAGGGGGTAAATGAGCCTTTTGAATGAGTGCAGGACACTGCCTATACAAGTGTAAAGTGTACCCCACCTCCCTCTCGCCAAGCCCAAGAAGAACATCAGTATGCAGATGTAACTGTGTCACACATTACCCTTCCTGAAGGATAGCTGCCTGTGAGTATGCACAAAGTGGAACTGTCACCTTGGGCCAGACTTGAATTGGAGTCATGCTGCAAAGCACAAGCACAGAGAAGTGTCCACTTTCTAAAACTGTCTCTTCGAAAATAGTAATGTATAATGCATCTACACCAGTAAGCAGGATTTGTCACTACCATTTCAAACATATCAAACATGCCCACGCTACTCCTTATAGATAAAAAATTACCACTTAGACATATATAAGGGAATTCTCAATGCAATCCTATGAGGGGAGCACCACTCAGAGCAGTGAAAAATGAAATAGGCTGTTTGTCACTGCACTGTAACACATAAAAGTATATGTCCTGCCTTTTACATACAGGACTATCTAAGGCCTACCATAGGGGTGACTTAGGTGTAGTAAAAAGGGAGGTAAGGCCTTGGCAAGCAGTTTGACTTGCCAAATCAGTGTGGCAGTAAACTGCACACGCAGGCACTGCAGTGGCAGGCATGAGCTAAGTTTGAAAGGCTACTTCTGTGGGTGGCGCATTCAGTGCTGTAGGCCCACCAGTAGCATTTAATTTACAGGCCCTGGGTATTTGATATACCACTTTACAGGGGACTTACAAGTAAATTAAATAACCCAAACAGGTGTAAGCAAACTATACCAAGTTTTAGGAGTGAGAGCACATGCATTTTGGCACTGTTTAGCAGTGGTACAGTGCCCAAAGTCTTAAAGCCAACAAAAAGCGGGCCCGAAAAATAGGAGGTGAAAGGCAAAAAGTTTGGGCATACCCCTGCAGAAAGGGCCATTTCCAACGGGAGTTTTCATCTGTTTCCCTGCACGCAAACATGCTTGCGAGGAAACAGATGAAAACATTGCTCCCGCAAGCAGGGAGCTGCTATTTAAAGCAGCTCCCTGCTTGCAGGAGCAATGCCGGCTCCAGCAAAACATGGGGAGCTAGCTAGGGCAACAGGGGCCTTCAGACTCCCCTTCGGTCATGTCTCTCTCTCTCTCTCTCTCTCTCCCTCTCTCTTCCATCCCGTAATGGGATTAGAAATTAGGGCAACCACCAATGTATTTCAGCTCACACTAGTCTTGCTCACTGTGAGCAAGACGTGTAGGAGCTGAAACGCGTTGGTGGTTGCCGTAATTTCTAATAAAGACGAATTCTAAGGAGTCTAGGAGCGCGGCATATCCTTTTGGTTTTCAATTGTTTGGAGGGTCGGTCCACCTCCCCTGCCTGCACCAGCAGTTGAGTGTGTCACTTTTACCAGTGACCGTTTTGGCCACAAAATATATATATATATTTTTATTAAATAAATGAATATTTAACTTTTTGTTTAAAAGTAATTAAATAAACTTAATTGAACAAATAAACAATACATTTACTATATAATAATTACATATAAAAATTATTATCATGGTGGGATTTTTTAAAATTATAAATATATTTATACATTGAATTGATATATATTATTTATCTAACTATTTATAAAGCATTTGATTTGATGAGTTAAAGTGATGTAACATTTTATTTTTTAATATATTTTAACAATTTTTTTAAGTTAATTTACATTTTATTTTATATTAAACCATGTTTTGAATATTCCTTATACATCATTAGTTGTCTCTATTCCTTACCCTATTCTAACATTCTGTACCCCAGGATTGAGTGTGGGAGACGTGTAAATCAGTATCTAGTAATTCATTTACGCTCAGAAGTTGTGAGTTGCAAAATGTGTGAAGTTTCTACTTTATGCAGTAGTAAATTTACTTATGAGTAAATCTACTTATGCAAATTCACTATGTGACTATGCCCCTATAACTCTACTGTATATGTTAGACTGAAGCAGTGAGCTGGATGGAAATCGTTATAGGCTGCTTTGTCCACTCTGATATGTACATTGTGACTTTAGGTAACGATACTTTACAGTGTACGGGTAGGATTCCGATCACAGAATCCTTCAGGATCGAATATGCCTGGTCACAGTATTTCGTGGGGTCGGGGGCCTCGACATCCGATCTGAATTTCTGCTGTTGAAAAGATTTCCTCCGTCTTTTTCACCAGCGATGCCCGGACACTGGATGCAGCAGTAATGTGTCTCATCTCTGGCGCTGATAAAAAGCGAGCTCCGCGCGGGTTAGGAGAGTGACTGCTCCGTGGCCTGACTGGCGGGCTTCCTGCTGCTGTCAGACGGCTACCTTCTGCTCACAGCCAGCACCGAGCCTGCCCTTTGCCCCTCCTTGTCTGGAGCAGGATTTGCATTGGGCAGAGGTGGCGACAGGAGGCTTTTTAAGCTGCTCTTGTCACTGCCACTGGATGGGAGGTTAACATGTTTTCCTTCTTTTAGAGAGACGTCAGGCTAATAAAGCAACGTTTGGTATTTCGGATGTAACTCAGTTTATAGAACGTAGCGGGGGGAGGGGGGGGAGTTTTTCAAAGTCCCCCTTATATGCTTCCATACCAGATTTGAACATTAATGCAGTGAGAGTTTTGAAGGGCAGATTTTAGTACTACCTTATTTCAGTAAATGTTGGAGATCTGGAAAACATGTGAACACTTTTGAACGGTCTAAACTTCAACAGTCAATCAGAAACAAACAGGTATTCTTGTACCAACACTGTATGATTGCTGGTTGATCAGCTGCTTGTCTGAGCATCATATACCGAGATATTGTCTATTTAAATGTAGTGTCCTAAATGTCGTTTACAAAAACAATGTCTCGTTGTGTAGTTTATACATTATTAACTCCAATGGGGAAGTATTTTTTAGACGAACTTTAGGACACAATATTCCTATCAGATGATATCCTGTCAACGATGTTCCGGTACCACACCGATTAATCGTGCCATCAGGTATAAGACCAGCAAACTCCAGTGACCACTCACTCATTTCACATGTTACATACATATGTAAGGGCCCTTGGCTATGACGGAAGCAGTGCAATTTCCAGCAGATGCCCGAACCATAAACAAGCTTCAGGTATACATTGATGGTGTGATATTTTGCTTTCCAAAACTGCTTTGAGCAGAACGGCAATAGTAGTAGTGGCGTCAGCCAGAGGACATTGTGTTTTGCTTCAGAGAGTTTAAGGTTAATAGCCAGTTTCAGTATTCATTCAAAATAAAATTACAGGACGTAATAAATGCAGCACAAGATGGAATCTTCTGTTCAGGGCTGAATGTGAGACCCTCCATGCATCTTCTACACTGGAAATCTTGTATTCTTTATGTAAAGGTGGAGGAGTCCACATTCATATCACACTAGCACTCGGTTTTAAAGGAAAGGGCGAACATTATAAGACTTTAATATGTGTGCAGGTCTGTCCACTGTTCTGAAGAAAGTCCACCTACTCCTGACTAGAATACCCGACCTGTGCTTACCAGAATATGAACCCCCCGTCCATCTTTTGCCAACCTCTGCCTTCGCATTGCACAAGGAAACCATGCTCGAAAGGTTTACACTGTGTATTCCCACTCTATATTGCTTTGACTCTTTGGTTCCATCTCTGGTCTCTCAGTGAGAAAAACACTTGCGCTGGTTTGTGAATTAAAAGCTGGTACTCCTGGACCAGTATTTGCTTTTCATCTGTTATTAGAAGCAGCTCTATAGCAATAGCGGGAGAAAGATATGAACATATCCAGAACTTTAAAAGTTCGGTTCTTCACAAGGCAGGGAGTGATCCAAAGATAATGGAGAAGCCCTATTTATCTGCTCTTTATGAAAGATGTGCTGTTGGGCTGCCCATAAGAGAAAAGGAGATCCCCTAACCTGGAGAACAGTCACCAGGTCCAGCTGATTGAGGTCATCATGGAGGACGACTTGTTGAAGCTAACTTGCTCAAAAACCAAAGGAATCTGCAGCGTGGTTGGATGTTTCCGAAACTACAACATCAGCAACCATCAGAGTTAGGTTGTGTTGGGACTATTTATATTTTGCATCTATTGGCAAATCTGCACTGTCCATTAATTTGCCTATCTTTGTGGGATCACATTTTGTCAGTCTGCCACAGACAGAATTGCTTTTTAGGTCTTGCCTAGCAGACAGCATAAGCTGTCTGGTTGTGAAAGACATTTTGTGGTCTTCCCAGAAACGTGCAGCGGACTTACAGCCCGGCCCTTAATTATCATTACTTGGCATTATTGCTACTCATTTTGTAGCTTCTTCCATGATGGCTTGACTTCCAATTCTTTTTCAGTTTGCCCCTCCCCCAGAACATAGACTCTTAACCTTCTGATTGGCTGGCTTGTATCTTTCCACTTTTTAAACACTTCATGAAAGTGCATGTGTTTTCCAGCTCTCTCTCTCCATCATATACTTCTCCCAAAAATCCACGCTTATGCTCCATGCTGCTCTTTTTCACATATGGTTTCTTGTGTGTTTCTCCCCACCAAACTCCCCACCAAACTCTACTGCACCATGCTTTGTGTTGTTCTCTCCCCTTCCCCTTTGCTTCTCTCTCCCTTGTGTACTGTTTTTGTCCTCCTCCCCTCACATGGCTTTATTTCTAGTTTATTCTCATTGCTAGCTCCCTACTACCTTATTTTTTCTTTCCATCTGCTCCTGCCAGTTTTCCCATGTTTCCCCTGCAGTTCTTTAAAAAAAAATGTATTTGAAATTAGCGGAAATAGATTGCTGCTAGTCCCTCAGCCTTAAAAAAAACACTATTGCGCTACTCCAAGAAAATGGCACCTGCAATATTTCGTAGGCATGAACTTGCATGGTGCAGTGAGGGCACACCTGCATGATGACGAATATGTTTGCATATATCATCACATATTCAGGTGATTATAAAATCATGCAGCCACTACCAGCAGCTGCATCATGCTACCTTTTCTTTTTCTTTATTTTGGCCGAATCAGCATAGCAGCATTGCCAAACGGCATTGGCAAAGCCAATGGGTCCCAAAGGCGAGACTTGTTAGCTTGCCAATGTTTGTTTACTTTAATTCTACAGCTTTCAGTGTTTCCAGCTAGTTGATGCTGGCTATCCTGATTCAGAACCATTTATATTCCATTACTAAATTGTATTAGTGCAGCGACAAAAATATTTGAATTAAATCCAGTCCTTCCCCCAGTTGCCACCATGTCCAGTGGAATTTGCAGATCCCAGGGATGACCCTGCTGCTAAAAGAAATTTGAGCCAACCACCCATTTTTAGATACATACTGCTAAAGTTGGATATGTATGTTGGTCCACATGGCTGACGTTCTTACCTTCAATTCAACATGGTCAAAATGAGTGCAGATATATGTACTGGCATCACCGAAGACTGTCGCCTGAAAAACCCTCTTTCCCATTCGCCTCCATAAGACCTCCCTTCTCACACCATGTCACACCGAGCAAGGCAATACTTCACCTTTAACAACGACAACTCATTGGAATTGGGAGTCCTTTACTCCAGGACGTATTTTATTTAAGAACACAAAATTCGTCAACAAAAACTTTATGCAGTGACCCCACATTATTTACACTGTGTGTACATTGTCAAGGTACCTAACCTTAACACAGTCCGCTAATACATCAAAATTCCTGCCACTGACCAAATCAGTTCCTGCGCATCTCAAACATCAAATATCAATGACTGCAAATGAGATCATGACTGCCTTGTGTGTCACACGAACCCAAACCTCTGGCTTTAAGGCCCCAGGGGTAGTATATCCATATTGGATTGGTTTGCTCCATCCCCTCCTCCAAAACCCTTCTAGTTGCATGTAAACAATGTGGAAAGGCCCTCCTGCCCACAAGGATACCTACTTCGGGCACCCTTTCCATCCACAGACTCTCATGCTCTACCCACCCCCCCAGGGGCCTGTGCAAGATTGGAGTCCCTGTATATGCGCAGGTGGCTGGTCCTAGGGATCAGATGCCAGCGACCGCTCACAACCCCCTGCACTCCTCGTTGTCATTCTACCTTCCCGCCAGCCCCCTTGGAGAGTCAAATTAGCTTGCCGTCGTGCTGAGGTAATGAAAAAGGCATCCAGTTGTGCCCCCAGTCATGATCTCACCCACAGGCCAGCATAGTAGACCGAATATCTGGCCCACCACCCGCAGTCGCTCTTACACTGTGGACGATGGACCAACCATGCTAAAAAATCTTAAAGCAACATGTCATTCCCCATCTTAGTAAGGTGCACCCCATCCTGGAGAAAGGAACAGTCCCCTTTTATGCGTCCATGTGGGATGACGGCCAGCCTCGGTGACCTGAACAACCTGGCGATTTTATTATTAATTCTCCGAACTGAGTCATTGAGCGCTGTCACTGAGATGCGCCCCTCCACTGCAGACGGGGGACGATGTTTGACCATGCAAGTGCCGCAAGCAGAAATTGTTTGGCCAGCCAGCCAAATTCAGAAACCACAAGCTTGAATAGCTGATGTCGTCCCAGAGGGACCATGTCATTCCCCCAAGATGCATTATGATGACGTGTGGTTGAGGGGAACCTCGCGGGATTATTGAGTCCAAAACCAATCTCAGCTCCGTGAGGCGCAACTCTTCTTTCCCCAAATAGGACATGCGGAATCCGACTTGGGCCGCCCGTGACGCAACGCCAGTCTTCAGATACCACTCAGCAGCATGGCGAACATACGAGTGGCCGATCTCTCAAACTTGAATGAACTAGTCCCGAATTCAGATGAGTCAAAGCCCGCTGCCCCCGCTGTGCTCAAACTGCGCTTGAGAATATGTGTAACTGATAGTTAGGGGTGAGCCGCCAGCATGCACCAGTACAGTACCCCGTGACCCAGTAGGGCGCAAAGCTAAGAAACCCTCTAAATTAGAAACCTGACAGCAGCTATTGCCCTGGGACTTACGCAGCAGTACATGGTTACCCTTCCCCTCCTGGTCCATTTTGGAATGAGGAATATTGATCCCAAGGATGCAAACCCCGCCGGCCAGTGGAGGTCCCCCATCTGCAACCCCCCTCTTACATATTTCTTGTTGCTGGCCACCAAATCACCCAATCTGAAGGCCCCATAGAAGGCTAAGGTAAAGGCTGCTTTAAACAGGGCGATCTCCCAAGGGGATGTACAGATCTGATCAAGGACCCCCAATATAGTATCAGACTTGACCCCGTGTAGGCGCTGCCAAACTTAATGGCCCTCCTCACCAGAAATTATTTTATACCATCCTGCACTCCCTGCAACTGGGCAAAAAAAGAAAATTGTGGCCGTATGACGCCTCACACATGCAACGGACCTTCCATTCCCCCTCAATATTTCCAGAAAAGCTAGAACTGATGAAGCATCTGCCCAAGAGCCCCCCATAGCCCAAGTAATTAACATATGCTGCCACAGCCCTGTCATAAGCCTTTTTTGTCTTTGGAGCTAAACTGGCTGCAACGTGGCCTGATAGTCTTAGGCACCAATCTGCCAGAGATGCTCTGGGGAGGGCGTAGAGGGTTCCTCTGCTTGTGGATGGTGAGACCTGAACACCTGCATCTTAAAACGGGAGAGGGCATCAGCAGCATTGTTTGAGACCCTGGGCACATGTTTCGCTCTAAAATTCATATTCAGTTGTAGACACAGTAACACAATCATTTTACTCTCAAAATCATTCTACACCTGGCTGCCTGCTGATTTATACACTCAACCACTGACATATTGTCAGACCAAAAAATTACTGACTGATTGCAAAATCTATCAGGCTAAATTGATAGTGACACCAGAATAGGGAATAGTTCTAAGAAACCAATATAGTCCAGATTCCACCCAATCTGCAAGCAAACCCCTGTGCACACCACACCGAACCAAATATAGCCCCAAAAAACCATGGCTGCCTGCTGTGTCAGTAAACAGGCCTAGCTCTTCACTGGACATGGGTGGGCTCGGCCATACAACCGTCCCATTGAAGTCACGCAGAAAGGCTTCCCAAATTCTCATGTCTTGCTTCACCTCACTGGAGTGCCTGGTGTGGTGGTGCTTAACCTTCAAGCCCGACATGGCTTGTGCAATGGACCAGGAAAAACGGCACCCCATGGAAAGTATCCATAGGGCAAAATTGAGCTGCCTGCCAAGCACTGCAATTGATGGAGAGTAACTTCCTTTGCACTCATCAAGGTCCGAAGTTCTTGGGAGAAACAAGTACTTTGTCTCTTGGCAACCTGGAAACCCCTGCCACTGAATCCAATTCAATCCCCAAAAATTCCATTGTGGTGCATGGACCTACAGTTTTATCATGCGCTAATGGGACCCCGGGTTCACGCATCAGGCCCTTAACAACGTCCAATACATTTGCACATTGATCTGACCCAAGAGGACCCATGAAGAGGAAATCATCCAACTAATGCAATACTCACTGATGCTGCGCTTTGCAACTGAAAGCCCATTTCAGGAGGGTGCTAAATTTTTCAAAATGGGAGCACGACACCGCAGAGCCCATGGGCATGCACTTGTCAAAGTAGAACTGGCCCTCACTGGAAACCCAACAGATGAAAATCATGAAGGTGAACCGGTAGCAATCTAAAGGCAGATTGAACGTCTGATTTGGCCATCAATGCCCAAGGTCCCAACTCCCGCAGCATTTGAATTGTGTAATCGAAAGAAACATACTTTACTAAACAAAGAGCCCCATCTATCGCATCATTCACGGATTGGCCTCTGGTTGATGACAGGTTGTGGATCAATCTGTACTCTCTGGATTGTTTCTTAGGGACAACCCCCAAAGGGGAAGAAATTAAATCCTGCACAGGGGCCCTAGCAAATGGACCCGCTATACGCCCCAAGCTTACCTCTTTGAGAATCTTCGTTCTAGCCACCTCTGGATTGGTCCACAAGGACAACTGGTTCTTACAGTGAAGGGATCCTGAGTAGCCCTGAGCTTGGCTCCTGAAACAATACCTAAACCCCTCATACAGATCTTGTGCGGCCCCTGGTTACGGTATACATTAAGCCATGGGATGATAGCCAGTTACTGACTAGGAGTGCATGCTTTAGTCGAAAATTGAGAAGGAGTGCCGACCCTGTTACAAACCGAGTCACCAAGTACAAATCCTACCGAATCAGAAGGTTGGCCACTGCTGGCAACTGTATATTAGCTGCCAGCTCTATCAACAACATAAATCTTGCCTCTTGTTCCCTCTATGCCTGGATTTTTTAAAGCACTTAGACTCAGGATGGGAGGACTGGCCGCAGAAGGAGCATCAATGTTTAAAGCGGCAGGTTCCCCCAGGATGGGCGCATGTGCTCCTGTTGAAATCCCAACAAAGCCCCTTTTTTGGCACTACTCCCACCGGGGGGACCCGATGCAGCCCCTGAACTTGCCTGAAAGGGCTACAGCCCATTCCCATGTGGCCGGTTCGTGAACCGAAGCCATGCTATTATATCAATTTGGTCCCACCCCAGACCCGGTGTATTCCCCTTGATCCTTCTGAACTCCCTATCATAATCCTTCCAAGCAGTACCCCCTATACTCATCATAAGCACTGACAATCCTATTCTGATAGCAGGCCAGCTGAGCTCCCTGATCATTGAAGCACTTTGCAATGATAGACTGGTAAATTGAGAGGGCTCTCACCCAATTGTTAAGTGACTCTTTTACCCACTTGTGAGGCCCATGTCCACATTCCCTTGAGTGCGCACGCTCCTTACAATGTTTTACCTCGTTCTTCTCTGGTCTGCCAACCAGAAGATCAAAAATGTCAATGTACGTGCCTTTCCAGATCTTGTCTTTAATCTCCATGGGCACATGCAACCCCAGACACTCATGCTCAGAACGGATGTCGCCGAGATCTAAAAATGGGGAAAAGCGACGCGTACCTGAACCAGCCGCTAACTGTCTGGACGAAGATGCCACAGAAGAGTTTGCCTCCGCTAGCGACTTGGCTGGCTGTTGCGCAACTGTGTCTGGCGCCGGCGGAGCCACGCAAGCCGACGCTGGTAAATGGGTCTCTTTCACATGATTACTGCTCCCTCCCCCTAACAACTCCCCCTAGGGAGCCTTGACCGCCCTTTGAGGTGTTAAGATGGGAAACCAAATGCCATGCCTTCTCCGTCACATTTTCCCCACCTGATCCGGCTAGTGGGCCACTAACCAAAGATGGTGACAGCATTCCCACCTCCGACAGCCAGGGTAATATGGATGCCAGATGCTCAACTATGTCCTGTTGCGCTACACTCTTTTTAATGGCCGCTACTGTGGGAACTACTAGCAAGCTATTCGCGTTGGCACTGGTGCACTCCCTGGTACTATCTGATTGGGGACCTGGCTGGATGCCATCACCTCTTGTGCCATAGCACTGGCGAGGGGGCCCACTAAAGTAGGTGTCGCTTGCTGATCTTGCGAAGTCACGGGCACCGCCAAACTATCTGAGTTCACACCAGCTTGCACTAAGACTGACTGCCCCTGCTCCGACAATTCCATCCTGTTCTCTCTGCCTTTCTTCTGCCCTCGAACCCTCTTTAGGATGGGGGAAACGCTCCCTTAGGGGGCGCACTTGGTTGCTTAGGCCTTAGTGCTTGCTCACTAGAGGCAGTCGGCTGGGCCCTCAATGACTCTATGTCCTCGTCCATGGCATCCATCCGCAGAGTTAAAGCTTCAAGTATCTAATCAGTGCGTGAACACTTTTCTCCTCTAGTCGCACTATCTGCCATGGCGTGATCACCTGTAATGGTCTATCCAATACAAACACCGCAAAGCAAACGTGCAAGAAACCAACCTACAGTGCAACAACAAACACTACAAGTTGGTTACCCAGAATAAAGCCACCTGGCACCAAACAATTCCCTATACTGCTTAGATCTCATAAGCAAAAAACAATGCCCAACACTCTAAACACTGTAAAAAATTCAGGATCACTCATTTGAAATATGCAGCTTTACCACAATACATTCAGCATCTCTTATTTGTAATATGCAGCTTTACCACAAATAAATCATATTAAGCCTCAGCACTGCCCTTCCTCTCTAACCCCCTTTGTGGGACCTCACCTGCAGCACCAGGGCCCCTACCAGAGCTGCCACGAGATATGCTTGGGTCGAGTGAACAAAGCTCTAACCCATAAGGCTCCCAGTGAGGCATGCGCTGGGCTGCTTGTGCTGCTGCAAATCTGCTGGCTTGGCTGAACAATCGGCTGCTACAAATCCTGAGGAGCGATGTAACCGGGCGGCAAGCGGCATTAAAGAGGCCCGCTCGCCACCCGCTCCGCCCTGTGTGCGTCATTACAACACACGCACTGGAAGCACTCAAGTGCTTCCTGGCCGCGCGGCCTGCACCACAAATCAGGTTCCACGTGGTGAGGAAGGCCGGGTTGCAATGCTCCCCACCCTTCCCCCACCGCCCAACCTCTCGGCCCGGCGAGCCAAGCATATTTGGGGCCCTCCTGATGGGTGAGGGCTCCTTCCAATTCCTTCAAATTCACTGATTCAGTATTTGATGTCTTAAGTCTAATGAAATGCACTTCTGTAAAATATGTGTGTCTATGACTGCATTGCCTTTACTTGTGCTTTCCTCCAAAATATATTCTAGCAATGGCCACTCACTCTCAGAAGGCAACTCCAAACTTCAGTTAGAGGAGACCGGTTTTGGAGGGTAAATGTTCTCTCCCTCCTCTCATTGTTTAGACAAAAAAGCAACGCACACAGCTGTACAATCAATAAATTATAAACACCCCTTATCAAACGTAACCAATACACCTCTAATAACCCATATTCGGGCTTTCATTGGACATCCAACATAATCAATAGTATCACCACGCCATCCTTCCAATCTGGACACAAGAGGTAGAACCACCTCTCTATTATAAGCCCCACATGATCGAATATTAAGTTTGTGTGGGCATTCAGCCATGTAACATGTTGTGCTTACACACTATGGCTTGCTAATCTGTTCAGAAATGTGACATCAAAGTGACCTTTTCATTTTGGGGCTAGAGTCCCATTGAAACAATGGTTTTATCTTTCTGCTTATCACGTGACAAGAATGAATAGGGCCTGCTCATATTTACACTCCCTGCTAATTAAGTGCATCACGCAAAAAGGCAAACTGCAAAGTGGGTGCAAAAATCATGTATGCCTGTCATTTTACATTTTTCGTACTGAGGTGCTGTTGGGGTTTGCCCCTTCTGTCCAGAGACCTTTATATAAAAAAGAAAGGTGCAACAATTGCATCCACTATTCCCCTTTTGCACGGAATGCTAAAATCCTTCATTCCACCAATAAGTGAACTGTGGAATTTAGCGTCTAAACCCTAAATGATGCCCTCAGGTGATGTAAAAAAAACATGTGACGGTCTCCCTTGCAACGAAGAGTGGCTTTCAAAGCCAACGTAATTTCCAGGCGTTGTCCCCACAACAGTGATGAGTCCTCCTCTGAGCTCGTCAGCGCGACGCAGAGCATAGAAACCTGGTTTTATTTTATATGGGGATGGGAAAATGACTTTGCTCCTTTGCACCGTGGTGGCGAAGATGTCCGGCCATCGTGATTCACTTTCCTATAAAGCGAAATCATTAGGTGAGATGGAGGGCGAGCGGCCGTATGCTGTAGATCACTGTGCATATAATTCACAGGCCCATGAAGCACATGCTCTTATTTCCTTGGCAGGCAATAACCTGTGACAAATGGTCACAAAGTGTCATATCACTGGAATGGGGTATTGGCGGTAGTCATCGCCCAGACTCACTCAGCGCCCATCGTACGCAGCTATTTTCGCTTGCTTTCTTTCAGTATCACTCTTGTTAGGTAGTGTGCCCTCATCAGTGTTATTAAGGAGGTTGTACATATCTATGGTTGAAATTAGTTTCTTTTAGTGAGAAAAGAGGTTGTATTGCTGTATGTCTTATGACGTCAGATTTTAATAGCGCCACCAACATGTTAAAACACAAGGGGACCTGTTCTTAAACTGAAAACCAAACTTCTCTGCGGATGAGAAATTATGTTATTTGCATCACTTGTGGGAATCTGCCCTTAGTGCCAAGTAAACCTCTCACGCCCTTGGTCTTAGAAATGATGAGGGTGCTCTTGTCAGAAATGGGCAGTGTCTTTCAGGTTTCAGTCTCCAGTGTGCTGTGCACACACGCAACATGCTTTTGTCGTTCACATCCAGTGACAAATATATCTGATGATAGAGTCTAAGACTGAAACTCGATTAGTAACATGCCAGTCCTAATTACTGTAGGGGATATAATTTGCAATTTTTTCGTGTTCTTTTTTATTGTTGCTTTTTGGTACTATACTGCATACAACCTGGCTACCACCTCGGAGAGGTGAGAAAAAGGGAAGAAAGATACAAGCCACAAGAGTAGATGGAGATATTGTGATTTATCTCCAGGTAGTTAAAAAATAGCCATGTGCCAGGAGCAGAAGAAATCCTTCACTCATTAATTCATAGCATGGAGTGCAGTTTTGCACATGTATGTTGTATTTAAAAACCTTAAAATTAAGCCTATTAGAAATTAACCAGTCTTAATTGTCTGACCGGTATAAGGCAAGAAGTGACAAAGATCAGGAGGAATATTTGAATGAAGGCTGGTCTGTAGTATTGCCTTGTCAGGCCCTGGACCAAACAGAAAATGTGGGGTTTCAGATTTTTCCTGAATCCTAGGGAGTTGTCTTTGAGTCTTAAGTATGAAATTCCAGTAAGTGAACTTTGCAAATGGAAAATTCTTCCACCAAACTTTTTATGCTCAACCAATTTGTGGAGTCCAATCTCAGGCACCTGGGAGCCTGGTGCTGATAAAGAACTGCCTTGTACAGTGGTTCAGACACAGTGAGAGATTTGTGGACTATGCACAGGTTTATGAATTGGGTTCCTCTCCTGGACAAGGTGCCAGTGGAGTACCTTGAAGGCAGCAATAATTTATTCATGATTATCATGATTATGATGACTTAAGTGTTGACAGAATAATTTAGGACTGTTTTTAGTTAGTCCAGATTTATTTGGAAGATATGTCTACCCACTTTTGGAATGATCTAAGCTAGATACGACCAGAGCTTTTGAATGTGAAGTAGAGGAAAGAGAACTATTCAACCAGAAACCCACAGATGATAAAATACACTCAGTATTCAGCTAGCGTTCAGTGGGTTGGTGAAGGAGGGATCATTATTGAACAAAACTCCCAAACTTTCATATTTTCATGCTTCCTTTGTGGCCCTTTAATTTGTCCCTTCTTCTTCTGTGGAGATATGCAGAATGAAAGACATGGGAAATTGGAACACTGATACATGGATAAGAACATTTTAAAAATGCAGAAACAAGTAATGTTATTTTAAAGATGTATTATTATTTTTGTGTTGCAAAAACGTATGTTCACAAGAGGTGGCAGATACTTTCTAAAATACTGTGAGGCCTACTAATTTATTGCATTCTTATGGTGAGCACTGGTGCACGGCAGGTGTTGTACCTGCAGCAATGTCTTAGATAACATTATCTCCTACAGGGTGTGCCTGTCGACCTAATAAAGACAGAGTTTCACTGCGAATGCTGTTCTACCTGGGGTCCATCCATTAGGAAACAGCATATTAATTTTAGGGGTGCTAGCGTTTGACTCTGTGAAGCAATGGATACCGTGGATGTTGAACATATGTACTCAACAAAGGGTTCTATACAAAATGTTGTGGTTCTTATACCCCTCGCACCCTAAGGGGTAACCAAACAATATTACCCCGTGAGCAAACAAAGGAAATGTTGTATCCACAGAGGTCGAAGACATTCATTTGTTATCCTAGTCTGAATTGCATTTTAATGTTTTGTGATTCTCAAGTCAATTGGAATCAAATAAATCAATATGCAAGTGCCCACAGAGAAACTAGAGAATCTCAGAATGCTTTGTTGAGGTGGACAATACGATTTGTTATGTCCTTTGGGAAGTGCCACAAAGGGCATAGCGTGTTGTTCTCGTTAGTAGTTGAAAAGTGATGCGTGCGACGATGACTATTGTTTGTCATTGATTGTTTTTCGCTGGCTAGTGACAGCCCTTTAAGCACATAACACAGTAGATGTCACATAGGGTGACATTCAGAGTACCGCATGACACTCTTCTGCAGAAAGGCCTTGCACATCCTGGGTATGGTGCAAGAATGGAATGTCCAACCTCTCCACATAGGAGGAAGATACTCTACACATGGCTTTTGGAGCGTACGCACTCCCGATCATAGTAAAGAATGGTCACCTAAGTGGCAGTAATTACAACTACCTTGCAAGCTGTCTGTTGCCTCGCTGCCATCTCATCACGATGGAAGCAGCTGGCCTTTTTAAGAATATAGAGAACAAATTATCATCTCTTCCCCTGAAAGTCAATCATTTCTTAGCGGGTGTTAGATAGGGATGTTCACCAGAAAAAAAGATAACATAATTTTGACCTCCCTGGGACTGCCCTCTCCTGCAGGGCTTCCATAATGACAAACATAAAGCTACAAAGAAACACAGAAATCTACCCTCCCCTGTAGAGTTTAATAAAATTAAAATCATCAGAGCCCACCATCGCCCACAAAATGAGGTAACCTTGAAGTAAATTGGCTGGCGAACAAACTCTGAATCGCCCGAAACTTGGTTGAATCAGAGTTCAATCAGATTGGTTCACTCTAAATTTCGGCTGCCATTACAGTGGAATATGAAATCCCTTAAAATAACGGATTATATAGAGATACCTGAACACAGGAAGAGAGAAAATCATTAGCTGATTTAATCTCAGTGTGAGCTGTCTTTTTCCCTTTAGCTTGCTCATCCTCATTATCTAAGTCATGTCTTAAACCGTAAATTAGAAATATTGAAATAAAATCCAAAATGTTTGGCTGCATTAGAATCCTACCAAAAATAATACTTGCTAGAAGTGGGCGGTATTTGGCTGTAAGGAAGCCTCCTGTTGACTCTTCATTGAACTTAGCACAGTGAAAAGGGTGCAGCCAAAGCCCAACTCTCACTCTCATACTGTCACAAGCACTTGTAGACGTGAAAGCAGAACAGCAGGCTGGAGTGACCACATTCTGTCTGCATAGTGGAAAATACAATGAACTTCGACAACAACTCCATTACGGTCGGGAATTGACGCATACACCACTACGGAAAGAAGAACCGAAAACTGAAGGTAACAGAACATTAATGTCATCACAAGGCGGTGGCCCATGAAGAGAATAGATGATATCATGCTTCGGTGCAAACCACGAAAACAGAAAAATGCAGCTACCACCTCATGGCTAATTGAACACGTTCACTAAATTATGGACCTCATGTAAATGTGGCAGAACCCAGAAAGACAAAATTACACCTTGACA
This sequence comes from Pleurodeles waltl, assembly GCF_031143425.1. Classification (NCBI taxonomy): domain Eukaryota; kingdom Metazoa; phylum Chordata; class Amphibia; order Caudata; family Salamandridae; genus Pleurodeles; species Pleurodeles waltl. The sequence goes on from NC_090437.1 coordinate 188,099,641, forward strand.
TTCACACTTGAGATACCACGTGAACATATATGTCGCAGTCAAATAATGTTATAATTGACAGCTATAATAATGGAACTTTAGACATTTATGATCTCAGTGGACGTAGCCATGCTCCCTAAATTATGTGGTGGGGATTCCAGGAAGACGTCTTTCACAGTCAGTGGAAAGAACTGACAGAGGTATGGATGGATGTATACATCCCATGCTGTCTTGTGCTGCATTGTGTTTGCTTTGTTGTAGTGTGGTGTGAAATACAACGAACCACAGTTTACACAACTAAACTTGATGTACCAAATGCAACACCATTAGCAGGTATCTTCACCGGGGGGCTGAGCCACTGGATTTTCCAAAAAGGAAAAATAAAAATATAATAAACCCGTACACTACGTTATCAACATTTTATCTTTCCTTGTAGTAAGGGGTAGGACTGGGCTGGAGGGAGGGGACTGGAGGAGGGCTATGTCCACCACAATAAATGCTCATGTCTGCTTGGCCGGCTGTATTGGGCCGGCCAAACAGACATGTGCACTTTGCATGTTCTCCACCTGGCTCTATTGCACAGCTGTGTGGAAAACTTGCCAATGCTCCTATTCCCAGTCTGAGCAGCGAAGCAGCGTCATGACTGGCTGGGAACCTGTGCAGCCGGGAAGAGGAAGAGGACGGAGTGGAGACAAATGCGTCTCCCCTCAAAGGTAAGTGTTTTTGTTTTTTTTATTTCGCATTTTTAACTCCCCTTCCCCTGTCCCATTGTGCCCTGTCCTGCCACGCCACCCCTGTTCAGTGGCAGCCACCGCTGATCTGAAAACAAGTTTGTGTATTTTTCAGTTTTTTTTATGCCATAACTAGAAAAGGAAGGCATATTCTGTTATATTATAGTAGTGTATGTTTTATTACATCTTGCTTTGTTAGGTTATGTTACTTCATGGAATGTTATGGCATTTGAGTGTATGTTATTCTATATCATATATGCAATGTTAGGTAAAGTCATGCTAAGCCACACTATGTTACATTACATTATTGTGTTTTGTCAGTCATGTCAGTCTTTGTCACGTTATGTTACTTATGGTATGGTATGTAGAGTTCATAATGTGCTCCATAACACATTGGTGCCAGTCTGATTAACACAATATGTCTGCGCACGGAGCAAACAAAGATGATCAGATACCATATAGCAATCATACATGGCGCTTAGAAGATCTAAAGTGATCAAGTCAACTAAAACAATCACCCATGGCACAGATTACATAGGCAACTATAACCATATTCAGATACAGATTTCGTTTAACATGATCCAAATCTCTGTGAGCGTTTGGCTCCACACAGGTGTTTTTTGAAAGTGCATTAACTCAGTAAACCAACACCCCAAACCACAAACAACATTTTCAAAATTATATCTGAATACCATGGTTGAGGCTCCATGTTAATGCTGTCAATTATCCTATGCCTTTGTGTTTAACTACATGTAGATATCCAAAATGTATAAACTTCTATGCACTAACAGAAAGCAACAAGTATTTAAAAAATTGTTTCAACAGGAAAAAAGTTAACACTGTTTATCACATTAAATCCTGCACTATTGGCTTTGTCAATGCTGGGATAAAGGTAGCAGAAAGGATAGATTTCTATATATATCCATACAAAAGATAAACAATTGAACGCAACAAAAAACAGGATTCTTGAGTGTAACTTTCAGATGAAAAGTAGTTCCTCATGCAATCCAATGCAGGCAGTTCCTGGAACGTGGAATGATACAGTAGACAGTAGCATGAGATGAAAGGGTAATCCTGCCCCAGCTGGAGTGAAAGTCTTTTTCTGCCTCCTCAGTGGTAATCTATACTGTTTAGTACCCAAAAACATATATATAAACCACTCTTCCAGTTACAACTTTCAATCTCCTTCACAGCCCTAGATTATGACAGCAATTTTTTGCCAACTGTGTGAAGAGCTAAAATTGTACAGACATTAACGGTGCTGTTTCATACTTTGTTCTACTTGGTCCTTCGTTGCTAAATTAGTAGGTCATGGTTGTTGTGAATTAATGACTCCGAAGATCACACGCAAGGGTTCAATGATGATTGCCTTGTCCACTCAGTACCGGAAGTAAGTAGAAGAGGTGAGTGTGCCAATTTTGGTTCCTCCTAAAAACATGAATTTCTAGAAGGAATTAGGCTCATGTGCCTGTTGCCCACGGGCGAAATGACAACATGGAATATTCCCTAATTGAGGCAGTGCAAACCTCAGGACACTCAAGTTGTTATCTACACATAGCAACATTTTCACAAATTATTTGAGCAATTTTGCTCGGTTAATTGAAGTGAAAAAGTGATGAGGCTTGTTTGTAGCAGTAGTTTGTTATTGATTTATGTTTTCTGAACTTGATAGTTCTCTCTGGTTGTCAACTGCTTTCTTGTTTTTATTACCTAAAGGCTGAGGTTTGAATTGGGCCTAAACTTTATAGGCTCATTATTTGGATCACCCATTCATTGCATTTGTCGGACCCTTGTTCAAAAGCCTTTAAAAATGGATCCTGCTATTTGTCAAAAGTGTTGATCTCTTGGCACCAGCGCCTATCCCATAAGGGATGTGCCTAATGAATCAAGAGTTAGTTTGATCAAAGGGATGTCCGCACCTACATTTGTGCTACTTTATGGAGGAAGGAACAGGCAGCATTCCCATTTTCTGTAGTATTTTGTTGTGTTGGAGTATGTAATTGTGCTACTGGGAATCTGAGTGAGGATACCTCAGTAAGGGGATGCTTGCAGCCTCAACTCTTAACTGTCTAATGGAGGGGAGTGGAAATGTATGACTATCTGTGTCATAATGACCAAAAGTATTACCTCTTTGCTGAACATCTAGCATGAAGTTGCTTATTTCAGACTTCACTATTCACTTGTTTCATGGTGTAATTTTTCCTAACTTTCAGAGTGAAAGCAGAGATGTTTGAACCTGGTCTGTCATAGATCCTCCACATGCATTCTTATCTCTGAGGAGCGAGCACTGAAACCACATATGTGCACCACACTGATGATACTTTTCATGTGTTGCTAAGGCAAAACAATCTGACTGTCCCTTTAACAGAGGTAACTGAAAATCATTCGGGTTGGTTTGGATATTTTTCTTCGTATACAGACCCATTTTCTGTGAACGTTTGTAGACAGTCTAGAACTGTGGTCCATACTGATGCACAATTTACGGCGTACAGCTAAAGAAGTTATAATTGGAAAATAGTGAGCACTAAAAAAGAGGAAAATGTGAGACAACCTTAGGGAGGATGTTATAACATAGATTCTTCAGTCTTTCAACTCTATAAGGCTTGTGATATTTACGTTTTTATCAAGTGAGTCTTAATAGAGAGTCAGAAACTTGTTGCTATTAAAAACACCTTAAATTTTTTTCAAAATGTGTGAATTGTAAATCAGTGAGGTTGAAAAACATAGTACAAATAATAAATAATGTAAACTAGAGTAACATTCAAATGCAAGTTGAACCTCACTGCAGGTGACAAATCTTGCTAAATGTTTTCGTGAAAGAAATTTATATTGTTCACCATGGGCGTATTATAGCAGTGCGCCGGGGTCGCAACGGGTGTTTGCGTCCGCTTTATGCACCCTTGGGGCACTTAGGTGTTGCAGAAAGATCTGCAAATGCTTGTGTGGCCCCTTCTGTAATACAGATAGCGCTGGCACACATATAGTGCCAGCTCTATCGTTAGAGGGTGTTCCCTCATTTGCATGTGGGCGTTGCCCCATGCAAATGAGGGAATCACTTTGCCTCTGCATCCGTGCCATATTACCGACGTGAGCGCAGAGACAAACATGCCTTTAAGAGGCACCCTGAAAGTGCACCACAAAAATCTGGCACACTTTCAGCGCGCCTCCTAAAGGCAGCTCCCTTGAGGGGAGTAAAGGAGTCCCATGTACTCCTTAGATATCCCCTTGCAGGTGGGTGCAGTCACTCACTGTTTTCGATTTGTGCAGAGTTTGGAGATAAAACTCACAATATTTGTCAAAGGAAATATTTGAAATTCCTCACGTCTTAAGCCTGTCCCTGGTAAAGGACGATGTCCTTGGAAATCAATGCGTTCAGCAAATAATAAGTACACTGGTGCACTGTTCTCACATGAACATTAACTAGAAAACGGCGATATAAGGGCCATATGTACGAAAGCTTTTTCCCATAGACACAGAATGGGTAAAATCCTTTCGTACATCTGGCCCCTAGTCTCTGAGAGTTTTTCTTACCAGTGATCTCCATCTTCTAGGGACAGTCCCTCAGCCCTGTTAAATGTAAAACATATCCGTATGTCAGTTGCTGTTATTACTCTCTTTATGGCAGTTATTTTAAAATGCCTTCATACCTCCCTTTCCCCAATTCTAAACTGCTTTCAAATAGCTGAGTGCAGTTAAAAAGTGGCAAGCTCAGCCTCAACTTGAAATTTTGAGTTTGCGGATTAACCTGCGTCCTTTTAACTTAAGCATGTATCTTCTAAAAAATACACGAGGAGGCAAGTGTGTAAATAGCGAAAATAAATTAAGCACACAGTGATATTTGTAGCTTAGTGCCACCGCCAGGCAGCAACCACTAAAAATACACTGCACCTCGTGTGACCCTGCACACAGTAGGCATTTGCAACCATTTCTCCACTCAGTACCTTTCAGGAGATAAGCACAAATTGCATGTGACAGCGACTTACTTTAGGGAACGCATTGTTGGACTGATGTTGGATTTTAAGTCCAACACCTTCCCTTCTAGGAAAGCCAACCCCTGTTCCACTTAGTCACCCCATGGAGGCCCTCCGCTATTCCCTTTTATTGCGTGTAGCAAATACATGTGTGCTCATAATGGAAGCATAGTTAGGAGAACTTAGTCTTACCCCCAGGTCCATCAGTCCTCGTCCCATTCATCACTAATTGGAGATAACTATCTCCACGACAGAAAAAAGGACATGAGTAATACTGGGATATCCCCTCCCCTCTGGTAGTACATAAGTTGTACTTACCCAACATTCTTATTGAGAATAAGGGAGGAATCAGGAGGAATTATGGTCCAGTGTATATCCTCCTTAAGTGAACATAGAAAATCAGCGATACACTGTTCCAAAAAAAAAAAAAAAAAGACAAAAAATATAGTGACCAGGGTCCTAAATTCTAGGAGCAAGAGGCCTCACACACCCATAGGGTGTCATGCTTCATCATAGGCGCTGCTCCTCGTCAGAATGGCGCTGCAATGTCTGACGGGCACCACCCCTGATGGGGGGGCTCTTTGCCGGAGATCTTAATATATGGTGGTGCCGTGACCCCAAAGGTGACTAAAGAATCAACGGAGATCAGAAAAAATTGTGTGGTTAAAATTGACTCTCAAAAACGCCACTGGGACTGTAGATTTTATTGGACCCAATGAGCGTTCAGGGCCAAGATTAAAAATTAGAAACAGAAGAGTGAATCAAGAAGTTAAGATCAATCACTCTTGTAAATTAGAACATATCAAGGAGAGGAGTCTGGGAATTCTCCAAAAACTACCCCCTCATGGGTCAACATGTTTCGCATCCTGGTGGTCCAAACGGATCCAGTGATGCTTCATCAGGACCTTATGTGACTATATGTATCTCCTGAATAATGAGGGTCACATATATTTGCAAGGAAGTAAATACAGATACCTCTCGACCAGCAATTAGTGGGGAGGCGTAATAATCACTTACATGAATATGGAATAAATAATTCCTAACTCGTGCCCGTCCTAAAATTGAAGGCGAGCATCCTAGGAATACACGGACCAATAGTCCAGCGCTAAACAACGTTTGTTGCAGCAATGCTGGCCAGGCGGAGACCTACCCCGGTCCGTGGTTCCCGAAGGCATCCATCACTGGATCCGTTTGGACCACCAGGATGCGAAACATGTTGACCCATGAGGGGGTAGTTTTTGGAGAATTCCCAGACTCCTCTCCTTGATATGTTCTAATTTACAAGAGTGATTGATCTTAACTTCTTGATTCACTCTTCTGTTTCTAATTTTTAATCTTGGCCCTGACCGCTCATTGGGTCCAATAAAATCTACAGTCCCAGTGGCGTTTTTGAGAGTCAATTTTAACCACACAATTTTTTCTGATCTCCGTTGATTCTTTAGTCACCTTTGGTGTCACGGCACCACCATATATTAAGATCTCCGGCAAAGAGCCCCCCCATCAGGGGTGGTGCCCGTCAGACATTGCAGCGCCAGTCTGACGAGGAGCAGCGCCTATGATGAAGCATGACACCCTATGGGTGTGTGAGGCCTCTTGCTCCTAGAATTTAGGACCCTGGTCACTATATTTTTTGTCTTTTTTTTTTTTTTTTGGAACAGTGTATCGCTGATTTTCTATACTTACCCAACATTCCACATGCACTACCAAGTCCCCAACAGAAGGCCGGCAGCATAGGAGGAAGAGAGAGAGGTGTGATGAATGGGAGGAGGACAACAGCACCAGGAGTAATGAAGATTACCGGTAAGTAATAGAACATTACCCCAGGTCCCTCAGTCCTCGTCCCATTCATCACTAATTGGAGAATACCCAAGCAGGACAAATTGGCCTTCTGAAAACTGGACAGAGCCAACAGAATACCCCAATCAGGGATACTAAACAAAGCACCTCAGGAATCACAACAAAGAAAGAGCCAATAGACCCCATACCGAAAGCCCAGGCCAAAACAGAGGCCAAGCACAAAGCAGAAAGGAAGCTAGCGGGCCATACCCAAGGAGCCAAAGAACCACTGCTAGTAGAACGGCAGAGCACAAAAAAGGGGAACAGAGAAAGACAGATCTCAGAAGACCGGAACCAGCCCTCGAAGACTAGCACAAGAGCACCTCCAGAGGAGGGAGACCAGATACTACAAAAGCCATTGCAATAGACGGCGCAGGAGATGGACCCAAAAGACATACCTACCAACAAACACCCCCTGGGCAAGACCAAACAACAATCACAAAGACCAAGGCAAAGCCTGAAGGAAAAGGCAAACTGGAGACATCCACATCCCGAGAACACAAGGCAGGAAGATGAGGCTTCGCAACAAACAGAACCAAAAAAGGAACCACAGGAACAAGGAAGAGCGAACACACAAAAAGCACTCCAGAGGCAGAAAAATACAAGAGGACAACAGGACCTGGGGTAATGAAGATTACCAGTAAGTTATAGAACATTAGGGCACAGAGAACCTGATGAGATATGTGTGAGATGGATAGACAGCATAATCCTAGATTGCACAAATGAGAAGGCATGTGCTGAGAGGAACACTGACCCTCTGTATCCCATTATCTTGCTTAATTAACAAAGGACATTGAAAATATATATGGTGAATGCAGTTTGTTTTATTTGGTTTAAATATTTTGGGCATTAAACTGAGAAAAATAATAATCAATTACACTATAGTTTCAATGCTTTTCAGCTTTCCCAGCACATTTATCTCACCCCCAAAATGAAAATAATCTTCATATTTTTACTTATTTTTCCTAAGATTTTGTCTGCCTCTACTATTGAGGGTGATTTTCTGCCATTGGTCATTTTTGAGCAACACTACCAATGCATGCACAAAGTTACAGGCCTTTGGCATAATGGGAAAACTAAAGCTACAAAGGCATGCATGCTTAGCTCTGTTGGTTCAAACAAGGACTCAATGGTTATTTTCAGCCAATTCTGATTTTTCAGCGAAAAGACTTAGGGCCTGATTTAGATCTCGGTGAATGGAATACTCTGTTACAAATGTGACGGATTTCCCGTCCGACATATTATGATCGCTATAGGATATAATGGGATCGTAATATGGTGGACGGGATATCTGACATGTTTGTGATGAAGTATTCCCCTCCGCCAAGCTCTAAATCTGGCCCTTAATCAAATTGGAAGCAATGGTTTGCATTTTCCTCATAAATGAAAGGCCAGTAAGTCCCAGAATGCTTAATGCTTTAGACAGAAAAAACACAGCTGGCTGGATGTCACTCTCATGGCAGGGCATCAGTTGACAGCTATGCACTGTGCAGTCAGATTATTTTCTATCATTAGGCCCGGTCTGCCATCCAAACTAGCGGTGAACCTACTGCCTTCCGAAATAAATGGAGCTTGGAGTCTAGCGCATACTGTAGAAACAAGAAGCAAAATATCGTAATCAGCCTCCTCAGCAGCTAAGCGTGGAAGTACATTGATTGCTCAAGAGCCCGGACACGCTTATGGCCCAGGCAATGGACTGGATGCCCATTTGTCAGACCTCTGAATTTACTCTCACACTGCCACTTTTAGCACTGTTTTTAGCACTGTTTTAAGAACAGAATGCTTTCTTTTGAGAAGAAATATCAGGAAGTCCGCGTTCATTTAATGGACTTCTTGTGACAGCCCAAGGATGCACACCTTCCGATCTCATCGGATTCTTCTTTAGACCTAAGTTCCTGGTATTCTATCTCTGTACATTCAAAACTAGTATAAATACTCCAGATAACGGGTTAAATCTGTGTTGAAGCCAGAAATAGCTGAATTTAAAATAAAATGCCACGCTGATGCCCTTTCAGGAACAAGATTTCGCAGAAAAAGTCAAAAATTGGCAAAATGTCAGAAGTCCAGTTAGTTTTCGATGTGCTTTGTCATTTTTCTTAAAAATCGGCATTGTTTCTTCTTTCTTTTTGAACCTTTGTTGGAGCAGCCACGTGGAAAAAAACCTGTGAAATGCAGCCCATCTTCAAAGAATCCTTGCCCATATTTACTCTCATCAGACTATTAAGAACCACCGGGCTATTCATTTAGCTTGTGAATCTTCGGTGGAACCCATAAAGGCACACAGTTGTCAAATGGAGTTCTTTTTAATTTCCTTTCAATCACAGTAAATTATTCAGGTGATAAATCAGCCGGGGTAGTCTCTTGGCTGTAATAGAAACCCTAATTCCTGGCTAATTATCCAGCCCTTTGGTGCCAGCAGATCAATACCGCACAGAATGGAAAGGGCGAAGGGCCTGCCACTAGGCGGGGAGAGCGCGAGACAGCTGGGAACACTGACATGCGCGTGACCTCCGCTCAAGTTCAAAGGTGGAGCTGGGTTAAATGCAAGAGGCTCTTTCTTAAAGCACTCTGCTCCCTTTGGAGGATGGTCTCACTCTCATCCGAAACGTGTAAAACACTGTGCGAGAAAATCCGCAGCAAGCGCTGCCCTGTTCATCTCCTCTGCCTGTCTGTGCCCTTCGACTTTTTCATACACAATGCATACATGCCAACATTTTAGAACAGGCAAGAGGGAGCTAAAGAAAATTAAATCAGGGGAATGGATTTTCACCTTTGATTAGTACTGAAGCAGAGGCAATTTCAGTTGGGAGATAGCTAAAATAGAACCAATTTGTTCTTTAAAAACCGACAGTCTCACGGCTGAACCGGGTCTACTGGCATATATGACAAGGATTTACTTCTGGAATGGAACAATAATAGCATATGGGCATTTACTCTTTGGTATCTTCACTATGTTAAATGGTAGAAAATATGTCATCATGCATCAGTTTATGTTGGCACATAACGTATCATACTACGTTCTAGTCCAGTGGTTGTTCCCTATTTTCACCCAGTATTTAATTCAGACACTTCTAGCAGCTGAAATTTCTGGGCGAAATACTCTACACCCATTATTGAGGCATCCACTAAAGAGCTTTTCTGTTGACAATTAGAATGTTATTGTTTGTCTATTTTACCCTCTTCCTTTCATCCTCTTCCTTCCATTTTTCTTTGTTCCCTTTTTTCCTTTTTGCTTTTTTGCTTTGCTTCTTTCCTCTTATGTTTCTTTCTCTTTCGTTTCCTGGTTTGTTTCTTTTTGCCTCTCTTTTCTTTGTATTTAACGTGTTTATGTTCTACTTTAAACTTTTGTGTATGAGTGACCTAATTTTAGGAAACTATTTTCAGAGTTTCATTGATTCAACCTTACCAAAAAGATATGAACATAATCCTAACTTGGCACCTGATTTTTGTTTTTTTCTGTTTCCTGATTCAAAAGTAATGAAAAGTTCTTGTGAAGTTTCTGTCATAAATGATGCGCGATTAATTGATAGTGATTTAGCAGTGTATCTTTTCACTGGCATTTAGACATATATTATTCGCTTTGAAGTGGTTGAAAGTTACCTGAAAGAAGTGCATTATTTTCTCATGCTACCTTGTTATCCCGAGAGGAATGAGGTAATATTAATTAGGCATTTTTGCCTACATTCAGCATGACACTGGATGTAAGTGTAAAGTAATATGTGTTAGAAAAATGAATGCAGATGTATGGGTCCAAATGTTTTGTCAAAGAGGCACCCTCACGCCGTATATAAGCTTTAGCTTCTTATAGGTACTCAGATTGGATGAAACACAACTTCAAATCAGGACCTCCACCTCTACTGGCAACATCACTGTCTTGACCAGAATATTGCATGTATTTTTCTTGTTTTATTTATTATGTTTTTTTACAGCAGCAGCGCCTCAATCAGAAACCTTTACATAGTGTGAATCATGATCACTGAGAATGAGATGATTAACATAGTTTACGCAATATAACAGGTGATTACGTACGTTGGTCACACCACTTGTGAGGTTAAGATTAGCAAAGGCTCACATTTAAATAAAACTATCACATATAAGCGGCTTGTGGTTCAGACAGGTGTGGAATATAAATATTGGCTGAAGAGTGAAAGAATAATCAACATTTACTTTCCAGTTGCAAAAAATAACTGCAAAGTGTAGTTTTGAAGTCTTCTGGCGAGCAAGTCATTGCATGTCCCACAGAAGGGATTGCCAGTGCTGAGGTCATTGAAGGTGGAAGAACTGAATTCTTATAGAGACTTCTAGACACAGATTCCTTACCTTTTGAATATTCCCCAGGTGTCAGACTGAGGCCAGAAACTTTTCAGGCGAGCATCTGCATGCCAGAAAGTGTTGTCTTGCATCTCTGCACTGATGCTGGTCCGCTCTGGGAATGATGTGCGGGCCTGTATAGGTGCCTCTCCCGAACCCTTTTCAATTCCTTTCTTTATGCACCATCAGACACTGATCTGGAGCTTTGTCTTGTCTCTCTGAGACACTTACCTTAATATTTCAACAAAATTCTACAGTATACAAGGGATGTCACCCCTTAAAACGACAGGTTTCAAGCCTTGTAGAGACTGTTGCAAACAAGTGACTGTGACAGATCCGCATCAGTTATGCCTGTGGTGCCTGGGGTCGAGCCACATCTCCAAGGCATGTAGCGACTGCTCAATGATGACTCTGAAGGCCAGCAGGGAATGCAAGATGAAACTTTACATCCCCATGCATATAATGACTCTAGGTCGGAACTGTTCCAAATACTGTTCTGCCTCCAAGGCCCAATCATTGTCCCATTCCCGGAGTTGTCAGAGCTGCTCCATAGGTAAGTCTTCATTGTGCTCTAAGTCCTCAAAACAGTGAAAATCAAAGTAGGCTTCCCCTCCCTCATGCCACTCACATTCATCTGAGCAAGCGCGGAGGTGGCACACTCCTCTCAATCTCACTCCCACAGCTGCCCAACTGCAGTACCAATCCCACGATTGGTTCTAGCACAACCCAAGTTTCCGGGGCCGTCCGCTATACTGTGCCAGATTGAAGAGATCCACACAGCCATGCTGCGGCCCGTTGGATCCTTACCGACTCCCTCTGGTGTGCCTTCAGGCCCCAAGGAGCCAAGAAGCCTTCCGCCAGGGACACCACAGACTGGTTTGTCCTCAGTGGCAGCTGGACCCTCTGCACTTATCTTGTCTCTGATTCCACTACTGGTGCCAGTACCGACACCAGCCCTGGGAACATTGGCACCAGTGCCGACTTCACCACCTGAAGAAGCAGCTTCAATTGACCTCTCCAACTCCAAGTTGACGCCAGGTTATAAAGAAAAGGTGGTTAGAAAGGGTAATGGCGCTCACAATCTTATACCAGTAGTAAACCAACATTCACATATATCAAACTTGTATTATAAGTAATAAACGGTGCCCTCTAAGGTAACCACCCAAACCACATAGAATAACAGCCCAAAGTTTGTTAAAAATATGCAGGAAAACAGGCACACGTCAATCCATTAAGTCCAGATGATGCGATGAATCTTTTTATTCCACTCGATACTTCTTATAATTTCACATTCAGCCTGGCCAACACGTGTTTCGTCTGAGATAATCACCCAGCGACTTTTTCAAGGCTCGTTATGGCTGAAAATTGATAAAAAATATTCGCAATCATATTACATCACTGTTAGTTGTATTGTAAAAGATCACAGAAAATCAATGTAGTGCTTTAAAATCCAACCGTGGAAACCTCTGAAAATATATTCCCATTTGGTATTCATATCAATCTGATTATGACATCATATTTCTTGTGCAAGTCCCATGATCGAAAACCTTGAGTGTATACAAATTTGTGAGTAAATTCAATATTTAATTAGTGATTCTTCACTTTCTATTAGTAGACCTATATGTGATGTAAATATGATACTATGCATGCACACATATGTGAGAAGTCAAATATGTGCCTTATATCCCCATAAACACTTTTTTACTAAAAATTAAGGAAATAAAAAAAGAAGAAACTCTCTCTGTACATTATAATCCCCTCTAGTTTCAGAGGTTTTAAATTGTGAAGTGGTAGTTTTATTCGTTTGTGAGACTCCTATATTCAAAAGGAGGAAAGTGTGAATTCACAAAAGTGTATAAAGGTGTCTCAAACCTTGTGCAAAAACCAAAATGTAATTGCTTACCGATTTATATCTACCATCATCACTAAGGACAAAAATGCAATATAAGTTATGGGTTCAAGCTTTTTTCTACATAAATTCCACCAATTATTCCATTGACGACTTACCAGCCTAATTGGTAGATATATGGACAGGCGAGTACGCCTTGTTGTCTGTCCGTTCGAACTACACGCGAGTACGCCAGTGTGCCGTCGTTGGCTCTGCCTTTTAAGTATACTGTAGCAACAGTATCGATAACAGACTCTTGCTTCAGAGCTAAAAGGAAACCGAGGAAGGACTACAAGTGAAGGTGTGTATCTAACACTCACTATAATGAGCGCCATTTTGGAGTGTCTGTTGTATCATATAATATTGCGTTATAGCGCACAATGATAATGTAATGTGTGTGTCCATGCAGTAAAACAGTGTGCTTCTTTAAAATATTTTGATCCGCTAAGAAAACTTGTAATTAATACGAGATACGCGAGTACGCCTAATCACCTATAAACCCTACCGGCTTGACGGTGTCCCAAAAAGCGGTTGTTAATTCTACCTTTCAAATTCACTAAAGCAACATTATCAAACGACTGTCGCTACATAGTTTAGAGAGAAGCAAAAAAACGAACTAAAGCTAGAAGCGTACAGCTATCAACAATTGCTATAAGCACCACTATAGAGTGTCTATTTATACCTTGCATAATTTTTAATATGATATACAATTATATGTTACGAATACATGAGTATAATAAAATGGTGTACTTGGCTGGTATTCGAACAAACAAATTAATCCAAGACAGGTAATATAGTAATGAGGTAATCCCTATGTCGTATTTGATGTGTATAAGTATATTCATATTCTTGAGTTCGTCAAACAATCTATGATTACTTAAATTATATATAATCCCCAAAGTACCTCAAGCCACAAATTAATATTAGATATATATCCGATTTGCTGAGTTTTTATAGTAGAACTTGATATCCTGTTGTTGTGAATAAAGTGGAATCCCAGCTCACATGTCTGTGTGTGCATAATTCATATTGCACCAATAATGAATGGTAAATTCTCTTATATTTTCAGGCCAAAATTCAATAGATATGCATTATCATTCACCAAGAAAATATTCCAATTCATAATCAGTATTTAATCCTTTCTCCACCGCATTTAGGCGCATGATCCATATCGATTCCCTTCTTCTAAGATGTAGTTCCCTATTCCCACCTCAGGGTATTTTGTAACATGTTCAATCCCTAAGAACTTAAATTCCTTATGAGTATTTTGTGAAGTACAGGTCTCCATGTGTTGAGAAATAGGATAACGTTCGTCATTCTGCATTATAGCTCTCCATTGTTCAGCAATTCTTGTTTTTAAGGAGCGAATAGTACTACCAACATAAATGTTGTTACATTTACAGATTATAATATAAATTACAAAGCTTGTGTTGTAATTGATATATTTATGTATGTTATATCTTGGTCCATTATCTACATTGAAGTCTTTTTTGGCATGCCAAGTCCATCTACAGACACCACAGCACCAACATTTATGAAAGCCTTTGTTATATACACTCAACCAGTTCTCTTTCAGATGTTTAGTTGGATAACTAGGGCATAGTAAGTTATTAAGAGAATTACCCTTACGGAAGGCCACTCCTGGTCTCCCCATGATGTGGTTTCTTAGTGTTGGATCCTGAGTTAAAATCCCCCAATGTTTTCTCATAATTTTAAGCAGTAGATTGGAATGCTCAGTATAATTCAATATTATTCTTATGTTGTCCTTCTCATTATTTCGATCCTTCGCCCGAGATTCCAGAGTTCGTTGTCTAGATATTTTATTCGCTCTCTGTTGAGCTTTGATGATAATGTGTGTCTGATAGCGCCTTGCTAGAAACTGTTGTCCCATATCCTGAATGCATTTTTGAAATTCAAAATCCTTACTACAATTTCGTCTTGCCCTGATCTTTTCCCCATAAGGTATCACCTCGATTTGATATGGAGGATGTGCACTTGTAGCATGCAAAATCGAGTTGCCAGATGTAGGCTTACGATACAATCTGCTTTTAATTTTGTTATCTTCAAAATATAAGTCAACATCTAAGAATTCCATATGTTCTGAACTGAATTGGTATGTAAATTGGATGTTAGCATTGTTACTGTTTAAGTATCTACAAAACTCCTTAAGGTTCTCTACGTTGCCTGTCCAAATCATGAAAGAATCATCTACGTATCGTCCCCAATATAGAATATAAGTATGCCATTTTGCTGCTCCAGTCCCCCACACCCATTTGTGTTCTAACCACCTCATAAATAGGTTTGCGTATGAGGGGGAAAATGTTGATCCCATAGCCACTCCTTGTTTTTGCTTGAACCAATTATCATTAAATAAAAAGTAATTATGATTAAGGATCAAATCTATCATGTCTAGTAACATTTCCGTATGTTCCAACAAACAGAGTGGCTGATCTGGTATGTAAAAAATACCGTAACGCCTGCATACCAAATTCATGTTTTATGCTAGTGTATAAAGAAACCACATCTAATGTTACCATCAGCATATCTGGTTCCCTTTGTATGTCACTCAAAAGACAAAAAATATGTTTTGTATCTCTAATGTATGATGGAAGATTATTCACCAAAGGCTGTAGAAATAAATCCACAAATTGAGACATTTTCTCACTGGGTCCTCCTGTTCCAGACACTATCGTTCTTCCTGGGGGAAAGGATTTTTTGGGTATCTTGGGCAGAGTATATAAACACCGGAATCTTGGGCAATCCATCATTAAATACATGTATTCATCATCATTCAATAAACATTGTTCATGCCATTGTCTCAATCAATTGTTGATTTTACTGGTTATTTGACTCATGGGATTATATTCTATTTTTCCATAACAGTTACCATCTTCTAATTGTAAATACACTTATTTATCATAATCATCATTTTAAAGCACTACATTGATTTTCTGTGATCTTTTACAATCTAAGTTGATGCCAGTCTGACCTTGACCGACACCACACTTGAATGTGAACGAGGTACTGATTCCCGCCCTTGAATTGCCACAGGCTCAACAACACTGTTTGCATTCCCTTTCTTGGACTGATAAGGATAACGAATGTGACCGGGGTGATAAGTTTGCTCAGCCCTGCAAAGATGACAACTGGTATGATGACTAACAGGAGGCTAGCAGCCTCAATACCTCCCCAGAGACATATCTTTTACACCCGCTGGACCAGCTACAGAGGAATCCACCTCGTATGTCATGGTAATGCATAGGGCGGCCACAATAGTTGACCTCCAGCTTCCCGCCTTGGAAGTTAAAACTGATATCTTGACGGAGGTCCTCAAAGCTGGGCAAATGTCTTCTGAGCCCCTTCTTCCCTTTAACAAAGCACGGGCACCATATTGGGATGTTGCCCAAACCTTACTCTGGCTCCCCCAGTCAGTAGACAAATTGCCAGGCACTATCTCCCTGCTCCTAGTGACCTGGGTTCTCTTTCACATCACCCCTTGAAAGAAAGGCTTGTGGTGCAAGCTTCCACTAGCTGATTTAGTCCCAAAACATTTCCCACAACTCCCCCGATTGGGAATATAAGTGAGTGAAAACATCCAACAACTGTGTCTTCTTTCCCACCAACTTTGCACTCCAATCTAATAATGCCACCTGTTGGCTGGGGTGACTCTCGCATGCCCTTTGGGATTCAGTGGCACATGTCTGCTCTAGTGTATCCGAAGACCTTTGCCCTGTACTTTCCCAGACGATTCCAGATGGTCATGATACTGTCCTATTCATGAATGATTGTGGCTTGAACACCACTGATTCCATCAGACAGGCCCTAGGCAGCTGTGCTGCCATTCACCGCATTGCATGGCTGGGATCAACTGGGTTCTTGGGCGATGTCCAGTCCTTCTTGATGGATATTCACTTTGAGAGGACTCACGTGTTCAGGAAGAAAGCTGATTCTGCTCTCGAGCATTTAAAAGAGATCAGGCCACTGCTTTCTAGCTGGTCCTTTCTGTCCCACCTCGCCAACTGCAACAGATCCACCACCCCTTTCTCAGCTTTGGCTGAGGTGTCTCAACTGCTAACCCATCCAACCTCTGCAGGGAACCCAGCAGTTTAACAGCAGAGGTTGTGGTACCCACTGCCTCTGTGGCAAAGCCATTGCACCAACCCAGAACTGCAGCCCTCCCTGCCAAACCTCTTTAAAGTGTTCTCTGGGTAGGAGGTAGGATCCATTGTTTCTTACCGGTCTGGCAAGTGACTTCATCTGACAGTGGGGCCTACAGGTTGTTCTTAAGGAATGCAATTTGGCCTTTTTACCATCTCTGCTGCAACTTCCACCATGCCAACTGACGGAGGACTATCTATCCATTTTGCAGCAGGAAGTGCAAACCCTTTTGGCCAAAGGAGCTATTGCGAGGGTACCATCATTGGAAGTGGGGCATGGTTTTTATTCCCACTGCTTTTCGTGTCAAGAAGTATGGAGGTCTTTGGCCTATGCTAGATCCCCACTCTCTCAACACCTTCTTCTGGAAGGAGGAATTCAAAATGCTTACCCTGGCCCAGGTCTTATTTGCCCTGGACCCTAAAGACTGGATGGTAGCATTGGACCTGCAAGTTGCCTTTTTCAAATTTCCCATTCTTCCAGCCCATCTGCACTACCTGTGGCTCAAAGCTGGAGAGGAGCTTTTTCAGGTCACTGTGCTAACCCTTGGTCTCACCAGCGCCTCTCAAGTCTTCACAAACGTAGTGGTGGGTGTGGCAGCACACCTTCAGAGATCAGGAGTGCCAATCTTCTCCTATCTCGAAGACTGACTGTTGAAGGAGGCAATCACCCCAGGCAGACTTTAACCACCTCCAGACTATGGAAGACATCCTGTCACCACTATCAATGTACCAAAGTTACACCTGACTTCTTCTCAGACTCTCTACTTCATTGGAGCCATTCTGGACACAGTTCAGTTTTGTGCCTTTTCCCACCAGGAAAGAGAGTTCAGAGCATTCCGGCCTTGATCCTGATCTTTCAGACTCTGTCCTGAAATTCAATGTGGCCAGTCCTGAGGCTGCTGCGACTGACAGACTCCTGCATCCTGCTAGTCAAGCACACCAGGTGGTGTGTGCGGGTTCTGCAGTGGAATCTGAAGTCCCATTAGACCCACCATCAAGGGCAACCTCCCTGACAATATTCAGATATCTGACAATATAGCAAAAGATCTGCAATAGTGGTTACGGAACTGCAATTGGGCCAGTGGCAGGCCCCTGTCCTTACTCCACTCAGAGCTGACAGTTGTGACTGATGCATCACTCCTGGGTTGGGGCAGCCATCTGGGTGAGGTGGAGATCAGAGGCCTCTGGTCTCCGGCAGAGTCTCAGCTCTACATCAACCTTTTGGTGTTGTGGGCCATCCACTTAGAATTGAAAGCCTTCCTTTCATCCATCAAGGGGATGCTGGTAGAGGTCCTTACGGACAGCACAAGCCCCATGTCGAATTGCAAGAAACAGGGTGGGTTGGGGCACAGACCCTGTGCCAGAAGGCCTTAAGTCTCTGGAAATGGCTGGACCACCAAGGAATTTTCCTGGTGGTGAACCAACTGACAATCCTTGAATTTCAGGGCAAATGAGTTTAGCAAACTTAGGACTCCTGTATGACGTTCCACCCATACCTCTCCTGCCCCGAGTTCTCAAGAGGATCAGGAATTACTGGGCCCAAGTCATCCCAGTGGCTCCAGTTTGGGCATGGAGAGTATGCTATCCAGACCTCCTAGACTTGAGCATATGTCCTCTGATCAGGCTGCCGCTCCATGAGGATCTGCTGTCACACCAATGGTGCAAGGTTCTGCACCCGGCCTTTGCAGTCTCTGCCTTCATGCTTGGTGATTGAGTGATGATCATCTTGTACTCCAGGCCTCCCTCAATGAAAACTGGTGAGCTAAGTTTCTGGAATGGTGCGGCACATGCCTGGTTGACCACCTCCAGGCAAAGTTATTTAATGTTCTGTTTTTTGTTCTGTCTGTTGCCTGGCAACGCTTTGGCCACAGTTAAGGGTTATCTTTCAACCTTCTTAATGTTGCCATGTCAGCCCTCATGTTTAATTTTCTGGTTGTGATGCGATTTTTTAAAGAACCGCAGCATGTTTCTTCCTTCTCGTTTTGTTATGCCCAGTGTTACCTTAATCTAGTCCTGACTTATCTGTTGTGCACTCTGTTTGAGCCACATCAAAGCTGTCACTTATGACTCCATACTATCAAGACAGTATCTCTCATCACCATCATCTCAGCATGGCATGTCAGTAAGCCTCAGGCTATTTATGTTAATCCACCATACACCACCTACTCACAACAAACTAATTTTGCAGACTGTGGCATCCTTACTGCCTAGAGTTGTGACATGGTTCCATATCAGCCAAACTATCACACTACTGGTGTTTTTTGGTCCAACTCACCCCTCTAAGTAGGAGGCGGAGAAACTCCATTGCTTCTACCCTAAGAGAGTGCTTAGAGTCTACATAGATCTTACCAAACATGTTTCTATACCTCCAATACTCCATTCCCTCACCTCCGCCCACACACTCCTCTCCCAGTATGCACTTTCCACCTGCTGGGAGCAGTTGGTAAATCTGTGAGGAAAAATCCCATTGAATAGTAAAGTCCGTCTGGTTTTAAGGCTGAAAAAATGGTCCCATATAATAATTCCTCACTATATGAGGTTTTACTTACGTGGTAATGGGGCATTTTCCCTACGGTAACGGTAAATTTACGTGTGGTAAAATCGTATTGATAACATCAAACTCTTAATTAGGCCCATAGTAGGAAAACTGATGAGAGAGTAACTTGGAAGAAGCAACAAGTGCTAAAATGAAGCATCTTACGTAATGAAAGACATTCATCCATTGGCTAACTGTGATTTCATGTCATGTTGTGCCCCATTGCAAGCCCAGCCAAGATACGGTTATTTGAAAGAAGCAGTCTGCCTACTGCCCTCCCATCCGTGGGTCTTTACAGTAATAAAAGGGAGAGTTCAAAACAGGAAGTCTGCAGGCGAGCACCTTTTAAAATAGGCCTAGTGATAATTTTGGACCTGTTCACTTCCACTGAAAGCCTTTGCATTTACCCACATAACGGCATCTGAAAAATGTGCAGTAGTGTTTCCAGATGTTAACAGCAGAAATTTCTCTCGGGAATAATTAGATCATTTTCACTTCCCCATTCCAGCTTTAAATATAAAACCTTTATATTTATTTTGAATTTGTTTACTTTTTTTCAAGGCAAACGTTACCAAATTGTATTTCTTTTATGGGCCACCCTTACCACATGTAACAAGCTAATAACAAAACTATTTTTCCTATGTTACAAAATTGACAAAAAAGCTGACAAGTCGCTTTTTAGACACCTTAAGATGACAAGGCGGGATTCCTTTTTGATATTTTAAGATGTAAAGGTTTATCTTATCATGTCAGTGCACCGCAGCCAATGTGTCTGAAAAAAGGGATGGAATAATATTACATTCATAACACAATTTTGACGTTTTCAGGTGTTGTTATTAACAGATGTTTCTATTATCCAATTGGCTGTAACTAAGTAAACTGGTCTTAACCCTTAATGTGCAAGCAAATGCAGACATCAGTGATGAGCGTTTAAATAATTGAACGACCGCTAGTCTCGTGCCACTCACTCCACGTGTCGATTTTCTTTAGAAAGTCAAATTGCACGCCGGATTGCCAAAAGCGCAATTTGATGGTCGCAAGGCCTACATTGCAGGTTGTATACCTTGTGGACTTCTTTTCAGCCTTTGTTCGGCGCCCAATATGAATATTGTTTTTTCAAGGGGTGTGTGTCGTCACCACCTGTGATGTCATTGGGGCTTGGAGGGGAATGGTTTAGCACTTTCCTAAAGAACCAAAATATATGTCTTTGCAAAAGACCCTGAACGTGTGAATTCCCAGTTGCTATCCTCTTGTTCCAAACTTTTTCTATGATAATTTTTATTATTATAAATACTTAAGTCCTATATTCCTTGCGAGCTACTGTTAGTGGTGCGAACGGAGTTCTACACAATATATTTAGATCCAATTATGTTGTCTACGGTTACCATTTTCTCTCAGATAGACAGGTGAATACAGGTGAGATCCTTTCATCTGAGAAAGCTATTGCTGTCTATTTCATCCTTTCCAAGATCTTTGCATCTCTTCATGGTTGAAGCATCAATTGTGGCATCCACCCATCGCATTCCACCCTTCATCAACAGGATATACTATTAATACTATTATTAGTACGTGCTATTGCTGAAATTGATGGAAAAACTAAAACGTGATGGGTAAAAGGTAGGGATGGACAATAAATTTTGCTCTGCTGGCAGAGTTTGCGGAGTTTTGGCCACTCTGGGTTATGCAAGTAATGCAGAGTCTTAGCCAAATTCCGCACTCTGCTGTGTGGTGGAGTTTTTTGTGTGCACGACTCACCAACAGTGAGAATTGGCATCTCCACACATCGTGATTTTCGGGCGCCAGGAGGGCACCCAGTGTGATTTTCCCAACATAGGCAGTTATGGACGGTTGCGACCATTTACATTGGAAAAGCTGCTGCTCGAGAAGAGAATCCACTTGAGCGGCAGAAAAAACAACTCTAGCAGCAGCACCCTCTGCTATGCTGCATGGTGCTTCTCGTGCTGATTTCTGAGCGCAGAACAAGCTCCCAGTCCTAAAAATGAGCGCAGGCAGCGCAATGTTTAGATTTCCGCTCACTCGCAGAAGAACTCCTTGGAATCTTTTGCTGATTATATATAACTCCGCAGAATTCCACGGAGTGAAACTCTGAGAGTTCCACCTACCCATAGTTAAAGACTTCCATTTCTTCGAGTCTCTCATAATTTCTCCGGATCGCATTTAAGTCCATTTTTTTTTCTACATATGTCGCTCAAGACAGAAAAGAGCCATACACAAACAGACTTGGTTCTGCTCCAATAAAACATATTCAGCCTGAACCAGAAACACAGGCGACCCCAGACCTGTTTCTGCCGTATAGGTCTTATTGGTGAGGTTTAGCTTGAGTTCAATGGCACAGTGAGCTAGGGACTCATGACTGGGCCTCCCCACTGCACACAGGGTGTCTCTCAAAGAAAAACACAAGATGGATGAAATGCTTGGATTAATCAGAGCCGCTCTGGTGATTACTCTCCTAATCCAGTCCATTATTATTTGTACCTACTATGCCACTCAAGACTAAGATGAGCTATATGCAAATTTGACTTCGTCCTGCTGCAGTAGGAACAGTCGGGCCCAGTCTGCCAGGCGCAGTCATCTGTAAATTGGATTATAATCATCCTTAGTCCGGGTTTGGTCTAATATGCCAAATCTTTCACAGGGCCCACCCTCTCCCCAATCAAAATTAGCATTCACCTAGATTTGGCTAAATGCATAAAACATTACCTAAAAGGAATGACATCGTCCTCCTCTAAAAGCACCATCATGCCTGGAAGCACAGACACTTTGTGCAGTTAGGAAACACATGTCGTTACACGTTGGTAATAGAAAATTCATTGAGTTTTAATTACCGTTTTATGTGCTAGAAAAGTTCCAGTTTCACTTATGTGATCACAGTGAGCATAACGGTACTTAAGCGAGTAGCTTGTACCAAAGGCAGTCACCATAGCTAAATTGAAAGACACGAGTGTGTTGTGTGTGTCTGTCTATGGTCCCTGAAGTTGGTTCAAACTAGTCTAGTTCTTCTTTGATTTACTTCAGCCAGTGACCTGCAGAATATTGGATGTTTTTGCATTCATAATATCCCCACTTGGGGATGGCTACATATCCAGTTATAAAGATCCTTTAGTGGGCGGTGCTATGTAAATTAAAATAGTATACTAAGTAGTTGTTCTGTGATATATTAGCAACATTTTGCACAATCATTGGAAAGTGGCAACAGCAGAGTCCGTTAAGCCGCTCTAAGGGTAATTCATAACTGTCAGCCTGGTCCTCGCCACTCTCTCTCACTGGAGCTTGACAGTACTGGTGCATTTATGTGTTGGCAGCCTTACTGACCTCGGAATCAGTCAGCAACACCACATATTGTCCCCTATTCTCCCTCTACATCCGCACATGTGGCTCAGGCAACAAGCTTAGTCGAAGAGCAATATTTAGCGTCATTGACCAACTCCATGGTCAGTTATCCGACATTAATTGTGTAATGAGAGGTTAAGCAGCATGTCATGGCAGTAGCTCACAGCTGCAGTTGCACTAATATTTGTAAGTCTGGTTTCCTAGCTTTTTCTGTGGCCAAGTAGACTTATCGCTCGAGTGAAAATCATTTCATTTCTAACTGTTGGCACCAAGCAGGTGTCATCACTTCCTGATGCAAAATGTTTGTTGGCAGCAGGAACCTCCGCTTGGCCTCACCCTCAACCCTTCTCTGTCCCTGGAGAACAGATGGTCGGAAGTTTCTATTTACATAATTCACACTTTTTTCAACTGAAAAAGTAATATATCTGTGAAAATCTAAGCTCCGTATATAGTATGCCGACCTAACGGCATTGGATTTTTTGGTATAAAATGCATCAAAGGAAAAATACATGAAAATCACACTAAAACTTTCAGATGGTGACAGCACCTACTACACGTACTATATTGGTTGCACGCAAAAAAGTATACAATGGGCAGAGAAAAATGGGGTGCAAATTGCGCGTTTGCCAATTTGTGCCACTAACTGGTGAACAAATAAACAGGCTTGCAATTTGAATCCAATTACGGTTGTGCACCGTAGAACTAGGTAACACCTGTAATCCGTTCACAGGTACAGCCACTTTCGGGTGTGCAAAAATGTGACTATGCATAAAGTGCTTTTGCAATTTGCAAATAGAGGGAGTCAACTCCAAAGTTGGGCTCCATTTCTACCCCATTTGTTTTTCCAATTCAGACGCACCCTTCTGCTTGGAATTACCAGAACCATTGTGATCAGGGCCTTAATATCTTAAATGAGCCCATGAGCAAGATTAATTGGGTTTCCATTTGGGTTCGCTTGGGAGGTTGGTCATGGTCATTAGATTAATGCTGGAGCTTGTATGGCAGGACAGCACTATTCATTTTCTGGTATCTGTTTGCTTTGTAATGGTCGAGAAAAACTGTCATATTGAACAGGCTGGTCTCCTTCTGATCATGGCAATACCTAGGTAGGTAAGCGACTGCCAAACGGGAATAAACTCAATTAGGAATCAGTATATTTGTAGAGATATGGTTCTGCGGCAGTGAGCATGAATGCCTGTGGAATGGATGGTACATAATAATGCTAAAATAGTCACTAAAGATTATATAAGGGTACCATGGACAGGAAGTGGCCCTTTTATGGAAGAAACTCTCCAAAGTATGCAAAGTATGGAAACAAGCACGTCTTTGTGAGCTATTCACTGTTCAGCCAAATAAATGTATTTTGTTATGTCAAAGCTGGTGGCAGAAAGTGGACTAGATTAGCAGGTCACTACAGTAAGGGAAAATATCAAGTGTATGTATGGGGAGCCATATTGTGGAAATCCTAGAGAGTAAAGGGAGATGTCATGAAATGCATTCACAACATAAACCTGACTTGGATGTTTAGAAGATTGTGGGATAAATGGAGTAGAGTGGGAAGATCTGAAGGTCTGACATACTTCGTTGTGGTTAGATTGGACATACCAATACACTTGGTCTACAAAATCCGAAGTAGTCTAAGTGGACATGCCTGAATGTCCACCCCAAGGATGCACTTCAGCAAGTTAAGTCTTCACAATCACAGCATGATTCACAATTGCATTAAAATGGTTGCATGTCACAACTCAGACTTGGGGATCAGCAGAATATGAGGGTCAAGTGCAAAGAACTGTGGAAACAGATTGGGTAATGGTGGTGTGAAAGTTTGCCATACGCCCTTGGAACAAACTGTGAGTTATAGATTGAACATGGAGCAGTTTATGGTAGAATACTATTCACTGCTTATCAAAAATGCAAAAGGGAATGACACCAAGCGCAGTGCTTCTGCTTCATGTAAACTAGATTTAAATCAGTTGGATAACTTGGAAACAGATAAAATTCCAATCTAAGAGTAAATAGCCTAATACATATGGCATCATTAAATTGGAGGAATACCCGCCATGTCTTTGATGAACTATGATTTCTGTTACAAGATTTGTTCAATAAACAGATTCAACATTTAACTGTCAACTAAGTGAGATTAGGAAGTAATCCTTGGTTAAAAAGGTGCAAAGATCCGGAAAACTGAACAAAATACATACCACCAGTTTTCACTGTCCTGTAAGACTGCCCAGAACACAAGAAATGTTTTTGTTTTTAAAATCAAGGCCCTCACACGAGAAGAGGCCTTATGCTTCAGGCCCTTTGCTTTCCACGACTCCACAATCTTTCAGCAAAATGTGTTTATAGATCTATAATGGCAAGTAACATTGCTGTCTTCAGTAATACTGAAGCGACCTTTAGATGCTGCCAGCAGCTGTTTTCTCTTTACTTGGGATGCATGAGTTTTTAATACTTCGAAACATTGAAGCATCCAGGGGCCTTCGCATTAATCTATGGCCCAAGGCAACACAAAAATGTCCAACAACCCTTTTTTTCAGGAAGGTTAGAAGATAGTTTATCAGGTGTTTCCACCCCAAGATGGTGTCATGTGGCCATTTGTTCAGTTTCAGTGAGGTTTGGTGCAGTGCCACATTTTCAGTAGAGGAGTGGTGATTTTAGATTTTCTTTTCATCATTTACATAAGCATTAGTGAGAATTATAGTCAGAAATGGAAAGCTCTTTGATTTCTCGGGTTTGTGGGCCACTGGCACAGGGAGTTTAGACTTTGAAGCTGTGTGTACCTCAACAAGTCCATTACTTCACGTCGACAAAGACAAAGGGCTCTCTGTTTCAGGGTAAGGTGATTTTGCGTATGACTTCCTTGAAAACTCTTGCATTGGAAAAAAATA
This sequence comes from Pleurodeles waltl, assembly GCF_031143425.1. Lineage (NCBI taxonomy): Eukaryota > Metazoa > Chordata > Amphibia > Caudata > Salamandridae > Pleurodeles > Pleurodeles waltl. The sequence goes on from NC_090437.1 coordinate 188,125,292, forward strand.
ACCGCTTTGGGCAGTGTCTAACCTTTCATGCTAACTAAGCTTTTTAAGTTCACGAACCCAACGCAAGCCTAACATAGAGACATGAAGCCACATGCACTACAACCATTGCAGCACTACTACCCTCACGCTCACAGCGACCATCAATGTCCAATTCAGAACAAGATCACGCTGGAGTGATCTGGTTCTGAATGTTGCCTTGTGGTTTCAGCAGGTCCGCTGGCTTCCCCGCCTGGAGCAGTTTGAAGTTTCCGGCGGCTCGGCAAGTCAATGGCGTGATTTCCGACTGGCGCTTCATCATGAGCCTCACAGCCGAACCTCGGTAAGTTTATCAGCACAGAGGGCTTTTTTTGCAGCTCTAGCCTTTAATTTCAAAAATGCATTTTTTAAGTTTTGATTTGTTTTCAACAGAGATATGTCATGTACAGCAGTGTTTTGCTCAAAAAGTCCATGTGGTATGAACACATCTAATTTTTACATTGATTAACTTTCTTTCAATAAATATTTTGATGTCCTCAATGTATTACATTTTTTTCATTTCTTGCCATAGCACTTTGACTATTATTGTAGTTTAAAGAAAAATCAAAATTTTACAGGCCTGAGTGTTAAATGAAAGGTACACCTTGGCTGGGAGAGGCACTTTCGAACAAACAGAAAGCACTACATCAAGAGTGTCTCTTATATATATATATGTAAATATCCTCATTACATAAGGAGGCTGCATCAAGAGAAGGAAAATGCATTTCACAAGGACCCGGGAAGGATGTCCTAAAAGCAGCTAGGCTGAAAATCAGGAAATGTTTATTTGGTGTATTCTTCTTCATGCTAGAGGGAATTGAGCTCAGAATTTTGAGCCTTCTTTGTGATGGTTCTAGAAAGATCCATGAAAAAAAAAGCTTTCAATTAGTTTCAGTGAACAACATGCAGTAGTGCAATATAAATTAATTAAACTAACCAAATTATAAAAAATACTCCAGATTCATAAACACCGATTTCATTGTGTTCTAAGCAAAAAAAAAGCTTTGCAAGAAAATACAGAATCTAGGGCCATATGTATGAACACTTTTTCCCATAGATACAGAATGAGTAAAAACCTTTGCTACATCTGGCCCCTAGAGCCATACAGAGGAATATTGTGATGTCAGAGTCTTTATTAAAAAGATAGGAAACTTGATACTCAAATAAAAACACAGAAAATCATACCTTCTCAACAAAATAAGGTTTTAAACCTTTTTTCAATGTTTCAGAACCCTTTCAGAAGTCGGAAAATGTTTCCAACTAAAAAAGGGGGTTTTTGTGATCAATTACGAATCCCAAATAGGAGAATGCCTCAAAGGGGCACCCCCCCCTTCTGTTTAGGGGTGGCAACGAGATGTATCAATGATTTGCAACTGTATTTGTGGTCGCAAACCATTGATCAGTTATTGACTGCTGGATAGGGTGGTACCTGATTCATAAAGTGGAAACGAATAAATTCTTTTCCGCAATATACATTCTTTCATAGTTGGTCTAATAGACCAACTCAATTATATGATTGCCCTTAGTGGAACAAAGCTACGTGGTAAGCCTGTGGTCTGCATGACCTATATTGTCTCTACACTATAGTTGAAAAAAAACAGATTAGTCATAAATTGTACAAAAATACAGGAAGGTTAAAAAAATCATAAAATTATACGCACTTCCAATCAATTTCAATGTAAGTTTATATTACGATTCAGTAATTCTCCTGGTGCAGATAAGATTGACATTTAAAAAAACAAAGTGGCAAGCACAAAAATAACTCCTTCATATGTATTTCATATTCTATCTCCTCAACAGATGAAACCTCTGGGAAAATCTAGAACTGTTCCATCACCATTCAGCAATATATCCCAGAATATTCCCACATGGTTTCATAAATAAATGAGAACGGTTTGCACTAGATTTTAACGAGACACATGAGCATGAAAACTTAAAGCAAATGCTTTATTTGTTCATGGGCCTGCTGTTTCAACAATTATCCAGAAATAATCCTGAATGGACTTTTATAACTTTATCTTAATTCTCCCCTGCTCTTGTAAGCGACTGTTAAAATTTCTACTGTGATGATAGTTTCTTAGAAGGTGGGTATCCTCATTTTACTGCTATAATCACTGCTGCATCTGCTTTAGTCATAGTCTGGATAGCGCCTCTTACTTTGACAGGTACATTGGTGTAATCGAGGATGAAACTCATGTCAAAAACCACTGAATCAATGCCCCTTTATTGCATCCCACAGCTGAGCGACCACCATTATTGTTGTTGTTTTCTCCTACCGCCATGGCCTTAACTCTAGCATTGATCGTGTATGAGTAATTTTATTCCCAAGAATAGCGAGTTCCAGATCGGAAAAATAATTTTAAATCATTTTAACGCTTCTGGGTCATCAGTTATAAGACCCTAGAAGAAGGACACCAGTATTGGAAGAATCTGATGAATACAGGCTAGGTATAAAAGCCACCAACCTTCTATGCATTTTAATTTTTTTTTAATTCTTTACACCTTTTAGCACCTGAAAATAATCATAGTACTACAATGAGAGTTGATATACCAGGACAAGTAGCCATTCATGGTCCATTTAAATTGTTTAGCTCAACTCGCTTTGCCCTTCTCCTCAGGAATGTGGGATATCTACAACATGGTTAGCTGGACGAAGAACTGTTTATGGCCTGCAAATATCATCACAAATTTCCTTTTATCAGCCAACCTATTTACATTGTGTGGTTCCAAGAAATTACCTATTTGCTAATTTCGAATAATTTAATACAGCCTGTGACCTATTTGTATTTTTCCCATCACCATCTTACCATGCCCTTCCCTTACCCTCCTTTTTAACCGGCGTAGGCATAGAAGAGTCATTGCAGGTTCTGCACTTCTCCCCCTGCACCTCCATGAAAAACCCGGAATGCACTGGTTGCCTTTCTACTGGGCCAGGGTTGAGGAGCTCTGGATGTCCTTTATCCCTTTCCCCACCTCAATCCCACCCAATCTCACACACTCACAAACCTGAAGGTGCCCCCCCTCCTGGGATCTACCCAAGTGGTGTATGACCTCCAACATTAAAGCATTAAGCATTTAATATGAGGGTTAGAGAGCTTAACATCATTGATAAAGAGGAAGAAAAAGAGGGAGGAGGGAAGTGCCACCACACCCAGGAAGCACCAGGTGTGTAAGATGGAATATCACACATGAGGGGCATCCAGCACTTCGGCAAAATTGTGAGGAATAAGTCAGTTCAGAAAGAAACCCATAGCTTTATAATAATGGGAAACCTCTCCTTTATCTACATTCTTTTTCTCTTTTTCATCATTCTCCTTACTCATTGCACTTTGGTCTGCCCTTCACTTCCCTCTTTCTTATTTTGTTTTACTTTCTGGCTTTTTTCTGTCTTTTGTCAACTCCTCCCTCCTCCTTCATCCAGGGTGACATTACAATAGAGTACTCTCGAAACATTCAGGAGATATGTGTGAGTCTGCCAACACTAGGATATTTTTATCTCCTGCTTGTTTATTTCCCCTGGGTGTTTGATTTTGTATAGGAACTGTCTGGCTTCTTACAAAACAAAGAAAACCTCGTCCAGCTGATCTTCACATTGGACGCACGTATCATGCACTTGGACTAAATCCTGTGCTCTACTGCTTAATCCTGCTGATGCGTTTGTGGGTCCAAGAGGGGCTCTTAGTCCTGTGGGTGCCCCTGGAAACTGATAATCATGACTGCGAATGACCTGTTTTGAATTATGGCTCCTTGAACATATTTAGTGTTCTGGGTGGTTCTTCGGGTGCCAGTTAAACTCCAGCCTAAGATGCCTCCTTGTGCTGAACTGCGACTCTTACAACAGTTTGAACTTTTACTGATTTCTCTGCCAGAACTGTCTGTCATTGTGGACACCGACTACTGGGCATCCAGTAGCTCTGTTAAACGTAGACTGAGAATTTAGAAAATAGTCCGTTCAACCCCAAATCACCACTGTTCATTTGGGAGGGACTTCTTTTCTTTTTCGGAGGTGGAAATTTAGTTGCTTGGATTTCTGGACAGTTTTACGAAATTCCAGGTCACCTGGGGTTAAACCGTGCGTCTTACGCACCAAGCATCTAGGACCACTGATCATCTGGAGATGAATGCAGATATAAAGCTCTCAGCATTGTACATTGTAACATTTTGTCTAGCACCTTGGCCCTACTGACTGGATGTAGCAAACAAAGCTCAAAGAAAACCAATGCTGGTGTTGATTCAGTCAATCATACTGTCTAAGCTCTGTTATTCCCTATGTGTGTGTAATACAAAGAAAATTAATTCTTGACATTGGGTTTTATTGGAGTGGTTCACTGTTATATATTTAAGGTTAACTGAATTAATAGCATAAATGTGCTCCCCTGGCTTCTGTTTTCCCTCAAGGCTATCACTGTGCTTCCCAAAAACGGGAATTTAACATTACATTAGGTGGTGTGTACAGTAAATATTATCTCACCTTTAATAAAAACTACACATTTGGTATATTTTCCTGTTTATTACACTATATTGTTGGTCTGTCTTTGAACTTCATCTTTGCATACTGTGCATTTTCCACATTTATAGACACATTTCAACCTGTTATGTTGACTCTAAGTAGCTTGCGTGCTAAATTAGAGGCCCACCTGTCCTCCCAGACGTCATTGCACCTCTGTATCATCTGTTAATATTTGCTCGTGCTTCTGCATACCAAATTTGAGTTTTGATGCTTGGATTCTCTAAGGCAATTAAGCAAACTTCGTAGTCCTCAAATTTAGGATTTTACTTGTTACATTATGTTGTAAAGCTCATATATTTTCATAATCGTTGAGCTAGTTGATCTCAACATTGCACATGAAGAATAATAATATCGAAGTAGACAGATATTAAGAAGATACAGAATAACTCAAAATACGACTGTTTGATAGTGACATATATGACTATAAAAATGGTACATGACATGCATGATTGTAGGAGCATAAAGACAGGCAAGGAAGATGGAATCATGACAATTCAAAAGTGGTTTGAGGAGTGAAGAGGAGGGAATTGTTGACGGAACTCCTATTAATGTGTCAGTGAAGTATAGAAACATTTATCTTTGAAATAACATCAGCACAAATCAAATTGTCCTCTTTACACATAGATAAAAAAAAAAACAGCAGAAGCCAGCTTATGTCCAGGGGCAGGATCCACAGTTACCAGTGTCACTTGTTGGTGAATATATCATTTAAACAACAAGAATGTGTTGGATAAATTGTTGAATTAATCTCAGCCACTGGTAGTCACCCAGACTGCATCCCGGTCCATCTTTTTTCTCACACCATGCCACCTCAGCTTGGACCCAGCCATATGCAAAATCACTCGGTATGCTGCTCCAATAGGAACCATCCAGCTGGACTGTCAGGCCAGGTGAGGTCCTACCTAAACTGGAACACAAGGAACCCAAGAGTGGTTTCTCCCTTATCCAGGCTCATCAGTTGTATATAGCTTGGTGCCAATGGCAGAGTGAGCATGGGACCTATATATGGGCATACCCTTTACACTTAGGTCATCAACTGTAACAACAAAAAGGTGATGGATAGGATGCTAGCATTCCAGCTATCATTTTGATGCCTGTTTCTAAGATGATGTTGGCCACCAACCCAACTAAGGAGGTTTTCTGTGTTAATAAGAGCTTGGCCCACACCAGTGCCTTCAAAGCTAATATGATTCCCCTACAGAACTCTGTTCAGAAGCCATTGACTTCTTTCAATCTCCAATTGAGAACATTTTGAATTATTTCTTCTTGATTTCTGATCAGACTCCTTCCTTTTAGTCAACAGCCATGGACACCAGTTCCATCCTTACTTTCTCTTCTTTCACTCCTGCATACCAAAGACTGTTCTTTTGAAGATTAATAGTATTTTTTCAGGATCCTCTCTAGACACCTGTCCAATGTGTATAGCAAAGAAGCTTGCATCTGTCATCACTCTTGTGGCTAATCTATTTAACAATTTATTTGAATTAGCATTAGTTCGAGCTAATCAGAAAAAAAGGCCATGTCAGATTCCATATTACAAACGTATTTTACTTCTCTTGTTTGTGTCAAAGATAACCAAAAGCTTTTTATTTCAACATCTAACTTAATGTATTGAGACTTCTGGGATCCTGTACATTCAATAATCTGGGTGTAATCTTTTTTTTTTTTTTAGCATTGATACCATATTAATCTCAGCCAAAAATAATACCCGCATTACACTTGATGCTGCAGGTGAGGCTTAGCTGATTGTCTTGGATCTTTCTGTGGCTTTCAGAAGTGCCTCACAATAGTTTCTACGTGACTGCCTCTCTTTTACTGGAGTGACCAAGACTGCGTTGAAGATTCTCCTTTTTTTGGGAGACTGCTTTCAGGATGTGTTTCTGCCCCCTTTTCACTCAACCTTTAAGAGATTCCACTGTGGAGTTCTATGAGACTCTACTCTAAGCACAACACTATCCAGCATCTATCAAGCTGCCCTTCCGAATCTAATTCGAGCCTTTAACATCCAATGTTAGGCCCATACCAACAATACCCAACTGATCATATGACTAAGCCTGAATATTTTCTCTTCTTAATACCTTTTTAGGGCCTGCTTTGGAGTAGTTGTGTGCTGGATGCTGCCAATTCCCTAAATTTTAACATAATGCAGAAGTGTTTATCTTTGGAAACCTCCACTCATGGGTCTCAAGCTGGTGCCGGGAAGATCTTGACTCCCCTCCTCCATCAGCTGTGTAGGTCCACAGTTTAGGTTTTGTCTATGATACCCAACTTTCCTATAAAAAAACACATTAAAGTACTCCTGCTTCTTCTTCAATAACTAAGTGATCAAAAAATAATTTTCCTCTTCCCTGCACACTTCTGCAAAACATTTGTCAACTTATTTTTCCCCCTTGGACTACTGTAATTATTTGTATTCTACTCTACGCTCCTCCTTAATGGCGAGAATACAATGTATTGAGTATATGGTGATGTGCCTCAGCCTGGATTTTAGCAGGTACTCCAGTATTCTGACACATCTATACATGCCTGTTCAAAACAAAGTACATTTAAGGCCCTATGTCTCTGCCACGGAACCCTTTGTGGGCTCTCTTTTCACATTTTATGTTCATTCCATAAATGTTACTCCAATCTCGGGCCATTAACATAAGATTCCAAAAAATCACATATATCTCCTTGAAGGTAGAGTCTTCTCGGTAACTACCACAAAGAATGGAATACTCTAACTGCAAATAGCCTTTGCACGGTCAGCTATCACCAAACCTTTCATAGACTTCTGAAAACTCATCTCTGTCTGGTGTAGCACAGCTTCTTCCTCAAGCAGGCCAGGGCACCTTTTTCCTGGGTAATAGCATTTTTAAATTCTCATTCATTCATTTATTCAATCGTATTGTAGTCATCTTTCTCTAGCTCTTGATCAAACTATTAGAGCAGTGGTTCCCAACCTGTGGTCTGTGGCCCTCCAGGGGTCCCAGTGGGTCTACAGGCACTTCTCCAGCTGGGGCCTCTTCAACATGTTTGTGTTTTTATATTTATTACTTCCTTTGTGCAGCAGTTTTAGAAGCACAGCAAAGTTCCTTGTACATCCAGCAGCTTTCAGGCAAAAATAAAATCTTTAAGATAACTCAGGTGATTAATGAACCTGGTGGAAAGAGATGGGAGTTTTGTCTGGTGGCAGTTTTGACTTCTGCAAAGACCGTGTATCATGCAAAAAGCAATATTTTACGTGCATAGCACTGTGGGTTACTGCTTTTGTCACAGATATCCTTGTGTTACTGTGAGATATGAACTGCCATCAAAGAGCTGCATGCAATGTGAATGGCTTGAATTAAAAAGTTATGTTTTCCCAGTCTTTCATTATTCTTATGCTGCTAAAAAATGTTTGCTTGTGTAGAAATACATTCTTATTATTAAAGTAACCGCTAACCACAGTGTTATGTTCTCAAACTTGAGTTTGTGCTTCTCGAGACCAACACTCCTGGAAAATGCCTACCAGTGTGGATGACATGTGAATCCTACACCTAGTAGTCCCCTGTACTGTAAAGTGGTCCCACACCCTACACTAATATGAGAGGTGCTATTGAAAAAATGAATTACATGTGATAGAGAGGCTATGGATAGATGAGAGGCCCTTATGGTTTTACTTCCTTTTCCACCACAAATTTATTGTTAACAGCTTTCTCAGATCTTATGCACCTAAAAACTACAAAACTGAAATTGCTTGGAAAATGTAGAATTTGACCTGAGGATTCAGATTTCCTAAATAAAACTGAACTTTGAAAAATTAGTCACCTAGTGACAGTGTGAATTGTCCCATTCAAATCTTTAGATTTTTTTGCATATTTTTTCAGTATAAAATTATTATATCTTTAGTAATTCAAGTATTTGGTGTGTACTTGTAAACGTTATTCTATTACATTATTTTGTCTCAAGTTCATCACTATTAATGTAATCTATTCCTGCTTCTCTAAGAGCATCTACAAACTTTTCCATATTTCCCACCACCTCGATTTTATTATGCCTGTTTTCACTGACTGCGTTGTCTTTCATGACCTCTTTCATGTCAAACTTCTTTGAAGACCTGGACTTCATTTAAAATATCTCCCATACATTCTGCATTATTGGAGACTGCAAGTTTTCTTTCACATCTAAGCTAAATTGGATTAATTCAGGGGAACTTGATCATGAGTTGACTTGTTTTCAGCACTCAATACTTGCTTCCTTTAAATGTTCTTCACATGATCAAATGTTTAGCAAGTGTGTAATTCTGACCCCCCAACTAGCTTGTCTCATCTAATCTAAATATATTGTGCTATCACAAACAGATGTCTAGGTATTATTTTTCCATTTATATAGAGGTTCTGATTTTTCTTAGCATTTAAGCGCCTTAAACATTTAGTTGATTTTCACTATCTTCTTTTTATTTATATTTCAGTATTTACAACATTGTTGTGATTAAGCGCATTACCAGATTGTCTTTGTTTTCTTTTAGAAAATTTGGAGTACAATCTTGGTAAAGGTAAAAAGTCCATTTTCTTACACTTCCATGGGCATTCAAATTGAATGTCCACCTTTGTGAGATTTCGGCGAGCAGTTTGCAATGGTGTGTCTTACAGCTATCTTAATTAGATACTCCAGTAGGTGAAAAGACTTCACATATGTCCACTTAGGGTTTCTCTTTTATTTACTTGAGAGAGCTAGTAATCGAGATGGAGACCTCTAAAACACCCATGGTTTAGTCAACCACAAATTATAGCCTAAGTGCATACCAGGACTTCATCAGCTTTCCTATAGGAGGCACTGATCTGCGAAAGAGATTAAAAGCTTTGTGGCAGCATGTACTCCTCCCTGTCAAGTTTCATCATGCTCATCAACCGCATGCCAAAGTTCCAGTGTATTTGAAGAAAAATTGCACGGAGGTGGATACATTGCATCTTTTATGTTTTTTATGAATTATCCTAACTTAATTACAGACCTGTCATTTTTCTCTTCTCTTGTTTGCCACTGACTTTTAACTGTTTGCTTGGGTCACTAGAGAGACTATGAGATTGTGTCCCATGAACTTCCTCCTCTATAAAGATAATAGCCTCATTATAAATACCAGCCCGGAAACAGAAGTGCCAAAGATTGTAAAGATTTGTTCAAAATGTGTTGCTGAATGACTTCAAATAAAATAAACGTTATAATTACCAATTCATTAGATGGTGGATTATGACAACCTCGCTGCCTTCTAGGTAACTTCTGACTGTAGCAGTGAACTTATACAAGGATAGGATTGCTGATTTCAAGACAGTCTCTGCTAGAGCCAGACTCTCCAGTTGTGAAGAAGACACAGGCCACATGGATACCTGCTTTCTTTGCAAGGCCTTTGCAACATTGATCATTAGTGTCTCCACTCAATGCAGTATTTCAGGATTCCCTCCATGGGGCACAAGCATGAAAGCTCTGGAAAGGGAGCACAACCTCGTGCTTCACCACATGTCGGCAATGACAGACTGTGGCTTCAGAATGAATACATCAGAAAGTAGGCCACAATTACCCTGACTTTACATGGAACAATAAATGTAGTCTGAGGTTTGAAAATGGCTAGACTGCAGCAGTTAGGAGCCTTACCAGGTGAGCACTATCTTCTCCATCCAATCTTGACCTTCTCTTTCCTCCTTTTTGGGACTGTCCAGAAGATGAATTTGCCATATTTTTGTTTTTTTTGTTCTGACGAATGTGCAATGCCCAAATCTGCAAAGGGACACCAGAGCATATCTAATGTATAAAAATACACAATTCTGACTCGAATTAGTGTTTTATTGTTATGAATAGTTTAAGATTGATCCATCATCTAATATGTGAAGCACTTCTCTGAAAAAACGTTTATGAATTTCTCTGGACAGTTACCACAGTGAGTTTGCAGAAGAAGCTCCAGGGCATCCACAATGCTGCTGCAAAATTAGCACTTGGATGGCCTAGGTTTACTGCTGCCTCATGTCATTTACTCAGGCTAAATCGGCTCCCCGTAGCAAAGTGGATTACATTTAAATGTCCCTGCATAGGGTTTAGGGCTCTTCATCAGTCCATCCTACTGGAGAAAGACATTTTGTATTTACGTTTGCTCATTATGCTCCCGGGACGCATTGGTTCTCTCTGTCCCTAGATTCAGTCGTGTCTGGTCTGGGGGCGGAGCTTTTTCTATAGTCACAGTCAAAATTATAAAATAATGTGTCTCCTACACCTAAGAAAGTCTCTTCCCTCCCTCTTTTTTGTTAAAGACCCTATAGACCTGGTTATCTTCTAGACTGTACTTTCTACTCTTGTAAACTTGTGGATGCTGTGGTAGCCTGATTCGCCTGTTTGGATTTCTCCTTGGTTTGTAGTAATTGATTCACTTTCTCTGCGCCACGACACCTTTTAGGTATTTGCGCATTCTACAAAATCCCTAACATAACAGTTACGTTTTTTATTATATGTTTGCATTCTATTGCAGACAGCTGATGGGCATTCACATGGAATACCAACCTTTGTATGTTTCTCTTGTTTTTCACTTACGCTCTGGACATGACCAAATAATCTATCCCCAAGAATATAGATTCCCTTGTAAATTAGTCATCTAATGAATACTAAAACGATTGTCCTTGTGCCTAGCCTTACATGGTAAACAATTGGCTGTCGGGATTACCCCCTTACATGTCGTCTGTTTAAGTTGTAAAATCCATTATCACATCATTCACTGGATGGCCACCATGAAAAACAACCTACACAATGCTTTTCATCACAACATATTATAGGCACGCATAGCCCCATTCCCCCTTGCCAAGGAGTGCAATTTCTTCAATAGGAGCTTTTGAACCGTATTAACAAAAATAATGACGGCTTCTCGTGTTTCTGTGATTTTTGTCCGTCTCTAACCGGACCCTGCAAGCCAGGAGGGCTCACTTTCCTGCTTACCACCCTCCAGCCTGGTTTCGTACCCAGGATTTGAGCTTTGCCTCCAAGCAGCTTGTGGTGAGCGCGCGCGCACGCGAGAAAGATTTACTGGATCGTGGTGTGCCACATGTCTTTAAAATGACACTGCCCATTTCACACTGAAATTATTTCTAGAAAGAGCGGCTCCTATTACAGCAAGAGGCGCGCAGGCGTCGGGATTTATTGTTATTTATGGTCCCCGGGCCTTGTTTATGCACGACAGGTTAGGTGCGCGGGATAGAAATGCCATTATGCAAATGACATTGAATGTCCTTACCGCGCCTAAATAATTTTTGTGTTGGACGATTAAACCTCATCTGTTATTGATATGGGCTGCAGTCGAGCTATTAAAGAGTCCCAACAGTACTTACTTCCAGTAATGGGAAAATGGAGGAAGAAGCTAAACAATTGCCTCAAGTGGGCTGTGATTGTCTGCCAGGAGTGGAGCACAACAAACCCCTGAAATGAAAACCGTGTTTACTACTTAGGGGATAAATAAAGTGGGGAGAAAATGCAATAAATTACACTCTGTGATTTGAATCGGGCACGCCAGGGAATTTGCGTGTCTTTCAATCTGGTAGTATAGTTTTTTCCTGGTTTGAGGGATAAGTCAGGTAAATAAACCAGAGCGGTTGTTGTACACTTCATAATATACTGGATGGACGCTGTAGGGATCGGAGGGCGTTCTCATCTGAGAGAAGAGTCTTGTACAAAAAGGAGCTTAGCCCAACTCCATCATTGGTTCTGTCTGCTTTACTCAATGTGGACCAGTCTCTTCCTTTCTTCCTCCCCCCTCTCTCTCGCTCTCTCTCTCTCTCTGGGTCTGCTCTGACACAGCTGTGCAGTCACATTTTGATCAGTGTTGATAGCTTATGAATTCTAAAATTGACAAAATTTACAGAAAAATGAGCATAATCCGTCTTCCTTAGCTGCCTGTCAGGAGCTGGCTATACTTCATAATCCTCAATTACAGATGCTATTTTCAGGCATTTACATGCAGACATTACACGCAAATGAAAATGAGAAACAAAGAGGGGATGGAAATGCCGCTATTTATATGTATAAAAATGAAAACAGCAGGAACATAGAAACATATAATTTGAGAATTTTAGATTGGATTTGGGGGTAAAGAAGACCCTCAAGAATGCTTGCGTTAGAACAATTATGTTGCGTGTGTGTGTGTGCGCGCATGGACATATATGAGAGAAAGTGACTGTTCAGCGTATATACTGTTTTTCGGTGTCTGCATGTCTCCCTATTTCTAGATTGTAATTTTAATGCATATGAAAAATTGAAACACACCACATGTATTCAAAATGATTGCTTCAGTCACAGCTTTTCCTACAATTGCTAATATTCTAGAACATATTGGAACTGTCCAGACCGAATGAATAGTCATCAGTCCCTTGTAGTGTGGTTCTTTGTAGGGCTGGCCTTTAAGAAATCTTTAGCTGTCCAGCTAACGTTTTTAAAATTATATAAAGAGTAGATAGAATTAGGACGTTCTGCTCAAGGGTTTACATCCCCTGGCCAGTTAAACTGTCATTCACATTTTGCATCTGCCCATCACAGTATTTGTCACAGAGCAGTTGGTCAGCTCTCTTTAGCTAGCTGTTCCTCTTACTGTTAGTGACCATATATTTCCTGTGCACAATATGCACACCTTCCTAAAATAGTCTCTTTGACAGCCAAAACATCACCGTTTCCTGATTTTTTTTTGGGGGGGAGGTTAAATTTTCAAGGGCCTGGTAGCTCCTCACACACTGCTACCTGGTGGCTCACTAGCTGCCATCCGCATCCAGTGCAGGTACTGCTGTGGGAAACCCTATTTAGATGCAGTTTCCCGTTGTTTATTATTCAAAAAATACTTTAAAACCATTCAAAGATAGCCACCCATGTGTGAGCAGGCATGCCCATGCAGACACAGAGGGGGCTATCTTTGAATGGTGCAAATAACACATTATGGCAAAAAAAAAAGCTAAAAATGGACGTCTGCGTGTGCTAATAGTAAACTATAGCAAAGTTAATGTTTGCAGGTGTGGTCAAGGGGATTTTTATGAAAACTTGAAACACAGCCTTTCTAAAGCGTGTATAGAGGAACTACATCACCCTCTCCAGGTGGAATATACTATAGTCTGAAATATGGCGTCTGTATGTGTAGACAATATGAACCTGCAATTAACACCATGCATGTAGGGATGCAAAATGTACATTGGGCGCAAGTTTGCATCTTTATTTGGCTCTGTCAGCTGGAACATGTGTGCTGTAGTTTCACACATAGGATACCATTGATGCAAAATACCATCCACTAAGTGACCCCCATTTATTGAATTCTCCCCTGAAATGTGTTGTTGGTTCTCCAGGGATTATCTCAGGTAGAGGAATAGGATGGCCCTCACACTGTTGCCAACAACTGAAAATATGTTATGCTGTACTGAAGGTCCCGATGTCTTCCAGGGATGAGCAACACGTTGACAGAAGCCTTGACCTTTTATGATAAGATAGTGGACATAGATGAAGACAGTGTTGCTACAATTGTTTTGTTGGATTTTTCTGTGGGCCATGACTTCATCAAAAATCATATCTTTCTATACAACAGTTGAATCTGACAATTCAAAGCACACACATAAAGTGGATCAGCTTGTTTCTTTTGAGCCATGGATAATCTGTAGCCCTCTCGCCATTCAAATATTCCTCTATGCCAGCTCATTTCAGAACCTCGAAGTGGTCATCAGTCTCCCCTTTGCTCTTGAATTTTCCTATAAGACGTTATTCAAAATTGAATAACAAGTAGATATTAATGTTACTGAAATATTCTTGTGATTTATAGCTTGCTAATGATTTCCCTTGCGGATGGCAGTTTGTTGCTTAAAGCTCAGCTGCAATGAATAAAAAAACCTCTGCAATCGAGTAGGATTGCCCTCACAGGACACCGGCTTTGGCTCAACTGGCTGGCTGATGTGGTTGCTTCTCCAAACCCATGGTGATGGCATGGCACTTGCGAATCCTAGACGGCTTCATCCTTTCATTTGAAGAGCAGGCAGATGCAGTTTCTTCCTAATTAAATTATTGCTCTAGAACCCCATCTTAGCACTTTCTAAAACTATCAGTGTCCTAAATACTGAATTTCTTACCGAATAGTCTATAAAATTGCTGTTTATCTTGTGTTTCTGTCGAGTACTAACTAATGCTTGCAACTAATTTTGAAAGTCAGTCACTTTTTGCATCTTTAAACATCTTGCCATCCCTCCAGTCCTTCACTCTTTACATTGAGTGTCACTTTAGAAATGAACGCCCAATAAGCTGATCTGCTTGGTTCAGCCAGCCTTCTGTCAAACTGGAGCCCAGCTTTCTGATAATTGTTTTCACAGTTACCAACCAAGTCAATCTTCATATCTACGATAACCCTAAAGTGCTTCTCCCAGTGTCCAGAAGGGAGAGGGGGTAGTCCCTTCACTCCTCATGCAGCAGAACTTCTCATCACCTGAATTTCTGTTATTGTTTAAGAGCCTGCCCTTTATAACAATAGTCTCATTTGCATATTTCTGTTAACTAAATATAAATTACTCTGTAAATT
This sequence comes from Pleurodeles waltl, assembly GCF_031143425.1. Lineage (NCBI taxonomy): Eukaryota > Metazoa > Chordata > Amphibia > Caudata > Salamandridae > Pleurodeles > Pleurodeles waltl. The sequence continues at coordinate 188,140,348 of NC_090437.1, forward strand.
CATGAATCAATTGGGCATTTATTTGCTTAATATAGTTGCTTAATATAACATAGCATAACCACAGCTGGGTCCGATAGTATTGCACTTTGCCTGCATAGCGGGCAACTGAAGGAAATGGGAGTCCTTGTGAAAGTAGTAAAGATTCATGATAACAGCCACGTTACGAAGGTCTGGCTGGAGATTGTACATCTCCTAGCACCTCTTGAAGGAAGATCTACCACAACCTGATGTCACATCTGGTTGTAGAGGTGCACATGTGTGGCAATTCATGTAGACACATTGGTAATATCCTCCAATTCTGGGGAGAACTATTGTAAGTGCATGTAATATGAAGAAGCCCTGTTAACCTGCCTGTCAGTCATACCATTGTTGTTGTTTCCGCAATGGTATCAAAGAAGACAATTGAAAAATGCTCTCCAGGGGAGATCCCTTTCATTACCGCATGAGACATTGCACCTCTTCAGCTGTTACCATTACAGCCTCCAGCAGTAAGAATAAATGGTGTGCCAAGCCGCAGGTAAGCCCTGCCGTTCACACAGCAACCCAAACCATTCCTGCCCTTTATCTGAGCTGTTTCTACAGGACTCTGTAACTTACAGAGTTGTGAGTTAGTGTCAGGCAGGGACTGTTCGGCTGCTGTGTGGGTGGTAGGGCAGCCTGCAGCGTGAAGCAAAAGTCATTCTTGATGCTGAAAACTTCTGGGTGGAGAGAGCAAAAGTGTAATGTAACCCACATCCCATCCTATATTAGGCAGATTGCAGTATCCATGCTCTATCTGCATGATCTTTTGGTAGATTCCAGTTTGATCACAGCCCTTGGCGTGCACATAACGCACTATTAATCCATCCTGCAAATTCCTCACCTCATTCTCTACTGGCCTTTTGATACGGACTAATGTCTCCTTTTGCTATCAGAATGTCCACTTATACCAGGGGGCATGGTATGGGCCATGTGGTCAACGACCTGCTTTCTTTTTGTCAATCCTTGACTTTCAGCTACCTCCTAAACTGGCCACACTTGTGATTTCAGTGTCAATCACAACCTCTATTGTTCACTATAGTTTTATTAGTATACATTAACCCAGAGCTCACAAATCAAACCTTGCCTTCTAGCTGCTGTTCTGTTCATACCACATCCTGGAGTAGATTGAGGTCAAGATCAGACAGATTCTAAACAATGTGAACCCCTCAAACACCACAGCAAGAGCTCACCTATATATATGATTCAGAGATGACCTTCAGAGGGCAAAATAATGGGGTCTAGACTTGGAGTGCAGTGAGAAGAAAATTATTTCACCTGCGGACCAAACACAATGTGCTGTTCACAACAGAGGCTACAATCAGGCAATTCACAGAGTGAAGAAAAGTTATTTCCAGGCTTGCAGTTTAGCTGCTGATAACACTTCCAAGGAGATCTTCAAAATCTTCCATGGGCAGTCCCTCATCAATAAAAACAGCTCTGGCCCTTTGCCAGCAGTAGTATGTCCTTCTTAACTCCTCATTGGACTTCTGCTCACACAGATGTTTCACAGGTCGAGTGCCATTTTGAACAAGGATCTAGTGTGCCTATAAAGAGAAATACAGAGGGAATGCTACAGCAAATATTCATATTTATCCATATTGTTATAGTGCTCTATCTTGACTGGATAATCTGTGTTTATCTGCAGGACTCTGCAAAAAACGAAGCAAAGCCCAAGTGGACCCAAAATGTTTATATCTACCAAAGGTTCAGTTAAAGACCTCTGACCATATCAATGCAGTGAGCTACACTGGCTCTAAATCAATGAATACACAGGTTCAAAAAACTTCCTGTTGCACAAAGCGTACCTCCAGGTTATCTCTGTCAAATATGTCTGCCTATCAGCTTCCCAGATGCATAAAGTCAGCACCCATGACTTTGCTGTCCCTCTCTTACCGGAGAAGATTTTTGGAAAGTTAAAAATTCATGCTCTGGAACTCACTCAGCCTCACCTCTATCTCAAACCAGGTTAAATGAAGTTAATAAGATACTTGTGATACAATTTGCCTGTTGACATCACTGACCTCTTTTCAATTTATTAATTTGTGATAAATAATAGTGCCAGCCCAAAGGCATGTGTCCTCTGTTCAGTGCATGTATATCTGATCACACAAACTCTGACACTAAGGGGTGATATTGCCATATATAAGAAAGGATCTTGTGATTCCACTCCAGTTATATGCCTAGAACTTTACTGGATAGAGTTAGCAAGCTTTACTCAAAATACATATTATATCTCTTGGAAGACTGGTCAATGAAGGCCTTTTTATGAGACATTATTCCTAGCAATGTGGCTTGAGAGCAAATTGCTTAACTTTTTGCTGTTCTCCCTGTACCTAGCCGACGTATCAGCTGAGCTAATTAAAACACCATGGGCCAGATTTAAAAAACGTGGCGCTACACTGAGTGCAGCACCACTTTTCTTGCGCCCCTTAGTGCCCCCCCCCCCAACGCCACCATGTGTGTGCCGTATCTGAGTTACAGTGTACCGTGGCAGTAGTTAGGGAACTAGCATAAACATTTTTGATGGCAGTTCAGAGCTTTGCAGGATTAGCATCAAAAGTTTTGACACTAATCCTGCAAAGCCCATTGTGGTCCATTGTAAATAATGGTGTACCTCCTTTTAACGCCGAAGGGTTAAGAAGCGCTATCTCTTCCACAGGGTAACATGAGGATTGCCTTGAAATATCTTTTAAGTGTAACTTTCCATTTGGAGCAGCTACAGATATTGAGTTTTGTGTCTCTGAACTCTCAATTGAAAAATACAAACATATTTTGGTGAAGCTGGTTTTTAAACTGTGAGTTTGAAAATGCCACTTTTCAGAAAGTAAGCATCTTCTAGCTTAACCATTCTGTGCCTCTGCCTGTCTGCTGAATACACATGTGGGTCAGGATGACAGTTGGGCTGTGTGTGCATTCACTCTAGACAGTTACACAGAGGGAGCTGAGGTGTGTCCTGCATATCCCGATAGCCCTTTACCAGGCTGATGGGTCTTACTAAGCTGGAGTGGAGGGAGTAGCTGACACCTGCACCTGAATAGGGCTGTGTCTGTCCTCACACAAAGCAGTCTCTAACCCTCTGGAGTGTTTCTATGACCAAGGCAGGGAAAGGCAGGGTCTCGTGCACTACAAAGACTTCTCTTTGAAGTTTGCCTACTTCAAAATCAGAAATGGGTATAAGTACTGGACCCCTGACACCACATAGTTAGAATACTTCTGGACTGAGGGCATTCTGTCAGGAAGAAGAGCTGGGTGCTGTAGGAGGGACTGCCACTCCCACTGTTGCTTTGTTGTGCTGACCTGCCGCTTGCTACTTCTGTCTTGGGAGGGAAAGGTCTGAACTTTGCTTTCTACATCCTGCTTTCCAAGGCTCTCCAAGGGCTTGAAGTGAGCTTGCCTCCTGTTAAGAAGCCTCAGGGACATCAAAGACTTCATCCACTAGTGCCTGGGCTCTTCTGCTGAAAGTCTTGACTTGCCAAGTGGTGCTAACTGCAGTCCCTGGGCCCTAAGAAGTGTAAGATAGTGGCCTCAAAGAGAAAATTCACTTAGTGATGCACCACAGATTAAAAATCAACGCAGTGCCTGTCCTGCAGCTGGAGAAACAATGCTGCACCTGTCTTGTGGCTGCAAAATCAACGCAGCTCCTGTTTCACTGTGGCTTCATCAACACAGCGCATCTGGATTTTCCATACATCATCCTTGGGCATCACTTATTCATCTACCCCATACCTCAGTAAGGAACTGAAGCTGCATGTCTGGAATCCAATGCTTCATCTTTCCCACGAGGAAAGAACTGACGCATCATCTCCTATGCCAGTAAGGAATCAATCCATCGCCTCTCCCTTGAGGAAAAAATCAATGCATCACCTCTCCTGCGCATTATGGAACCAACGCATCGTTTAGTTTCTTCAGCACCTCACCTCCCTGTGGCCACATTGTGTTTGTTTTTGACACATTCATGGTAATTTGTGCCAAAAAGATACAGCCATTGATTCCTATGGATTAAGACTCATTTAAAGTTTTAATAAGGGATATCTTTACTTGTGTATGTTGGATTTTTCTCGTTTTGGTTTTGTTTTGCTACCTAAATATTGCCTATTTTTCTAAACTGGTGTGGAGTACCTTTGTGGTGTTTTCACAGTGTTACTGTGTGTGGGTGCAAATACTTACCCATTGCCTCTAAGATAAGCCTGACAGCTCGTGCCAAGCTACAAAAGGTGTAAGTAGGGGTTATCTTAGCTGTGTGACTCCCTTACCCTGGCTGAAGTGAGCATCCCTAGGTGGACAGGGTGCAAACCACTGCCAACTAGAGGCCCCATTTCTAACATTGGTGGTCAGCGTTGAGGATAGGACTTGTATTTGTGCTTGACATACAGTGATTGGTGTAGACTACTTCCATATCACAGACCATTACACAACCACATACTATTGTTTTCCTTTTTGGCCTTTTTTTTGCTTTTTGGAATTCTTGAGCAACTTCTGAGTTTCATCCACAATCATGTCTCAGTCTGGTGAGCCTTCAGCAGTTTTTGCAGATTCGGTATTCAAGGAGGAGAGGTTGTAGACCTATATGGTGCCTCACCTCAAAAATGTCTGCAATGCGTTCAAGTGTGCTTTTAAAGGCCTCACTAGAAAGGAAGAGCTGGTAAAGTTGCTGAGGGATTGGTTGGTAGCCGGGGAGGCCGGTGAGCATGCAGAGGTATTCAGTGTGTATCTGGAGGAACAGAGCCTGCCCGGGATTTTGTGGCACAACAGGAAATGCCTGGGAGAAAGGCACCCTCCAGAGCAGGCAGCAGTGCTTTCTCAAAGGGTCTGATCCCAGAGGATCTGGAAGACAGACATTAAGCTAGGAAGCACACTTTGGAGCTTGAACAGCTCAGGATGGAAATGGAGCCAATGAAACTGGCCATAGAAGAAAGGAAAATGATCTTGGCTCATGAGCTGAGCTTAAAAGAGCTGGACTTGAAAGGCAAGGCTAACACAGATGGTGACAGCATTTCACAGTTCATTCTGAGAGAACGGTGAACCAACCCAAGAACCTAGGGAAAGAGTACACTAAGGAAGATGCCATACACAGGTGGTTTCAGGGCCTTGAGGCAGCTCTCACATGCACAGCACCCGAGAGAAAGATTGGGCGGGCAGGTCTGTGGAACTACTTCACAGTGGAAGGGAGGGACACCATGCTGGTACTAGTGGCAGCTAGCGAGCTCACCTACACTACTATGAAGGGTGCCCTTTTTACTGGGTGTTTCCTGACACCAGAGATGTACAGAAGACAGTTTAGGAACAGTAGGAAACTTGATTCACAAACCTGCCTTGAGTACGTGGATTCCTTTTGTATAGCACTGGATGGCTGGGTGAAGGGCAGTGAGGTAACAGATTATCAGCAGCTGTACACTTTGTTTGTATGGGAGCACTTGTCTAGTCTTTCTTTTTCAGAGCTGCGCCAGCACTTGATTGACAGCAGGTTTACTGACCCCAGGAAGTTTGCTCAGGAAGCGGACTGCTAAATGAGTACCAAGGTCCACAAGAAGTTGTATGTGGGAAACTCAGTGAAGGGTAGGCAGGGTTCCCATCAGAAGGCGGGCAAAGATAAGAGTAAGGAATTCTCAAAAGGGCCCCAAACTAGTTCCCAGGGTAAGGATTCCCATCCCCCTGTCAAGAAGAAGAGGTGGTTCCCTTCACGAAAGCCTGCAGGGAAGGGACCCCTAAAGTGTTTCGCCTGTAATCAGGAAGGGCATTTCAGGGGGAGTCTCACGTGTCCCAAGCAGATACAGTCCCCCACCGGTGGGCAGATACTAGGGGTGGCAAGTGTAGTGCTTGGGGAGGAGTTGGCCCTAGTTAGTGGTGGGGAGCCAGCTGAGTTAACCCTAGTCTCCATGGGTAAGGGTGAGCGGGCCCAGAGAACCCTCATGCCTGATAACACTAAGACGTTCAGGCAGTGGGTGACCATCAATGGTAGGTGGGTGATCTTTCTGAGGGACACAGGAACCAGTATGACAGCTGTCCGCTGTCATCTGGTGTCTGAGAAGCAGGTGATCCCTAATGTAGTCCGCCAGGTTGTAGCAGTAGACAACAGTGAGCGCCAGTGCCGGTAGCTCAGGTTCCCTGTGAATGGAGGGGGTCTAATTTCCTTGAGGATAGCTGTGAGCCCATCCATGCCTGTTGACTGTCTGCTAGGGAGTAACCTGGAGCATACTGCCTGGAAGCAGGTGGCACTCAGGTCGCACTTGGAAATGTTAGGATGGCCAGAGTGGGTGAGCATGACCTCATAGTCCATGACTGCCAGAGAGGGTGATCAGAAGGACCTGGATTCTGAAATAGTCACTTCGGTGCCTGCCAGGAGAAGAAGGAGGGGCAAGGGGCAATGGGAACCCTCTCCTGAGAACTCCACTGTCCGGGAAGAGGCTGAACCTGAGGGGAATGCCCCAGAACCGACAGGAAAAAAAGTGGCCGAACTGGGGGACTTACCTGAGGTGACTTATTGGCAGCTGGAAGGAGGCCCCACCAGGGAGTTCTGCGTAGCACAGAAAGTGTGCCCCACTCTTGTGGGTCTTCTGAAACAGGCCGAGGCCCAGGCAGCTGGTGTCATCTCTGGACCTCACCTGATTTACTGGGAGAATGATATCCTGCATGGAGGGACTTAGGTTGCTGACCCTTAGGCAGCCTATGTGCTGGTGGTACCCCAGTGTTTCAGAGTCTTGCTACTGGGTCCGGCTCATGATGTGCCACTGGCAGTTCATTTGGGGCAGGACAAGACCTTTGACAGGCTTGTCACCCACTTTTATTGGCCCCAAATGAGGAAAAACCCAGATGTGTTCTGTAGGACCTGTCAAATCTGCCAGGTGACTGGCAAATCTGGGAAGAGGGGCAAGGGTCCTCTTCAACCATTTCCTGTCATGAACACACCTATTGAGCGGCTGGGTATTGACATTGTGGGGCCTCTGGATCCCAAGACAGCCATGGGCAACAGGTTTATCCTTATCTTCCTGGAACATGCCACCTGGTATCTGGAAGCTATCCCTCTGAGGACAGTGACTAAACCCTACGTGGCCAGGGCACTTATGGGGATCTTTATCCTTGTAGGTTTCTCAAAGAAGGTGGTATCTGACCGGGGTACCAATTTCATGTTGTTGTACATGAAAGTCATGTGGAAGGCGTATGGTGTTACCTACAAGTTCACCATGCCGTACAACCCCCAAAGCAATGTGTTGGTTGAGAGGTTCAACCATACCCTGAAGGGCATGATTATGGGTCTCTCAGAACCCATAAGGCATAAGTGGGACATCCTGTTGCCATGCCTGTTGTTTGCCTACAGGGAGGTGCTGCAGAAGGGGGTTGGCTTCAGCCTTTTAAGCTTCTGTATGGGCCCCCTGTGAGAGGGCCTCTTGGTTTGGTGATGGAGGGCTGGGAGCAAGCTCCTAAGAAGCAACCCCAGGATGTATTCAGTTACATGCTGGTCTTCAGGAACCAGACAAGCCGCTTCTGGAAACTCACCTAGGTGAATCTGGAAGCTAGTTGGCGGATCTGAAACACTAGTATGACCAGAATACCACTGTGGTCAAGTTTCAGCCTCTCCAGAAGGTGTGGGTGATGGCCTCAGTAAAGCCCCATGATCTCCAAGACCATTGGTCTGGGCCATTTGAGGTGAATTAGTGCAAGAGTAATGTCACCTACCTGGTGGACATGCAGGACCCTTTTTAGGGTCCTGCACGTGAACTGCTTCAAGGCGGGCTTTGAGAAGTATGATTTCACCATGCTCTTGGTCATGGGTGGTGGGTTGGAGGAGGAGAGTGACCCTGCCCCCAACCTCTAGTCTTCCAAAGAACAGAATGGGTCAGTGGGGGATGTGAACTTCTCCCTTACTCTGACCCTAGAACATCAGAGGGACTGTCACCAGTTACTGAGACAGTTCGCCTCTATGTTCTCACTCATCCCTGGAGTCACCTACTTGTGTATCAATGATATTGACTCTGGGAACAGCCTGCCTGTAAAGCACAAGTCTTACAGGCTGACTGATAGAGTGAGGAACAGAATTAAAGAATACATCTATAAGATGCTGGAGAAAGGAATGATTGAGCACTCGAACAGTCCTTGGCCCAGCCCAGTGCTTCTTATCCCTAGGGCTGATCCACCCATTGTCACACATGAACTGAGGTTCTGTGTTGACTACCTGGGGCTCAGTGCCATGACCAAGACTGACGCGCACCCCCTCCCCCGAGCTGATGAGATCATTGACCTGTTGGATGCTGCCAATTTCCTCAGCACGTTTGATCTAGCGTCTGAGTGCTGGGAGATTGCCTTAACCGAGGGGGGCCAAGGAGAGGTTGGCGTTCTCAAAACCAGAGGGGCACTTCAGTTCTGTGTGATGCCCTTTGTGTTGAAGAATGCCCCAGCCACATTCTAGAGGCTGGTCACCCAGGTCCTGGCTGGGTTGGAGAACGTCAGTGCCACCTACCTAGCTGACATTGCTGTCTTCAGCTCTAGCTAGGAGGACCACTTACACCACCTCCAGTAAGTGTTGAGGGCCCTGCAGAGTGCAGGCTTCACTATCAAGGCCAGTAAGTGCTAGATAGGGCAGGGATCTGTGGCATGCCTGGGACACCAGGTTGAAAGCGGCCGGGTGGCACGCCTACAAGCTAAGATTGACACCATTCTGGCTTGGGCACCCCCAAGATGCAGGCAGAGGTGACAGCTTTTTTAGTCTCACCGGGTACTACAGGAGATTCGTCAAGGGGTATTGCACCATTGTTGCCCCCTTGACCGAGCTGACTTCCAGGAAGTCGCCACATCAGGTGATCTGGACAGAGGTGTGCCAGACTGCTTTTGTCACCCTGAAGGAGGCATTGTGCACAGTACCCGTGCTCAAGGCTCCTGACTTTTCCAAGGAATTTGTGGTGCAGACAGATGCCTCAGAGCATGGTGTGGGAGCTGTGCTTTCACAGCTAAACAAACAGGGCCTAGATCCACGAGCAGCCTTTATTAATATGAGTTTACTTCCCCGGGATCAGAGGTTGGGTCAATTGAAATGGGAAGCTTTTGATGTGGCCTGGGCACTGAAAAAGCTATGACCCTACTTGTTTGGGACTCACTTACAGGTTCAAACAGACCACAGACAGCCTAGATGGTTAATGCAGATGAGGGGTGAGAATCCTAAACTGTTGAGGTGGTCCATCTCTGTACAGGAATGGATTTTACGGTGGAAAACCTCCCTGGAACAGAACACGCTAATGCTGATGGTCTGTCCACGTTCTTCTGCCGAAGTGATGAGAACTCCCTTGAGGGTGGATAGTTCTCCTCACTTTCAGCTGTGGGGGACACATGGTAGACGTCGTGGTATGGTTTCCCCTGTCTTTTTGCTTCTGACAACCTGGTTTTGATATTGTGCTGAATTTCATTTTTGCTGGGTTTAGGACTCTGTGCACTTCACCACTGTGATAAAGTGCAAGCGCTCCCTGTCTAAATTGTAGTGATGATTGGCATGCTTGATTTACTAGTAAGCCCCTAGTAAAGCACACTTTAGGGCCTATAAATCAAATGCTGCCAGTGGGCCTGCTGAACTGATTGTGCTGCCCATATGAGTCGCCTTGTAAACATGTCCCATGCCTGCCACTGCAGTGCCTTTGTGTGCAGTTTTAAACTGCCATTTCCACATGACAAGTGCGCCCACTTGCCAGGACCAAACCTTCCCTTTTACTACATGTAAGTCACCCCTAAAGTAGGCCTAAGGCAGCCCCATGGGCAGGATGCAGTGTATTTAAAAGGTAGGACATGAACTGATATGTTTTACATGTCCTTTTAGTGAAATACTACTTAATTAGTTTGTCACTATTGCATGCCCTATCTCCGCAACAGGGCAACATGGGGATTGCCTTGAGATATCTTTTAAGTGTAATTTCCGATTGGGAGCAGATAAAGATGTGAAGTTTGGTGTCTCTGAACTCACAATTGATAAATACATCTTTTGGTGAAGTTGGTTTTTGAACTGTGAGTTTGATAATGCCACCTATATAAAGTGGACATTTCCTTCCTTAACCATTTTGTGCCTCGGTCTGTCTTCTAAATACATGTCTGTGTCAGGATGACAGTTGGGCTGCATGTGCATTCACTCTAGAGCAGAGGTCTACAAACCTTTTAATGCCGCGCCCCCCCAGTTGAAAAATAAAAATCATTGGGCCCCCCTCAGAATTTTTCACAATTATTTTATAAACATGGCAATGGTTGAATATGTCTAAACCTATTTAAACATTGCAGTTAAGTACTGTTACCTTTTTAAAACTGCAATAACATGCTTCTGCTTAAAACAAAGGCCTGTTATCTGTAAAATATTTATTTTGGCCAGAATCTGGGGCCCTCCCTGGGATCACTTGAGGCCCCCCTAGGGGGGCCCGCCCCCCAGTTTGAAGACCTCTGCTCTAGAGTAACACAAAGGGAGCTGAGGTGTGCCCTGCATATCCTGATAGCCCATCACCAAGCTGATGGGTCTTCCTGAGCTGGAATGGTGGGAGGAGCTGACATCTGCACCTGAATAGGGCTGAGTCTGTTCTCACACAAAGCAGTCTCCAACCCTCTGGAGTGTGTCTGGGGTCAGGGCAGGGAAAGGCAAGGAAAGGCAGGGTCTTCTGCACTGCAAAGACTTCTCTTTGAAGTTTGTGTACTTCACAGACAGAAATGGGTATAAGTACTGGACCCCTGACACCACACAGAACAGTTCTGGACTGATAACATTCTGCAAGTAAGAAGAGCTGGATGCTGTAAGAGGGACTACCACTCTGCCTGTTGCTTTGTTGTGCTGGCATGCTCCTTGCTGCTTCTGTCCTGGAAGTGAAAGGACTGGACTTTGCTTTCTACATTCTGCTTTCGAAGGTTCTCCAAGGGCTTGAACTGAGCTTGCCTCCTATTAAGAAGTCTCAGGGACATCAACGACTTCATCTTACAATGCCTGGGCTCTTCTGCTGAGAGTCCTGACTTGCTAAGTGGTGCCAACTCCAATTCCTGAGCACTTGGAAGTATAAGAGTGTGACCAGAAGGAGAAAATCCAGCAACCGGCGCACAGCATCTGTCCCGCAGCTAGAGAAAAGATGCAGTGCCAGTCTTGTGGCTGCAGAATCGATGCAGGGCCTGTTTCACCACAGATCCATCAACACAGCGATGGGATTGTGCACGCATCATCCTTGGGCTTAAATTTTTCTTCTACACCTCAGTAAGGAACTGAGGCCGCATGTCTGGAAACTGAGGCCTTCCCGCGAGGAAAGAATCAATGCATCCCCTCCCCTGCCAGTAAGGAACCGATGCATCGCCTCTCCTGTGAGGAAAGAATTGACGCATCACCTCCCCTGCGCAGTAGGAATCTGATGCATCACGTTGCTTTTTCAGCACCTCACCTCCCCTGTGACCCGCATCTTCTTTGTTTTTGATGCATCCCAGGTACTTTGTGCTAAAAAGATACAACCATTGATCCCTATGAATTAAGACTCGTTTAACATTTTTAAAAGTGATATCTTTAATGGTGTATGTTGGATTTTTGTCGTTTTGGTCTTGTTTTACTGAGATAAATATTGGGTATTTCTTTAACTGGTGTGGAGTACTTTTGTGGTGTTTTCACTGTGCTACTGTGTGTGAGTACAAATACTTCCCACATTGCCTCGAGATAAGCCTGACTGCTCGTGCCAGGATGCCAACGGGGGTGAGCAGGGCTTATCTTAGCTCCGTGTCTCCCTTTCCCTGACTAGAGTGAGGGTCCCTTCTTGAACAGGATGCAGACCACTGCCAACTAGATACCCCATTTCTAACACTGATAATTTAATTCTTGATTCATAGCTTTTTTTTTGTAATAATGTTTTTTATTTGGATATCCTAGCCCGTCTTATAGTCATCGTTCTATTCACTAATCACCCTGGTGTGTTAATTGTTTTAATTTGCTGTCACGAGAATAGTTATTGGATTTAGGGTTTTTTTTTGTTCAAGAAGTAAAGACATACACACACATAGGCTTTCTTAAAGATGAAGCAAAACTACTGACCCTTTGTCAAAAGCATCTTCTGTGCAATATATTGCTGTTTGTGTCTTTTAAGTTCACTACTAACAACACAAACTTAAGCTTCTGAGTCAGGGTACAGCTTATCTCTGCTCAAGTGTTCAGCATAGGAGCCTTCCTCCAAACTTACCTATTTGGAATTCCAAGATCTTACTTCATTAAGGGATTTTATTTCTATGACTTCTGTGACCAGCACAAACGTGTCCCCAGTATCTGCAACACACATCTCCTCAGAAAAAAAAAGACTGATTTGCTTTGCCATTACTTGTTTGGTTTTCTGTTTCTCCCATCATAAGATTGTTGGTTTTGTCGTGCATTACACGGTTGAAAATCTATGACAGAGTCAGTTGGCTAAAAGAAGCTGGACAGAGCAAATTAAATCTCAAGTAGCTTATCTGATTTAGTTCCCTTGATTTCACATAAGGAAATTCCAATAACTATACCTGTGACAATATAGAGCACACAAAAATAATTGAGTCAGCCATGTCGGGTACCCAAAGTTGTGTACAGAATGTCAATCTGTGGTATATTGGATGGTTACTTGTATCTTTCTGCCAGTAGGATGGAATATACCAGATTTACAGACTACTCACAAGTAAATAGAAATTAAAGTTGTCAGACATTTACAAAGGCAAGAAATTCTAACAATAATTTGCACAATTACAAAACACACCTTACTAACTTTTCTAGTTTAGCTAGATTTTTATTTATTCATTTTTTAAAACACATTTTATTGATTGAGGTCAACAAATAAAGAAACATAAAATGTTGAAATAGAAAATGCAGAAACAAAAGAAAAAGCCCCCACATTTCACCCTCACTCCCGCCCACATCCTGCTAAGAAGATAAAGAGCATTTCCAGTAACCAGAGCACCTGGTCCATTCACCACCAACCCCATCCTATCCCATAAACATAATAAGATCATCATCCAACAGCTGTCATATAGTGTGGAGAGGTTCCAACACAATGCCCCTATAATCTGCCCACGCCTTCAATATCTCCAGGTACTTTTGTGAACAGCCCCAGGCCTTATACACCGCCACCTCCAAACTCGCACAATGATCCATGCCTCTTATTCACACCTCCAGGGACAGGGGCTGGGGGGCCGTGACACTCCACTCCCTCACTATGGGGGTCATTCTGACTTTGGCGGGCGTCGGAGGCCGCCCGCCAAAGTACCGCCGTCAGAATACCGCTGCGCGGTCAAAAGACCGCCGCGGTAATTCTGAGCTTCCCGCTGGGCTGGCGGGCGACCGCCAGAAGGCCGCCCGCCAGCCCAGAGGGAAACTCCCTTCCATGAGGATGCCGGCTCCGAATGGAGCCGGCGGAGTGGAAGTGGTGCGACGGGTGCAGTTGCACCCGTCGCGATTTTCAGTGTCTGCATGGCAGACACTGAAAATCTTGGTGGGGCCCTGTTAGGGGGCCCCACGACTCCCGTTACCGCCAGCCAGGTTCTGGCGGTCAAAACCGCCAGAGCCAGGCTGGCGGTAAGGGGGTTGGAATCCCCATGGCGGCGCTGCCTGCAGCGCCGCCATGGAGGATTCCCCAGGGCAGCGGGAAACCGGCGGGACACCGCCGGTTTTCCGTTTCTGACCGCGGCGGTACCGCCGCAGTCAGAATGCCCATGGATTCACCGCCAGCCTGTTGGCGGTGCATCCGCGGTCGTTGGCCTGGCGGTAGTCTACCGCCAGGGTCAGAATGACCCCCTATGTCTTATTTAACCAGAGTCACACCCAGGAATAATAAGGACAGCTCATAGTGATTACCTCACAGTGTGCCTGTGTTATGAAGGAGAAAGATTTTTGGGTCCATGGGGATTGTCATGTTTTAAGACCCCATCCAAACAGGATATCACCCCACACCAGAACCAATCTAATGCACGGTAGCCACATAGTGTGTGCAAAAGTGTACCATGCTCCGTGTCATAATGAAGGCAAGGCAGGGAAGTGATCACTCCCATCCATCACAACCGTTGACGGATAAAATAGACGTTTAGAGATATTGAAACTAGATCAGCCTGAGTCTGGCTGCGGTGGCCGCGGCCTGAGGCATTGCCAGAGTCTGGGTCCAGTCCTTGTCCTCCAAAGGCCCTACATCAGCTTCCCCTGCCCATTGGAGAGCAATGAACATGTCCAAGTGATTGGAGATAAGTGTCTGGTAAAGCTTTGCAATCTTGTGGTCACCCAGGTCCTTCATAATACATTTGCTTTCTAAAAACAACAGCTTATAGGGCCGATGCATGGTGGAGCTGAAGTTAGTGATGAAACTGGCTACGATAGAGTTGGTACACTGCCTGCAGGGTCTGAAAGGACTTGAGAACTGTCCTGCTCATGACATCTCCCAGAGTGGAGATCCCAATTAGATCCCATCACCTGGAAACCTCCAACGCAGCCACATGCGCCAACGGACGGCCCTGCCTCAGCGAACTCCACTGTGTCAGACTCCTCCACCACCCCATCCATCGGAGTGAATGCACCTCCACTGTGTAAAGACAACTCTAGTTGACAGAGGGATATCACCACAGTTACCCCCACCATGCAGATAGAAAATGAGAGGAGTGCCCCTCATTGCCCATTTTTGGGATGCATAAGCGGGATCGTGCTGACTATCGTGTCACCTGTCATTAATAACTAGGATCTCTGATGCCTGATATCATGACTCAATGTCTGCTGCAGCAATACCCCTGCAGTAAGTAGATTGAAAACATTTACATAGAGTAATGCATGTGGTCCCATCCTCCCAGAGGAAAGTACTAAGAACAGAGTTTATAGTATGAAACCATTGTCATGAGATGGATTATGGGAAATGTTGCAATTGGTGCAAAAGCCGGGTTGCACACCTACAAGATAGGGACGGATGTAAAACCGGCCACACTCGAACATAGTCTCTCAATCTACAGAGTACAGGATCTAGGTTACGCACCCACACCAGTGCAGCATCGAGGGACCTGAACACTCCTTTGGTACTTAAAGCGTCCTGAGGCAATCCGCAGTCCCAACACCCAACCACGGTCACGTGGGCAATCACCAACCGAAAACACAGTAGATTTGGATGTGTTATGGTATAGCCCTGAGGATTTACCATAGATATGCATGATTTGTTAAATTCAAGGGCCTGAGGTTGCACGGGTAGTCACAAAGAAGAAAACATTGTCCGTGTATGATGCAATCTGATCAGAAAGGCCCACCTTTCCACTTGAAACCATGGACCTTACCTTCCATTATCACCCACACTGTCAGTGGATCCATGGCAAGAGCGAACACAAGTTGGGTATCCCTGCCTTGTCCCCAGCTGAATTGGGAATAAATCTGAATTGGCCCGTCCACCCACACCGTCACGTTCAAATCAGTGTACAGAAGTCTAAGATAAGACTGAAATCATGGGCTGAAATTCAAGTGGCGAAGAAGTATACACAACTCATGGATTTGAAGGCCTTATTTATATCAGCTAGAAGAAAAATGGAGGATCCCTCCAACCTGTCAGCCAAAGCCAATGCATTATATAGAGGCCGAATGTTATGCTCAGTAGCATGATGAGGCATAATTCTGACTTGCTCGGAGTGAACCAAGTGGGTAAAGAGACATATCAACCTGTTCGCTAGCACCTTCGCTGATATCTTCCTCTCCAGGTTAAAGAGGGAAATTGGGCGATATGAGGAATAATCATCGGTTGGCTGGCCAGGCTTAGGGAACACCGCTATCCTGGTGTGTCACCAGTCAGGTACCCTCAACTGCAGACTGAATCACCCCCAACATGTGTTCATGAAGTTGAGGCAGAAAGGCCTCGAAGAAGTCATACAGGAAACCATTAGGCTAGTCTAGCTAGATTTGATGTCAATGATAGCTAGCTTTTCAGTCAAAGAAATGTCAGACCGTACCTACACTGTCCCCTTACATGAGTGCAGGAGTGTTCTAATGAAGACCAGAAAGGTTAGCATGGTAGAAACCTACATTCTTATGCAGCATGCAATTTATGTGCAAGTCAGCTAAGTTCCCTTCTTTGTCTTCAGACCTCCCAGGCTTCTGACTCCGTTGAAAATACTCCTTGAGCATGAAGTGCCAGAGGACTTTTTGTGGTGGACTGTTGCTGACACTAGTAAAGAACAGCACCTGACAACGTCTACTACCACTGCTGATCATCACAGTTGTGACATGGAGGAAGAACAAGGGGTGGTGTAGTAGTCACTACTAATTCGTAATACAGACTCCTGCAGCCCCTGTGGCACAAGGGGAGCCTGTCCTGCTGCGCACCCCTCATTACATCCAGTGCCTATGAATATCTACAAGATAAGGGAGTGCCTGGGACTTTCAATATTCTGTAGTTATATTTTGTGCTATGCCACTAGTCACTAATAAAACAGCAGGGCCAACCTCGTCAAGTTTAAACCTACTTGATACAAAGAGAAACTCTTCCAGGTAAGTTTAAATATTCATTTATTGTCCAAGCTTCATGAAGTGAATCCAGCAGGGCAGCCACCAAGACAGCAACTGCCAACCTCCCGAACACCCACCAACATTCTCCATTCTATTTCCCCACAATCACAATGCACGTGCATTGACATAAATAGCACGCGCAGAAGACAACACATCTTCGCCCTTCAGAAAATTTGATGAAAATTAAAATAACAAAATAACCAAAAAAAAACCTACACAAGAACAGTATACTAAACAACTATAACCTAGAACTAATTTCACAAACTCCACTGCAACCCACTATTCAATACACTCTCGCAGCCACGTAGGTTTCCTTCTTTCCCTTTCTGACCTTTTCCACACTCCCAAAAAATCATCCACCTTCCCTTTTTCTTTTACCACCTTTTCATCAGTCTTTGTTGCAACACCAACCCCGTTCCTTTGAACAGCTATTCTTTCCTTGTTCCACCACTTACCATCCTCTAATTTAACTACACAACTTATCACCTCCACAACCCTTTTTGGCATAGAAAATTTGGAAGTACCTTTGGTAACGATCCCCGGTAACCTAATGCGTACCCTATCTCCAACTTCCACATTCCTTTCTCTGTTTTTTGCTTCCTCCCCATATTTACTCTGAGCTTGTTCTCGTTTCTCCGACTCATGCTTCATCTTCTCATCCAACAACTCCATATCAAGCATCCAGGGTCGCACCAGTTTATTCGTCGCCTCACTGCCCTTGAGCAGAGCAAAAGGTGACACCCCCGTGGAAGCATTTGGAGTAGACCGTTAAGCCCACAGCAATTCTTCTAACTCTCTCCTCCATTCCAAACCATTCACCAAAGATAGTTGTGTGTTATCTTTCACAACTCGATTACACCTCTCCACCAGACCATTGCCTCTTGGATGATATAAAGATGTCGTCACATGTTTCACTCCCCAACTTTTCATGAATACATCAAATTCCTTAGGTGCAAATTGCACACCATTATCTGTGACAATATCCACAGGAACACCTTCCCTCATGAATAAATCCCTCAAAAACATTGTCACCTCCATAGAGGTCGGCGCCTTGACCCACTTGACCTCTGGCCACCGTGAAAAATAGTCCACCAACACTATACCAAATCTATGATTCTCCCCCAACATATTCATGGGCACAATTATATCCATTTCCAACTTATGTCACGGTCTCTCTGGACACGACACAGCTTCAATCGGGCTAGGTGCAGTTACCTGCGACTTATCACTTAAAGCACACGAAATACACTCCCTCACCCAGTGTTCAATCAGTCTGTCGAATCCTGGCCACCAAAACGTTTCCCTGACTCTTCTCTTCATCGCACTCATCCCCACATGGCCTTCATGTGCTAAGTTTAATACCTTCTCTCGCATGCTATGAGGCACTACCAACAAACTCCCTCTTCTCAATATGCCTTCCACACAACTCAACTCCTGGAAAATATCCTTGTACATTCTTACCTCCTCACTCATTTGACTCCCAACCTGTCCAATAGCTAAGTTCCTAATCAGATCGTGCAGCACTTGATCTTGCTTCACAGTATCCTTCCACCCCTGCTTGTCAATACATCCATTTTCATCCAACATGGTACACGTAACCACTTGGAGATCATCACACACTTGATCATCATTCCCCATCTCTACCGGGAATTGCAATAAACAACCTGTGAAAACATTCTTGACACAGCAATATATTTCAATTTAAGTTGAAACTCCTGCAACCTATAATGCCACTTGGCAATCCTGGGAGTAGCCTTGTATGCCCCTTGTGTTGAAAACAAATTAACTAAAGGTTTATGATCTGTCCTCACTATGAACTCAGTTCCCCACAAATACTTTCTGAAGTGGTTCACTCCCCACCAACATGCTAAAGTCTTCTTCTCAATCACTGAGTAAGTACATTTAGCTCCACGCAGCGGTCTAGAACCGAAAGCCACAACCTCATCCTTACCCTTCCTGGTTTGCATCAATACAACTCCCAAACCATACTGACTTGCATCTGTCACAACAATGCAACGATCATTTGTGTCAAATGGCTTCAAAGGTATGGCCGCAGTCAAACTATCCTTAATCTTATTGAATTCTTGCTCTTTATCCACTGACCATTCAAACTTTGATCTATTCTGTAACAACTCACGCATTCTTTAGTTTTTCCGCACACATTGGAATAAACCGCAAGTAAAACTTCACCATTTCAAAGAACATTCTCAGCTGGTCCCTGTCAACTGGCCCCGGGAATTCTCTTATGGCTTGTACCAAACTTCCCTTTGGTTCAACACCTCTCTCAGACAAGGTATGCCCCAAATAACCCACACTACTCACTCCAATTTTGCACTTCCTTATTTCCAAAGTGACTCCTTTACCCTTCAAAATTCCCAACACCACTCTCAATCTACTACAAAGATCTTCTCTATCTGCTCCCCAAATCAAAATATCATCTTGGAAACACTTAACTTTTTCCAAACCCCTGAACATTGCCTCCTTTATTCTTTGAAACACTGAGGAAGTAGATGCCAAACCAAACGGCATACGTTTATACCGGCACACTCCATTTAGGGTGACAAAAGATGTTAAATGCCGAGATTTCTTGTGCAATACCACCCAGTGATACGTTGAAGACAGATCTAAGGTTGCAAACACTTTTGCACCTTTGATCATTGTTAACATTTCCGTGATGTTGGGTAACGGATGCCGATAAACCCAAATCCTCTCATTCAAATCCCTCAAATCAATACACATTCTTAGAGCTCCATTGGGTTTCTTTGCTAAAACGATGGTAAATAGCCACTCAGAACTATCAATGGGCTCTATTATATCATTAACACATAACCTTTCCAATTCTTCCATTAGTTCTTCCCTCATGGCAATAGGAGCATGCCTTGGTTTGTGAACCACAGGCTCCACTCCAGTTTTCAATTGTATCTGATGTACAAAACCCTGTATCCTCCCCAATTTGCTACTAAATACCTCTGGGAACTCCCTTTCCCACACACTGTTCTCTTCTGAAATTGAATTTATCACATCCTGGCGTACCATCACCTATCCCTCACTATTTGGATCCAACACAATTTCCAATTTTTTCTGATCTATCTACCCTAACAGATTACCACCTGTCCATGCCACGTAAACCGTTGTTTGAGTCTGGTTACCTTTGAACTCTAATGTAGCTCCAAACTCTATCACAACATCAATAGTTTTCCCTCCATACGCCACCGGCGTTACATTAGATTGCTTCAATTGGACATTCTGTAATTTGTTATACTGTGCTAAATTGATCAAAGTGAAAAACGAACCAGAGTCTGCCATCATCTTTTACTCACAGCCATTAACTTTCACCAAACACACCAGTCTCCTATTTTGTATTTGTGACACCACATGTGTGTGTGACTTCAACAACTTCAAAATCCTCTTCAACTAAGAGCACAACATTCTCCTCACTGGAATCACTATGATTGCCTTCCACTGGGTAAGATTCCACCACGTTCACTGACTTCATACCCCTGGAATCCTTCACCCACTCCCCTTTGCACACTCTCATAAAATGCCCTTTCTTCTTGCATTTGTTACAAATTTTGTCAACCACAGGACAAGATTGTAAATTACTCAAGTGCTTTTTGCTCCAACAACGATAACACTCATAAGACCTCCTTTTATCACCACCTCCCACCTGGAATTTTCTCCTTTTGCTTAGAAAAGCGTTGCACCTGAATGCTTTGCACATCACCCTTCACATTCATTTGTTCCATGTACTTAGTAGTGGACTCAATACTACTAGCAATCTCTGTAGCTTTGTCCAAAGTAAGATTCTCCATTGTCAAGAATTTTTCTTGGACTTTTGTGCTGTTAGATTTTTCTACTATCTGGTCACGTATTACCTCATCTTCAAAAGACTTGAAGTCACATGTTGCAGCTAAAACTCTTAAATCCCCCACAAAACTTTTGATGAATTTGTTTGGCATCTGTTGCCTTCTGTAAATTTTGTGATGCTCCATTATGAAATTTTTCTTCTTTTTAAAACGAGCATCCAAGGCTTTTATAGCCACCCCATACTCGTCAATCTCATCTCCTTCCCCTGCAACAGGCACAATAGGTAAATACTTCAAAATGTTCCTACCCTCAACTCCCAAAGAATGCTTCAGTACAGCAAGCTTCTTCTTTTGGGTGAAAATGTCCCCATCAGTGGCATCCAAATATGCCTCGAATCCTTCTATCCACTGCTCCCAGTCCATAGGTGGTAAACCTGGTGAAGCCAAACACGGAATTGGAGATAATACTGCTTGCTGCATTTTTAGACCTGCCAAATTCAAATGCAATTTGAACTAAATTTCAAAATGAATTTTCATCATAAACTGACATCACCATACAACCAACACACACACTCCACCACACTGCACGCAACATATGGAATAGAAAAAAAAGAGAAGAAGAAAAAAAACAATCAACAAAATGCACATTAGAGTAACAACAGAACTAAGCACTTTAAGTTCCTTGAGCAACCCCCAACCGTCAAATAACTGCAGGTGTCCGATGAAACATTGTCCCTGCAATTACATTTGCAAGGACTATCCGCCGATAATGGAGGAACTATATTGCCATCAACAAACGTAGAAATGTTGGCCCTGGAATGTCTCTCACACGAGCCGTCAACCTTAACAACGTGCGTTGTCAAGGGAATGGTCCACAAAAGGTCTCCTACATCAGACGAGGCAAGCGCTGACATTAGTTCTTGCGTTGCACGGCGTCCTTCTGCAACGCTTTGTCCAGGGAACCATCAACAAAGGCTCCGTACGTCAGACGCACTCTCTCTGTCATTCACAGAACAGAGGGAGGTGCATTACGCTGACGTAATGCGGAAACACCTCCATGAGCTAGAACATGAGCCCTTGAAAACATGCACGCACTTCCTCACGTGCGTTAGTGCCGCCTCAAATAACAGGGTGAACAACCCCGATTTCTGCCGTTGTTCACTCTTCATTTATTTTTGAGAAGGGTAAACTGCCAAAGATGGGACACAGCCACAAACCAACCTCGGCAATTATACCGGATCGCGGATACCGCAACCAATCCGCATACCACGCTGTTGCCACCCCGCTGGAATCCAACCTGTGTGGTTTGAAAGGAACTGGTTGCCATTGATACAAAGAGAAACTCCTCCAGGTAAGTTTAAATATTCATTTATTGTCCAAGCTTCATGAAGTGCATCCAGCAGGGCAGCCACCAAGACAGCAACTGCCAACCTCCCGAACACCCACCAACATTCTCCATTCCATTTCCCCACAATCACAATGCACGTGCATTGACCTAAACAGCATGTGCAGAATACAACACTACTATATACAAGTATGTGGTTCTTTGGGTTTCCATATTTGTGTAGCAGAGTTACTTGCAGGGAAGATGAAGTTCACAGGCTTGTGTGGAATGCGTTTTGTTTTCCTGACTAAGGTATTGAAGGTGTGGCACAAGTATTACATCGTATGTTAAGACAGAAAGATAACGTCTTCCATTATGGGCACTTTGGCCTCGTTTTCAACGCACATCAACATCACGCATGCTTTTCCCCTTTTCAACATTATATATTTTCAATGTTCAGTTATATACCTCTTTCTTTGTTTGCCAGTAACATGACTATTTGAGAGGTCTTTTTTGAAACGTGAAATTCATACATTGCCGGACTAATTTAGCTTATTTGTTGTTTTATTAATTCACTTGCTCATTGAACATTTTAAACCATTTTTGGTACAGAACATTACTTATTGTAGCCTTTAGGTATGGGATTGGGATTTTGAACATAAAATGTCAAAACACCCTCATACCTTTTAAAGGCCTGATTACCAGTTGCACAGTATAGGTAACACTGTAAACTCATGCACTTTTACAGTTACTGTGCAATGAATCTGCACCAGCACCAGGTGAAACTGTTTTTTCCAATCGTAAAACCTCACAGATTTCCCGTTTCTATGAGGGATCAATTCACTCATTTACCACCTGCTTGAATCAGGTGACAAAATTTATAGGCTGCCCTGTGAGGGGGGTATGAGAGTACGGAGGGAAGGGGGTGGTTATTTTTGGCGAGTGGACGCACTTAATACTACCCATGTCAAAAACATGGGGAATGAGATTTGTTTGCATTTGTAGGCAAAGTTACATGTGAGTTTCCTGGCCAGAGCTACCAGACAGAACAAATTGGGTAGGATTCTCCCACAGCCGGAACAACTGGGAATGGAAAAACCTACTCACTATAAATCAAGTGGAGCAACACTCCATATCAGTTCAGAATGTATATTTATTGTCATGTTGCTGTTTTGATCTTATTAGTCTAGATTGGATGGGGTTATCATCAGGACCAAATATGTACAGGTAGTCCCCACCAATCTATACAATTAAAAAGAACAAAAGAAGTCTATTACTTAAGACCCATATGGATTATACACAAAGTAAAATCACACCTAATGTGTACCCAACGTGATGGAACACCTGCACATACTTGCGATAACAACCGATAAGGTGTCAATTGCAAACCGTTCAGTGTACCCCAAAATGACAGCAGTCACAGATGTCTTAAATTATTGCATTGCTAGAGGAGCGCCAAAAGGTCACAGTGGGAATGTTCAAACTTTCAAAACCAAAAGTGCAGCCCAATTAGCAGATATAGGAGTCAAACAGCAACACCAAAGTCAGAATAATATTACCAATATGCCACAGATGCAGACAAATATGATTAAGGATTTCCTAAAGGAGAGCAGGCCAATAATTGATTGACCTAAATTCTGTTGTGTGGTCAATAGCGTGAGGTTAAGAAATAGGTAACCTACAACATTTTGCAGATGACCCTGAGCCAACACTTGCATGTCTGAAATACACTGTAGGTAACACTATAGGCCTGTTTTAGATTACAGTCACTACATCAGGGTGATGGAGTATTTTACTGGCGCCCTGATGGAGTACCTGCACTCAAAATTTAGAGATGTCTGCTCCCCCTATGGACATCTCTTACATTGGCAGGAACCACCATTATGGCTGTTCCTATGCATTGAAAGCATGCTGTGTGGCTCTGTCATCTTCGGGGAGCTTTATATCACACACTCAATTTCTATTTTTCATTTTCGAAAATAAAATCCCAAAGTGAGATTTTCTTTTTGAAAATAAAAAAACACAGTGTTCCCTCGCTATTGGAATTTTCTCCCATGACATGGGGATCATTGAAATATTTCTACTTTCACTTACTGCCACATTTTGGATGGCGGTGGGCAAAAGAAAAAACTCCCCATTACTTCACTCATTCTAAACAGGGCAGGTGGGTAAACAGCAATACCTTACTAGGTCGGGCTGTCAGAGGTGCATGTCAACAATAGAGACAGAGTAGTCTCCACCGCTGATGTACTTACTGAAGGTTAGTCCATCTCTAAATGAAGCGGTGGTCCTTCATTACAGCGGATGGGGTACTCTGCCGCTATTGTGACTGAGTACCCTTTCTGCTGCACTCTTAAGTCCTTAGTCTCAAATGATTTTATTCAAAACAAATCAGATGCTCAAAGGGAAGGTGCAGTTGCCAGGACGGATTGCTCCAGATGCTTATCAAAGAACAATGCCTGTGTGCAAACAAAAATAATTCAAAGTGGCATCAGACAGGGGCTAGTACGTCAGCTTCCAAAATGAAACAAGTGGTAGACTCATATCTATCCAAAGGCACATCATGAGGTCTTGAAATAAACTTGTACCTGCATGATAACATATTGTTTAGTTTGGAACAGCCTTTCTCTATGATAAAGGCCTTATTTAAGATGTAAAAGTCATACTTATCATTACCATATTTATCAGAAGTCTAAATCATTGGTGATCATGGATGTTTGGTAAATATGTTTCAAGATGATGTGGCCTGTAATTAGATGTTGCCAGTACTCTGGTAAGTGGTGAATGGCCCCCACCAAAGAACAAATGGACGTTGGGAGCAATTTGCCTGCTGTCATAACTACACTATGAAGGTAAGCTCATTTATGAGAATATGTCATTTTTCCTGTATGTTGATGATGCATTCCCTTTAGCTCGCTTTCGAAGTTTAAATTTTTAGAGTTATAAATTAGTGGTTACTTTCCAATAACCTACTGATAGTTTCCCTTCTTGAATACTCTCTGATACTTACTCCTATCAAGAACAGGAGTGAATGCTTTTTTGATTTGGGATTGGGGAGGGCTCACAACTCAGATTCAAAAGGTGCATGTTAAATGGTTACCATTTGTGAAACAAATGATTTCCTCAGGGATTAAAAACTATTAAATAAACAGTTTTTATTTGCAGATTCCCTTTTGACTGAATAGCGAACAATCTCTTGACCTGATAGGCAAATGGCAACTATGATTGTAGGATAGGGTGCAAATTAATGAAATATCATTGCTTCTTAAATTAAACACTTTTTCCATGGCCTTCTGGTGTTGGGCAAGCTCTATATACAGTTTGTGATAAAAGGGTCCAAAGAATTCACCTGGAACATTGTTACCCCAAAACTTCAGCTGTCAAAACATGCACTTAAGTCTAACAAAACTGACCTTTTGTTATTCATCATTGAGACACGTCTCCAACTTCAGATATCACCACTGGAAAAACTGTTTCCTAAGTTGATACAGAAACCTTGATGACTTAGGGCCTGATTTAGAGCTTGACGGATGGGGCTGCAATACATTCACGCATGTATTCAATACAAGGAAACAATTTTATGCAAATCTAAGGCTTGACTAGTGAAAAGTGGTTCAAGTGGAAGAGCTGAATGGAGAGGTTTAATTGCTTAATGATGCAAATTAGCATACAAAACACATTCCTTTTGATCAGGTCGAAGGTTCTCTCTAGTTGAATCATTTGAATCATACAATAGTGACTCAAGGGCATCCAGATGCTTAGATTAGATACATATCAAGAACTATGTACAGGTTGAATGACAAATTACTGTATTTGAAAAATTTGGGGGCTTTATCTTAGTTCATTTTAAAAAAAGTAAGAATTGGACTACACTGGTTATGTTTAGGCTGTGTTAAATAGCGTAGGAAAGTGTACTTTCTCTTAAGCATTTTTTAAATATTGGCCACACAGTTCTTGTTGTTTCTTTTAATATAGTTATAGCTATAAAGTAAGAGTTCTACTGTTTGTAATACTGTTATGTAGCCAAACTGGATATTGTGGTATAACAATGACGTGGAGAGGCCATCTTCACACCTCCATTATCTAAATGGATATCTTTGCTCTGGTAACATGCGGGGTTCCATTAACACACAGTGGATTCCTCACTCTTCGTTCTTTATTGCAAATTTGTATTCCACGAAGACAACCTTAGAAAAACAACCCTCGTATAACAATATTGTATAATTTCCCAAAAAATTAAAACCTTTCATTTATCCCTAAAAGTAAATTTACACGAAATAACATTCAGAGCAACCCCAAAAATAACCTACATAAAGTAATTTTTGAATAAATAATACTAAAGATAGTGAATATTGTCAAGTTAGTACTCAGAGGTGCCCAAGGAAGTACCCATAAATTACAGGTTTGTTGAAAATATTTAAGCTCCGAAGTCAGGTTACAGATATTTGCAAGTACATGCCAGGACAGAACGCCTGCTGCATGCCTTCCCTTTCTCCGTTAACAGGGAACAGGACACATTTCATGCATTCAAATCACACACAGTGCACCACCAAACTCATAGGATGATGATGCACGGAATACCACACATGTTCCTTCTTTCACATCCCTGCACACAACAGAATCGTCACAAGGACCACACATTCACAGGAGATACGAAAAATGTGCCCCACAAACACAGTACATCAATCCACATCATTCCCAGTATTTTAAACAGCCACAAAGACTGAATCACATATGTGTGCTCCCTTTCGGTACTCAAACACTCTCCTGATTCATCCTGAGAACCACATATTCGCCTGAGAGGAAAAGGGGCCCTAAAGATGAAAGATATACATTTAACTTTAAAAAATAACAATATACTCACATTGACAAAATAAACCCATGAACATCCTTAACAATAGCAGTCAAATTAAATTAAGCAGTAACACCCTTTGTGTTAACTCCACAAAATGAACCTAAAATTCAAATGTGCAAATGTAATCTAGAAATGAAGTAGAAATACTGAAACTGCTTTATGAAAATCTGACAAGAAGGAATGTGATGTCAGCCTACAGATTCTTATATTCCGGAGCGAAATCATGCACATTATCTCATAAGTGGAATTATTGAATTCTTCAAAAACACTTCATTCTAGACATGAATGAAGATCTGCACTAGTCATATATTTTTGACATCACATATGCTAGCACGTCGCATGGATGATTTGTCCTAAGTGAGTGAGGGATGGTGGGGTGTGTGGACAGTTTTATGTGATGCAATGGCAAGTAATGTAGGCAGGTGACATGATGTTCGAAATGAACGAGAAAAAAGGGAGCTCAGTAAGTGGTATAGGTAGTATTGAGCATAGTGCTTAACCTGTAAAAAAAGAATGACACACAGCATCCTTTTGTGGTGGTGCATAAAGATTCACGGTATACTCCTGAGGTGGTGCACACTGACGCACAGTATGCCCCTGAGGTGGGGCACACTGATTCACGGTCTACTCCTTTGATAGCATTCACTGACGAACAGTGTACTACTGAGATGGGGCACACTGATGCAAAGGATATTCATTGGGTGGCGCACACTGAAGTACAGCATACTCCTAGTCATGGTGCTCCCTGCCTAAGACGTAGTTAGCTGTTAGTGCGCACAGCAACTTGCTTGACACAGCAAGAAAACATTTCAAGTAACATTTCAAAACCACTGCATCACCTGTACCAGAGATTTATAAAAGCGCACAATCATCCCCTGGGGAATATCCTGCAGCTAGACCTCATTTTCACAAATTCTATACCATGCACAAACCAGTAAAGTGGAAACAGTCAAGCCTTCAACATCTTCCGAAAAGTCACAAAATCCAAAATCGGGGGCAGATTGAAAGGCAGGGTATTCCAGTAAGAAGCAGCCAGAAAGTTAAAGGAGCGGCCACCCATCCTAGATTTCTTAATTTACCTCCTGTATACTAGAGCCTTTTTAGAGGAGCGGAGTGTATGTGCTGGTTTATAGAAAGCAACTCAGTTACGCAAAGTAACGTAAACAAATATTCAGCCATTCCATGTTACAACGCATTGCCATAATCTAGCCTACTTATAATCAGTGCTTGTACAACATTCCTTGATCATGCTATAGGAATCTTCCAAAACAATCTGCAAAGAGTACGTAGGAGTATAAAATAACTCCTGCATACAACAACATTTGCCTGGTCCTGCATTGAGAGAGTCATCAATTAGAAAGCCTGAATTCTTAGCAACACTCTTTGGCCTTGTAGCAGGGTCTAACGCGAAGGCCACCAACAGTCATTCCATTCTAAATTCACTCAGCCAATCGGAAAGGTCAGAATGCTAGTGCTTAAAATTGTTGTTTGGCGTCAATATAAGTTTAATCGAGAGTGTGAAGGTGGACTTGAAGTGTACAGAGACAGTTGGCTTGTTGTCTGACTGTGGCATGTGAGATTAAGAGTTGGGTGGTAAGGGCACTGTTGTACGTTATTGGCATTTATTGACTTGTATTCATATTTCATTCTCTTCAAGTCAGCAGCATACTTGCAGATGGGCAATTTGGATTAGGTAACAATCTCAGCATTTGATGTTAAGTGTTGTTAATGCCCTGAGCGGACACCAACTCTCCAGGAGGCTAATTGAGAGAAGACAACAGACTGGTGTGGAAAAGATACAGTTGGTCTATTGTGGCAAGGGTGTGATGTAAGAAGTGCATAGATAAGAGTTTGAATGTGAATGTTAGAAAACAATCTGCACTTACAAACCGCACCATATTTAACTTTATATCTGTAGTTGTAACCCCCGATGAAGAAGCCCACTTTACTTTTAAAATGCACCATCATATTCTGTAGTGCAGTGGTTCCCAACCTTTTGATTTCTGTGGACCCCTACTTTAACATTAATGGAACCCAGGGACCCCCACTGAATCATCATGGCAATCCGGGGACCCCCGCCTGAGTCATTACTGGAAGCTGGGGACCTAATTTGTCAATATTTGTTACAAAATTTTAATTTTCTAGACTCTCGCGGACCCCCTAAGAAGGCTTTGCGGACCCCCAGGGGTCCCAGGACCACAGGTTGGGAACCACTGCTGTAATGAAATACCTACATTTTTTGGCGAGTTAAACGGCTGATGGCTACAGTGCTGGGGATGTGAAAGATCCATCCATGTGAGGTATTTTACAGTAGTAGCACAAAATAAACTGAAATATTTTGGACATTTTGAACGTCTGTAAATTTTATAAATTCTGTGTAAATAGAAAGCAGCACCACTAAGTATTTTGAAGATGGACCGGTAAGTCGAGCAACAGATAATTACTGTAAGACAAAAATAATCATTTACAGCTGTAATTTACTCATTAAAGCAGCCATATCAGTGGCAATGACAGGCAGATTCACTAGCCAAAAATGAGTTTACTTTATGCCCAGAAATGCAGTCATCCTGACACTGTCAGCTTGCTTGAAGATTTGTAAATCAAACGGCTGTCCTTAAAAGAGATCCTTGCGTTTGTTTCACTACTCCTTACTGGAAGGTACTACAGATCTGCAGTAAACAGCTAGGTTTAATATTTTCTGAAAAGTCAGGTGGCTGGACTGAGATCAGATGGAAAAAGAGAAGGAAATTCCAGAGCTGGGTACCGAGGAACGTAAACCCATGCCTGTCTTTCCAAGCTCTCAAGGTGCGGGGAGCACTACAAAGCATGAAAGTGGCTGCCTGAGGTTGGTGGGGGGGAGGGTAGAGGGCAAACACTATTGAAGGTAGATAGGGCCATTTCCTTTAACCACTCAGTGGCATAGTTGAAGAGACATGAAAATGGAACGCTTGCCATCAAGCAGCCAATGTAGAATAACCCGATGCTTAGCGACCAAAGAGCAACAGTGGACTGCCCGAATAGAACACACAAAAGTTAAATGATGTAATGGAAGGCATTGGAGAGGTGAAGCACAGCTCTTATGATATCCTAAATGATTCCACATAGCTGTCACATCTGCTTTACGTAATGAGAGAGACAAAGAAGCTTGCAAAAAAGGATGCTTTATATTAGAGGGTGAGACAAGAGGTGAGATGTCCCAGTGAGCAGTGGTGGTGAGTTAATATGCCTCAAAAAGAAAATGAACAATAAAAAGTAACCATTGCCTTTTGCAGTAAAACCTTCTCATTGCTAATTATGCGTTCCAGAGATTGCCAAGTTAAGGAAAATTTAGATTTGGTTACTTCTCAAACAAAATAGGTGTAGTAACTTGTATGCGTTATAATAAAATGTGTAACTTCCGTCAACTCATTTCGACTGTGGACGAGTTGACATAGGTGACTACCATGATTGTGAGCTCTTGCTTTTGAAAGTATGTATATATATTGTTGTTGACTTCAATTGTATGTATTTTTGCAGTCGTCCGAATACTCAACCATGGCCTCACTAGCTGGTGGATTAGATGACATGAAGTCCAGCCTAACCAGTCCCACTGCTGCGGATATTGGAGCTAGCGTCCCTGGACCACAGTCCTACCCCATTGTGACAGGTAAGGAGAGCTGTCATTGACTTTTGCCGCTGCCTGTTTACACTGAAACGGTTCACCAATGACTATTATATTGGTTTGGTATCCTTCTGTGGTCATGCAACATATTTTTATGAAAAACTAAGTTGCAGCGCCCTGTGATTTGCTGGTTCAGAAGACCTCTTTGTAATTTTTTGATTATCACCTGAGCAGTCAGCACTCCCCACTGTGTGTTACGCAGGATCACCAATATTTTCAGCTTCACACACAGCACTTACTAGAGCTCAGCATGCTTTGCAAAACTCAGGTAAGATTATTGGAAGAGGGGTCCAGCAGGCATCGCTGACAGTTTTTTAAAAAAGAGCGAGGGCCTTATTTGAATTAGGCAGAGAGGTTAGTTTGTGACAACAGTGGCAGATAACCCGTCCACCGAAATCTAAATCAGGCCCTCAGTTTTTTGTACACCTGTCTCTGTGGAGCTGACCTGTTACTGGAATGGCATTCCATGTGTCTTAGAGCCTTCAATCGATCCACTGTACTACAGATTTTGAAATACTTCGTTGTACGTGGCTGGTGATAATAATTTTCTCTCTGATTAACTGCTAGAAAAGTCATGCCTCGTCACTCAGGGACAGTATACACCCTATAATCATTCCTCCCATTGGAGAAGAGGTAGTCCTGTCACTGATGCTTTGTGGAACAGCTTGCTTCATTGCAGAAGGCAGAGCTCACAACATCTTAAAAGCTTCGGCTTTATCAGCACACTCTAAATGCACCCCAACTATTGTTTCAATACTAAACACTAACCCACCTCCACCCTAATCATTACCAACCACTTAATGCTCAAAGGTGCCCTCCCCTTCACTGTACATGCTTCTAACAATTTCCCCAGTCAATTTCTCTCTCTGCCTGCCTGTCTAGGCTCAGTCTGGCTTCTATTCCCTCAATGATCATTTTTTCCCTGTGGTTCTTTTCTAACCTTCTCAGCTCTTCGCCTGCATTATCTTGAGCACTGTCCTTCCGTTTGCCTCCAGTGACAAAATATACATGCTCAACAAAGAACCCCATCCAAACTACTTCCAAAACAACCTTCCTAGTATGTACCAGGGAGAATAGTGTGCTCCGCATCACACTGAGGGAATGCACTTCTCCCTTGGTGCATGAGCATTAATGCAGCAAGTCGGCAGTCTTATGGCTCTTCGAGCTTACCTAGTGTTCGTCTCTTCGTGCAAAGCATGTCTTCAGGAAGAAATACTTGCGGCACATAAACTTTGTTGAAAAGGCCACTTTATTGGAAGCAAGCAGAGATGGTAGCAATATTTTGCAGCCTTTGTCTTTTGGCCCACATTCTAAAGGTCCCAACTGCTGACTATAAGATTGTCTGAAAATGTGTTCACCAGCTCCCTTAACAATGGAGTATCCACAAATTCGCATTTCTGTCTGCCTTTTACCCTGTTCCCCCGAATGCTAAAATAAAAACTCATTTTGTTCACCTTCTCCTGTTGCCTCTCATAATGCCATTTCTTTTTATACTTACAACTTACCCAATCTTCTCATTCAGCACTCACCTCAATGCAATTTGTAAACCTCTGCTGCAGCACTAATTTAAAAAAAAGGTGTTCTAAATTTATCATGTGGTTTCCCCTCATTTTGTCAGTGTGCCCAACGCTTGTCTATCTGTTACCCTGCTGTGGTGCACACTTTCCTGCTTGTGTCCCACCACTTTCAAGTACAATTCTACATAATCCCTACATCCTGTCTCAGTGTCC
Organism: Pleurodeles waltl; assembly: GCF_031143425.1. Lineage (NCBI taxonomy): Eukaryota > Metazoa > Chordata > Amphibia > Caudata > Salamandridae > Pleurodeles > Pleurodeles waltl. The sequence goes on from NC_090437.1 coordinate 188,172,213, forward strand.
TAGTTCCACCAATTTCTTTACTGGTAATAAAACACCATGGCTGCGAGGCGCAGTTCAGTTCCCAGAAATATAATGGTCATTGACGGTCCCTCCATTTTTTCTAAGGCCAAAGGTACACCAAAGTCCTTTTTGAGAACCTTCATCAGTCGACCACATTTCTGATGATTTCTATTCCATCTAAAAAAATGGCACAGAGAAGACCATAGGCATTGCTTTGTCAACAAAGATCTTCCCTCCTACTGAATGCCTGAAAGAGGGAAATCACCTGGGTGCACTAGAGAGTATTCTGAAATCTGTCTTTATGACACACTGCTGTCCTCGTCTTTATTCTTTGTAGCTTATGATTCTGCCACCAGTGACCTATCTTCCTCCGACACACTGTCTCCCTATTTCACTTTTTCATCCTCAAGTCTCCCATTATTTTATCTTTTTCACTTCCTCCATCTGGTTCTCTATCCAATTCCTGTCTTGTAACCATCATCTTCTTCCCTTCTGCTGTCTCTGCCAGATTCATTTTCTCTAGAAACCTTTCTGTGTCTCCCAACACACTTTCTGAAAAGACTTAAATGACAAACTTCCCACCTCTTCTCCCCCCCAAAACTCCCATGTATTTCTGCCCCTGACCACGACCCCCCTCTGCATCCTTTCCTGACCCTATACATTCTACCAGTTACCTTCAGACACTTTCAACTCCTGATTCCTGGTCTTGCAGGGCCCTGCACCACCGCAGACTCTTATCACCTGCATATTTCCCTCATCTCTGTCTTCCTCTCTTGCCATAACTGTCTTTTCTACTTCGCTTCAGTCAGCTCCATCCTCCATGGATTGTAGCCCAATGCCCTCGTTCCCCCTCCTCTTCTCTCCAGTAACTATTATTCACTCTCTTGTCTCGCTCTCTCACTCTCTTATGTACCACCACCACTGAAGTCATTGTATTCTCAACTCTACCACACTAGTCTGCATTGGTGACCTTGTCCGCTTCTGACTGGCTCTCCTCTGAGTCATTTGAGCTATCCAGAATCTCAGTATCATCATCTAATTCTGCTACACAGCCCGTAGGCTGTCCCAAGGCTGACCTGACACAGAAGACCTATGACTCCCCTCCCCTCTACTGGGAATGTGACCCTTTCTGTGCACATCCACCTTAGTTCTCTCCTGAATGCCAGTCCTAACTTCTGATATATCACTCATACCTTTGGCCCCATGCCCTACGTTTGAAATGGTACCTACTGTTAGGCTCACCACTCTTTCTGAGGTGATGGGTATGCTGTCCACTTCTTCTCTATGTTCTCCTGCAGAGACAACTGTCCTGTGCCTACCCTGTGACTTCTGCATAGTGGAAGCGAGTACCTTAGAATACCTGCTCCACATTACTGGTATCTTGACCAAAACTGGATGCATTCGCTAGCTGAGGTGCCTGCTCTTGCTGCCCTACTCACCACCACAATATGAAACCGGGCTCCCGCAAGTCTTCCTGCCCTCTCGTCATCCCTTCTGTTTCCAGCCTTCTTTAAGGGCTTCAACAGCCTTAGTCATCCTCCAACTCATTCCCCTGGGGCTCCAACTGTGTTGTCCCCCAGTCACTTGGGTGGTGTAATCCTCCTTAGCATCACTAGGGTGCCTGCCTCTATGGCCCATCTGGCACCAGTCTTTTTTGTTGTGCAGTGAGCCTCTGAGGGGCGTGGCTGTGTTGCCTATGGCTCTGGCCTGCTTTGAACCAACTCTGCTCCTTATCCGGGGAGTGGCTGTCTAGGCTCAGGATCCCTTGGTCTGTTAGAGCAAACTGCTCTTTCTGCTAGTCGTCTGTAGGGACCATCCTGCAGCATGAGAGGCCCTCCCCACTGCTTCACCTTTCTCACTTTGGGAAGACAAACATGTCACTGTAACCACAAAGGATATCCCCTGAGATGCTGATCTTTTGGACCATTGTTTTGATTCATACGCTATAGAGCCCCAGTTTCTTTAAAGAGGCTAATGCCCTAATACCCTCAGGAGTGCTGTGGTGGCCCTTATCGCTTAGGCCGTGGGTGCACTTATAAGACCCACCAAACCACTCTGCATCACACTGAAGGCATGAATTGCTCACTTAGCTCATGCACAATAAAGCAACAACAGTGCATCTCAAAAGCCGCCCAGGGTACCTCAAAGCATAGCTTGTGCAAAAGCAAGATCTTAGATTTCTCTGGGCAAGTCCCACTTTGCGATAGAGTAAATCATTGGCCCAGTAGAGCATGAAGGAATTGCTTCATGAGTCCTGGCCATTTTACAGCACTTTGCAGCACTCCGTGGCACAACAGTCCCTGGCACAGCAATCGTTGTTAACAGGGCAGCCCCTAAATCAGATTGACTGGGACATGGCACTGGGCAGAAAGAAAATGTGGTGTTTGTTGTGGGAGTGGGGGTCGTTGCGGTGTGAATGCAGGAGGTGAGAGGAAGATGGAAGGAGGGCAGGGCATTGATAGGTTGCTAATAATTATGCGGAGGTACATCATTGGGTGATTACGAAATCTTTAGCAGGAGCTGATTAAAATGAAATGGGATGGACAAGCTGCTGTTTGCATGTCATTAGGTCACGTAGGTCCCTGCTGCGCACCCCGCAAAATGGCTGCCTGGGCCTAGACCCACCTTGCCCATGCCCAAGGCCAGCCCTGTATTGTTAAAGGGCCAGCTCATGAGGCTCAATATAGTTCTGCACTGAAATCAGACCACTTTTGAAGAGTATGCATAAGTTTTGTATCCTTGACGTAACAAGTGCCCTTGAAGCCCCCACAGTGCGGAGGAGCCCCGAGCTCCAGGGACCCCTTCAACACAGTACACTGTGCATGGGTGGTAGGCTCCTGACTGGGTCCAAGGGGGAAGGCCCCCCCTTCAAGGTACTTTGCAGGGGGGCCTCCTCAAGTTTCTTAACACCACTGTTGTGTATCATCTGTCTAACCCAGGGATACTCAAAGTACGGCCCGCGGGCCTCATCCGGCCCCTCTGACCTTTACATGCGGCCCCTCTGACCTTTACATGCGGCCCCTGGGGCAACAGGAGCACTGGCAGCTGTTTGTCGACTCCGCATTAACAAAAATATTAAATACACACACAATCATTTATTTCAAACTTAACTGGTGTTAAAGAAAGGAAGTAACTAGGTACTCCTGCACTTAACTTTAGAAACTCTTTCATTTTTAAAGACATCTTGAAGCATAAGTGTAAAACTAAGACAGTCTCTTCAAAATTAAGTGTATTTAGTTAACATGCAGAACCTTTTCGCCTTAGTACAATTTATTTTATCAGTGCACTGAGATGTATTCATTTTAAAGTGACAGTTTTCAAACATAAATTTGGAAACATTAATTATTTCCCTTACCCTGAGAACACCACCAATAGTAAATTAAAGAGACAAGTAACTTGGTATTTGCACTTTATGGGTGGTCTGGGTTCCTATCATACATAAACAACATTATAGTTTATTAAATCAAACATAGAAGCAGGTTTTGTGCAGTGCACACCATGAATCATGTGTTTCAAGGTCATCTTAAATGTGATAATGCAGAAAAAGGAGGGAAAGTGACACTAAACAATTGCCTAGGATCACAACATTTGGAAAAGTGAGTAAGCCGGGATTAATTCCAGGTTTTCTGGTTTCCCATTGTTTTATTCACCCACTAGATGTATATCCTTTGCTTCCCCTACACCTACCTTGCTACCAATCCCCCTAGTCACCCCACCCGACTGCCACCACCCTGGCATCAATGCGGCCCCCAGGCACGTCACAGACCAAACTTTTTGGCTCCTGGGAAAATGTTTGCGAGTACCCATGGTCTAACCTGTAGCAATGCAATGATTAAGAAGCAACAATTCGCCAGTGGGTTAATCATTTCCCTACATTGTTAGTGTTCATGTGAACAAGGGGGTGTTCATTGTGACGTGTACTTGTATTGGAAGAGCTGCTTCAAGGCCCAGTCCTAAGGTGGCAACTCCAGTTCTCGAATATTTGGGGAAAGTACACTTTTGGGTCCCTGGCAGTAGTGTCAGCAGGGATCCTCAACTGCTTCAGGGCCCAGTCTTAACATGCCAATTCTAGATCGTGAATATTTGGGGAAAGTACCCTTCTGGGTGTCTTGCTTTAGTGTCTGTAAGCAGGGAGCCCGAAAAAACAGGCCTGCCAGTTTCCATACCTATAAAGCCTTGTATCCTCAACAAAGACTAAACGGCGGGGCAAACGGGGAGCTTCAGAACACTGAGGACCAGCAATGTCCCTGTTCGTGGTCGCAAATGGAGCAAAAAAAATGATGGCCTATAATGCCCCCCTGAGTAATTACACTGGCTGAAATAAATTTGAGCATTCTTCCCATCACTTTGTAAATGTTTCTGTGTGTTTCACCGTCAACCTTCCCTTTTGCACTTGTGGGTGTAGATGGTAGTTGGGATGGACGTTAGACTGCAGGGAGACTGTTAGCGTGGCTCTGCCTTCAGAAACATGTGGAACACCGATGATGACTACAAGACTACTTGAGGTGCTCTCCAGGCTTGCACCATTGAGTGTTCGTGACCCTCTCTCAGCCGCTGTGCTCAGCAGCAATGGCACCGAATGTAGCTGTATGGCCCCTGCCTTGGTAGGGAGCTGCACACTACCTGGCTGTTAACTTTAGGAGCATATGATACTAGATTTGTTCTGCCTCCTTGCTTTGCTGTCAGGTAGCTTTGCATTGATGCCTTTGCCGATCTGGTCTCCAATAGCTTGTGCTGCCCACAGCAGCCTTCAAAACCCAAATGCTCTCTAACCTTGAAAAGATTTTCTTTTAATGTACTTGAAGCTAGTACAGTAGTTCCCCTTCGATTGTACTTGATGCAGACAAAAAAAGATAAACGTGAGAACAAATCTTTACTAATTAACATGTGCGATGAAAAAGCTAAAATATGTGTCTAATAACCAGCATAAAAGTTATTTAATTGGTAACAATGATTTTGGTCTTTAATGCTTAGGACTGTTATTTACACCACTTTGTAGTGTCAGTGCATCCTGGCATTTACAGTGCTCATTTATAGGTGAAATATACGGTATTAACGGTAATCGGTGAGCGCAGCATGTACGAATAAACAAACTACACCTAATAATGTGTGACGCCGAAGCTAGTCTTGCCACTGCTTGCTAACTTAAACCTTCCTCCCGGTATTAACAGTAATCGGTGAGCGCAGCATGTACGAATAAACAAACTACACCTAATAATGTGTGACGCCGAAGCTAGTCTTGCCACTGCTTGCTAACTTAAACCTTTCTCCCGCTCTCACGTTTTTTCCGTTTTAGCGGCAATGGTTTCACATTACTTTTCTTTTTAAAAAATGTGCTGGGTCTCTCTGTAGTGGGTGCGCGCCTCTACTTCTGTGGGGTCTGATTGGGTCATGTCAGTGCCTTTCCCGATGGGGCTCTATTCCGAGTGTGGCTGCCACCCTTTCCCACCGCATGCCTGTCAGGGTTCCTTCTGGTTCTTTCTCCCACGTCACCTTCAGAATTGAAGACTATGTAAGAAAAAAAAAGAAAACAATTGAATAGGAATTTATGATACTTCATGCAAAGCTTTTATTTATCTAATATGATTGTATGTATTACAGACTTCTATGAGGACAACATGTGTTGCCATAGCTGATGCTCCCTTCTTAGCCAGGCTTGAGGGGCTTAGTTGTTGGGTTCCCTGATGTGTGCAGGGCTCTGAGGGGTGCTTTCCGGGCTGGGTGGTGTTTCCTGTCTTCTGCCTGGCTGCGGGCAGAGAGCTGTCTGCAGGAGCCCTGACGGAGTCCGACGGTCCTGTTGTGGCTGCTTTTCCGGGTCAGCGTCTTGCGGGTTTTCGGCACGAATCGGCAGCATGGTGGCTGAGCGGTGGGACGGGGCTGTGCCCGTTTTCGTTTCTTTCTTGTGATGTGGGCTGGCCTACTGGTTTGTGCTGTCACTGGGTTGCTTGCTGGTCCCGCTGCTTGTCTTGCTGGGGTCCCCTTTGAACTCATGCTTGGCTACCATGATTTCTGTGTACTGTGGAGTCTTTTTCTTCCTGTCTGTATGCTTCTGCATGTATTTTCTATTTCTGGATGTCGCTTGCTCCCAGGTGGAGTATTGGAATGCATTCCGGGGTGCTGTAGTGTTCTCATCTTTTCTCGAGAATCCTCTGCCTCGCATTGTTCGCCATCGCCCCCTGGTGGCCTTTGTGCCAGCTCTACTCAGGGCTTTCTTTGCTCTTTGGGTCCTGGTACGGTGTTTTTCCACATTCTGAGTCCCTGTTCTTTTGGCCTTTCACCGGATATGAATTGTTCTTCCACGCACTGTGTGACTCTTGATGGGGCTACCCATTGTCCCAGTCTCTGAGCCTCACCCGACCTGTTGTGGTTTCTGATACAGGGGTGTCTGGTGTCCTTTCACTCCTGTACCATGTTTCGGAAACTTGGCCAATTTCTTTCTTTCTTTCTTTTATGGTTGGACTGTTTTTGGGTTCCTTTCTTTCCTTTCACTACCGTTCTTCCTGTGGCTTCAGCCTGGCACCTTCTGGGCCGCCTGCTTCCTGACTTTGCATTTGGTGGTTAGCGGTTGCCTTCCCGGTCGCTGGGTTGATTTTGTGGCCTTTGGATGGGGCTCTCAGGGTCTTCTGTGGCCTGGGGGTTCAGGTTCCCACCCTCATTCAGCTGCGTGTGTGTTCCTGTCTCCCCTCACACAGCCTGTTGTGGGTTTTAATCCTGGGGTCTTTATGGTCTTTTCCCTTCTTTGCTGTGTGTCGTTTGCCTGTTCCTTCTCAGTGGAGCGTACTATCACCACCTTCTCACTTGTTCATTGTTCTTATTCCCCACGTCCACAGCTCATCTCTCTCTGTGGTTTGGTTGGTTGCCCCGCTTCTGTGGGACTGGTGTTGCGGGTTCTGGTTCTGGTGGCTAGGGCCTTTGGGCGCAGCCTACTGGTCCTGTTGCGGTGGTCCTGCCTGGGTTGGTCTGACTGTTCCTACTGCTTTGGCCTCTGTTTGTGGGTGCCCTCTCTTGCTTGGGTGCTGCCGTTTGTTTCCCGCTTTTCTCTGCTTGCTGGGTTCCGTGACCTCCTGGTTTCTGTTGAGTCCTGGTCCTATTGATGGGGCAGGTTGTTGCTCTGCTTCCTTGTCATTGCTTTCTGCGGTGGTTGTGCCCTTCTTTGTGGAGGATGTTGCTCCTCTGGACTCTCTTTTGTCTCCCCTGCTCGGCTTGGCTGCCTTGCTCTGGTATGTGGGGCTCCCTCTGCTGCGACTTTTCAGCCATTCACCTCTGGTTTTGGGGTTGCTATGCTGAGATGCAGATTTTGTCTGCTGGTTTTTCTCAGCAGCTTTGATGCCCTACTTGGTACTGGTCTTCCATCACTGGCTGTGGCTTTTGGGGTGGCTGCTGTGTGATCTACTCTGTTTGCTGCTCTGGTACTGAGTGCAGGGTTGTTGCTGCTGTTTGGTTGTCCGGCTTCCTTTTTCCCTGGGGCTCTGGCTGCGGCCTGGGAGTGCTTTTTTGGCTCGCTGATCGACAGTCCTGGGTGTTGCTGCCTTAATGTGTCTTCTGTTGTGGGTCGGCTCTCTTGGTGGGTGCTTCCCTGCCCTGTTTTCCGGGGCCTTTCCATGCAGGTTTGCTTTCCTTGCCCTTTGGTGTTGGTTCTGGTCATTGGGCCTGGGTCTTTGTGGCCTGTGGCTCTGCTGTGGGCTTCTTTCCTGTTCCCTTTTAGGTTGGCTTTCTCCTACCTCTGGGTCTGGCGGCCTTTGGGGTCTGGTTGGCCCTTTGGTTGACATTTGGGGGTTTGTGGGCATTGGGCCCTTTTTGGTTTTCTGCCTATTTCCACTCTAGTGGTCGGGCCTTCTTTCCTCCTGCTTCTGTGTCTGTTGTTGTCTGGATCATTTTTGCCAGACCAGGTTGTGCTTGGGTAGGTTCCTGGGGGTTCTGTACTCTTCTGCCCCTCTTCTGGGATGGTGTGTGTTCTTCCGCTCAGAGGTAGGTTTCTGTCCGGGTGTTGTTTACAGCTGTGGGTCTGTGGCCTCTCTGCCTCTGCCAATCAATGTTCTCTTTCTGTGGGATCTTCTGGCTCTGTTTCTTTTGTGGACTGACCTGTGGGGGTCCTGTGGTGCTAGTTCAGGTGTACGGTCTGGGCAGGTGTTATTTTGTCCATTGGCTCTGCGAGGGCCTCACTGGGCATGCTTGCTCTGGGCTTTTTGTGTCTGTCATCCGGGCTTGGTTCTCTCTTGGACTTGCTGTTTGCCTTCTGTGGACGGACCTATCCGGGCTGGTCTTTTGTTCTGCGCCTTTCCGTTCTCTTTTGTGTTTCTCCCTATGCCCCAGCCTGTTCTAGGTGGGTCTGTGGTGGGGTGTTCCAGTGTTGGGATTGCTTGTTTCTTTTCTGTTGGACACATGGCTTGTGTTTGTTCCGGAGCTGTTTCTCTCCTGCTACGGTGTCAACTGCTGGCCTGGTTCCTGTCCTCTGGGTCTGTTTTGACCTTTTTTCGACTTCCCTGTGGTCCGGCCGTTCCGGGTGCTGGGCTGTATGCGGGGTTTGGTGGTTTTTGTTTTGCCCCATGGTAGTCCCGCGGTGTCTTTCTTTCAATTTGGACATTCTGGGGGGTGGTGTGGTGGGGGCTCTTCCCTTCTCCAGTCTCCCTTGTTCTTCTGGCTCTTCCTCGGATTGCTTTGGGTGCTTGCCCTTTGTTCCTGGCTTGGTGGGCCCTTTCTCTGGTTGGGCTTTGCGGTTAGTTTTGGTGACCTTTTGTTCTGGTTCCTTGGTTGCAGTTGGCTGTTCGGCCTTGGTTACGTTGGCCTCTGTTGTGCTGGCTTTGCGGGGGGGCTCTGTGGATGGGGTTTGTTAGGCTCAGCCTTGGCCTTCCCCGTCTATTTTTGGGGTTTTTCCCTTTTTCAGATTGCTGAGTGGGAAAGTCTGGCTTTTCCGTTGGGTCTGCTGTTAGGGCTCTCTCTCTTTCCTTAGGTTCTTTTCTGACTCAGTTGTCAGTTTCTTTTTTGCTTGATATGTCTCATTGGTTAAGAAGGAAGGCGAGGGAGGGACGGGAGGTAATGCGTCAATTACTTGCCGTTAATAGCATTACTCCTAGTCCTACTCCCTCGCCTTCCTTCTAGTTCCCTCCCACACTCCCAGTACGGACCAAGTAAGTATTTGGGTTGGCTTGTTTACGTACAGGACGAGGAGGGGATGGAGGGAGTTTTTATTTAGAGGAATAAGGGTTCCATGGGAGGCAAGGGGCCTCATTGGTTTAGAAGGAACGCGAGGGAGTAGGACTACGAATAATGCCATTAACAGTAAGTAATGGACACAAATTGTGCACCCACTAATGACCGGACCCAGCAATATGGGTGGGACATGTAGTCATGCCTTTTGTGCCTCAAGCTATACATTTCTTTGTATCTTTAATCCTGGGTGGTCATGTCAAAACCAGCTGCACTGGTGCGCACAACGCAGAATAGAACTGTATGTTTTTTAAAAATAAACCCTGCTCTTTGTTGCACATGCACTATTGGGTTATCTGGAGTATGCAGTGCATACTCTGCAGGCAGCGCATCATGGAAACATGCGGCTACCACATGTATGTATGCGCTGGCATGCAAGAGAACTGTGCACCTGTCTCTGAAGAAGATATACTGTAAATCTGTGTACACTAATGCTGTAACTGTGTGATTTAGTGTATGTGTTGCTGGCAGTAGCACATACACCAGCACGTGGTTTTGCATCTGCGCACTTATTCATGATACTGCCCATAGAGCAACTAATGTGTTTCTGTAATGTGCTGCCTACCGCAGGCACTTCCTGATGGGTCAGCATGTGTCACATAGAATTTGATTTTGTTAGAAAAGCAGCATTCATCCTTTTGTTTGGTGTCTGTGCACACTAGTGTATGTGCTCATGATGTGACCTGAGGTTGTTTTAAAAACACCCAGTATATCAAAGCATGAAACTAAAGCATAATGCCAGTCAAACACCAAGCAGCCACTCATCCTTTTAGTAAAACAGAGACACCCACTATAAAACAGCATGCCCTTTACATTTACGCATCTACTGCTTTTGTCTAGGAGAACAGTTGTGACCCAACAGACCTAATACTAACTTGACTTGCCTCCACAGGTTTCTTGTAGCAGTAGGAATTAACCCAAAGGGCTCAGTCTCTTGCCACTTGCTAATATAGTTTATAAGGACACTCTCCATTTGCAACCCGGTGACATACCTGGCTCGAGAGAGCGCTGTAGTCAGCAGTTTTGAGCGGCCCTGATTGTTACTAATTGCCTGCAGATGCCTTCTTCGCTGCGCCAGCCTGCTGACTTCAGCTTGGTCCCCATCACTTTGGGAGGACAAAGTGGCGCGGAAATTAACACCATGGCTGGGCCCTCTAAAGCAGCACAGAGGGCAAATTGACAAATCCACCGCATTGTCTGCAGCTGGACATCGCGTCACTTCGTATTAGCAGCATCTGTAATTGACTAGACTGATCCTGATCTGTGGCCAAGCCTCATTACGTCAAATAAGGATTTTTTGGTGTATCCTTTGTGGATATGCCAGAAAATGGGACATCAATGAGTGCAATCAATAAGCACTTAAGAAATACCTTGGGTCAAGAAGCTCACTACCACAAATAACCTAGAAAAAAGAATTAGGGAGTCCATGCTATGACTGAAGGACCACATTTGCACCCTGTGCAGCTCCGTTGGCAAGCTTGTATGTATTCTGTTAGAGCTATTTTTACGGTGTGAATCTAACCACAGAACAACTGAGGGATGTTGGAAAACGTACATCTAGTGAGGACTTCATCAGTTGTGTCACTAATGCAATTCACGTTTACATTTTTAGACAGTGGACAATGAATTGATTGTTCCAGAATCACAATTTTTTTTTACCAACTCGTGAAATTAGAACTCAGGATCCAAAGTCGGCAGGTTAGCCAGAGCACCACATCTGCCCCCTTACTCTATGAACATCCAATTAGCTCTGACCTCTCCATAGCAGACCGTCCAACTCTTGTGTTGCCACTCTTCACAGATCTACGCAGTGATGTAGGTATGCTGACACGGTGAACAGTAGGATGCTCTGGAAACCTTACATAGAATCATATTTCCAGGTTTTTGAAGATAATATGAATTGTTAGGTTCATATTCGCCCTTTGCCCCTCCTCTGGACATGGTAGGTTGACTCAGGTCACTTTTCTGTAAGGTATGGCTGGTCAACTAGCCAGCGCTGCCATGACCTTTTGGTCTTCCGTTGGGATACTGAGTGCCCTTCCCGTTTATGTCAAGTTTATTCAAGGACTATGCTTTGAGTGCTTCTCCCTTTATGAGATAGCATATGTTGACGTGTCCTGAATCTAAATGTATAGAAGCCTGATTTGTTTTAAATGCAAGGTGCCTACTTTACACCGTACAGAAAGGAGCCAGCATCTCAGTGATGGTGAGCAGATTAGAGGCTTGTTGTCACGAGCCTAATCAACCACCACCAGATCCTCACCCACACGCAACTGCCAGAAGTGGAATGTCGGAGCGCAAACTCACATTCCAAAGAGCAGCACCAGCTATAACATACATACAGACCTCACACACCTTCCCCCTCCTTCCTTTATTAAAGAACAAAAGCAATAAGATTACCTGGGAGAAAATGGAAGCAACACAAAAAAAGCCTACTAGGAAAAGCCCAACTCGACAAACTCATTAGCAGTACGTAATCAGCCGGAAAGAAGACAAGAGATGGTTAAAACCTATATGAGAAAGGTTAGTGAAATACATCTTTGAGATGACAGTGAGTGCACTGATCTCTGATTGTCCATATGGATCACACAACAGTCAGTTGCTTCCTCCACTGTGCTGCCTATACAATTGCACACATATTCAGTTTTGCTAGCTGACACGAAGGCCACATTTTATTTATCCGACGAACGATCATCACTTTTCTGCACACAATAAGGCACACTTGGATTACCTGAACTGAAGTTGAAAACCAAGACCCCCTTTCACGACATGACTTGCTTTTTAATCCTGATCCAAGTCCCAACATCAATCCTTTCACTTCCTGCCATCCTGAGGATACTTTCAAACGTCTTCTGCACCAATATCCTTACATTCTAGCCTCTGCATACCGAGAAGGATCAATTGTTGAGCATCTATTCTCTTTTCAAGTTGGCTCCAGGGACCCACCCTCTCAACAGCACAAATGGTGACACGCCTATACTGACTTCTAGAGTTCTTTTCATTGCTCAAAACATATCACTTACCACACTTCTCCAGGTACGCTTATTTACTAAGGCCAACTGCTGACGCTCTTTTAACATTCAGTTGAAGTATCGGGTCAGTCCATTGCTTCTTAGGTGGTACGATGAAGTCATTACATGTTTGATGCCATGCATGCCCAAAAATGCTCTTATGTCCTTAGATACTTAGAGTAACCAGTGCACTGGTGCAACTTTCCCTGAATGCATCTTTCAACAGCTGCATTACTGTTAAAGTGTTCACGCTATTTAGAAAAAGGACCACTGGCCACTTTGTCAGAAATCAATAAGCACAATGGCATTTCTTTGAGCACAGCATTTGGGCCAGCCTTGTCATGGGCAAACTCCGACCAAGGAATCATGGGTACCTTAACATGGGTTACATGAGTAATATTGGTCACTTGTGAGTTATGGCTCACGATGCATGCCTGCAGTCCCACATGTAACAACGGCTTTATCAACAGCAGGCCACTAGAAATCGTCTCACACCCTGCGCTTCATTGCACGCCTACCCATATGACCTACATGGGCACATATTAATACTTTCTTTCTTAAACCAACCATAAAATTCAACTGTCCTATCCACCTCAGCCAACATTGTTACCTCATGCACAACCTGAGCATAGGTCGTCAACTCTTGGCTCGAACCTTTCATATTTGACCACTCAATCACAACGCATAATAATTGCTTGCCTCACTGTCCCCTTTAGGAGCTTCATCTTGTCTTTTGCTCCCGTCCTTAAGATTTGATGTCCTCAGTAGTCTGCAGCCTTCTCCCCAAACTTATATTTGTCAAAATGAAGGGTCAAACAGTGGTTCTGCAGTATTCATAGCACCTCATTCAGTTTGGCATTATGTTTCTATGCAGCCTTACCATACTCCAAGATGTCATCTTGGAATTAAGCACCCCTTTTACATCCTTAAAAGTGAATCTCATACTCCTTTGAAAAACAGAGAATGTTGATGCCAAAGGGTGAATGCTTATAGCAAAAAGCATTCTTTGGCATCACTACAGAAGTGAGATGCTTTGAATTTGCACTTAGTTCCACCTGGTGGTAACCAGCCAACAGGTCTAGTGTAGTGACTACACCTGACCCCTTCAGAGCGCACTGCATCTCAATGATGTTAGCTAAATGTTCTCAGTTGACCCAGATATTACGAACAAGATCACATAGGTCTAAACACAAGCTCAATGATTTGTTGCCTTTGCATGTCAAAACTACGGGGCGAGAAACTCTGATCCGTCAGTGGGTTATATGATGTCCAGTTTGCACAATTTCTCCAGCTTTTTTCTCAGCTGTTCCCTTTCACACAACGGTACCTTGCACCCCTTGTGAACAACAGGTGTGGACCCTTCTTTTAAACAAATTCTGTGCTGGAACCACTTAAACATACCAAAATCTTCAGAGAAGTTTTCTAAAAACGTATTCATCCACACGCTCATCGTAAAGGTTTTCATACAGTTGCTACAATTTCATCCACACGTTTCGCTCTTATACACCACGGGGTCACAGTGATTGGGATTCAAAACAATGTCCAGTTCACCCGGGCACTTTCATCCCAATAGATTTTATCTCTCTTTTGCAACATAAATCATATCAGATGCAGTTTTACCTTTGAACCCCAAAACTTCTTCAGATTGCCCCATAATCTCAACTCTGTGAACCTAGTATGCAACTACCTTAATCTAGAAGTCCCACAGCTTCAGTGGCCACAATTTCTTGAACACATCTGGACCAATTAATGTAAATGGGAATCCAGTTTGCCATGGCACATGCCTTTTAACAATTGAAGTGAATGTTACAATATGGAGATTACCATTTTCCACTTATTTACAACCCCCATCATCACAAGCACTCTCACCCAATATCAACTCATCCAAGATACTCAGAACAAACTAATTATCATCCTCACCTATGCATCAGTGATCGACTTTAGAGGCCGCACATTTCTGCACACTGTATGGACTGACACACCCTGGCAAAATGTCCCTTGCAGTTGCACCTACAACATGGTTGAGACAGTGAAGAACAACACTTAGCAGATCTGAAACAATGCATGAAATCACTCTCTTGTTTGCTCTCCATGTGACTAGTAAGTTTACTCCCTTGGATTTTTTTCACTGTCTACATATGACCGTCTTTGTAAGGCTGAATTTGAATTTCAGAGCATCCGTTGTACTTGATATTTCGTTAAAGTATGCTTCAGAGTTTTCAGTGTTTATAGCAATGCTAAACGTAATATAAAGGTTGGATTCTTCTGGAGAAAGTAGCCTTTCCTAGATGTTTCTATTTTTAGTTTTCCTAATCAACTAATAACAAATAATTTCATCCCTAGGGTCAGGCTAATTGCACATAGTTGTCAAAGTTCTTAAAGAGATGGCAAAATCATCAATAAATTCCCTAGGTTGCTGTGCTCTCTATGAGAATTTATGCCTTTTAAGAACGTCTGTTATGCTTGGGCAAAATTTCTTGCCAAAGGTTTTCAATACTGTATCATATTCATCAGATTTTTTAATAACATTGAGTTTGCCCCATCCCTTTCCTAACTCAAATTAACTTTTACTTTCTGCAACATTCGTTTTAATTGTCCTACCTTCATGATCTAAGTTGTGGACCCATAGTGATTTCACCATCAATGGCATTTACGTAGGCCTTGAACACCTCGTTCCACCTCTGCCAATGTAGAAGAGGTGTGCCTTGTTGCAGCTAAAAATGAAGGTGGAGCTGAAATGTCTTCCATATCCCTTTGTGGCCAGAAGTATAATCATGACTTCTAGAAAATTTAGGAAGATAAAAAAAAAACAAAAAAATTAAATTGATAAGAGTACACTTATACACAGGCCACAAGGCCCATAAAAGGAGGTTGAGCATTGATCAGTTGTAGGTGGTGTTTTTGTGTCTCAACAGTTTTCTTTGTAATGCAGTAAACTGCAGATAGAGTAGATAATCAGGCATAAAATGACAGCCAACGGGAATTTAAGTTGACATGTGACATCATATGCTATACATTGTTATGCCAACGGCTTGAGATCTACCTGGCGTGCCTGACATGCATGGTTTTGGAGGGAATGTGAGGAGTTGGACAGCTGAGATGCCTCTGGACTTCTTGTGATTATTCCCAGCATCCTGTGCCCCATTTTGTTTTCAAAATAATAGGCAAAAGCCTATTAAAACAATGTACGTTGACACCTTGCAACAAAAAAGTGATTGATAAGAGGGGAATATCTGAGTACATATTTTCTCCAAGAGCTAAAGTGACAAATTGGTTTTGAAAGTATATGATGGACATAAAAGTGAGATCAACAGGATATAGATAATATATGTGATATTACAAGTCAAAGTACGCTGTGTGGATGTGACCTGAATAAGATTTTAGAAAGGCTCTCCAGTATTTGGTTTGGACTATACTGCATCGAACATAGATTCATTGTTCCTAGGATGAAATGTGATCCTTTTTAAACATGCTTGTGTAGTTAAATCTTCAACCCACTCCTCAATTTGTAGCTGCAGCGGGGATTTCCAGTTCCTTTTGCAATCTAGAACTGACAGAAATGTATCTGTAAAGGTGTTCGATGTGAAGTCGTTAAGCAAGAGGATTGAGGGTGACATGTAGAGTTCTGTAGTGTTATTGTAAGGCTTGCTCTTATGTTGTTTCCTGAGACACCATGCTCTCTGGAGCACAAAAAAAGTGAAAAAACTGCAGGCATAGGTATGTGCTTCATACTGGAGTTGTTGATCAGTGCCTGGGGGTGCACTGAGAATGGGTCCTTAGTTTGGTTGCAGAATTATGTGCTTCCTTATCACAATGACAGAGATGTTATCAGAGCCAGGTGTGAGTTTGATAGCAGTGAAACAGCCTTGGCCCTGATGGTTTTCTCAGGAGCCAATCATTGTGGCAATCCTGAAAGAGGCTGCTGGATTTTAAATACTGTAAAGGAAATCTGGAGAGATCTGTGTGTGTGGCCATCATCCTGAATCAAGGGCTGCATGCACTCAGGGGAAGGGTAGTCTTGTACATGTGTGAAAAATGTAACAGCCATCTTTTTAAAGGCAAGCCAGCTTGTGCTCAGTGTGTCCAACTTGCATGAAAACTACAACAAAATACTTCTCTATTTGTGAAGTGCAGGCCACACTGAAAGGAGACTGATGCCCTGTAAAAATGTGGTGCCACCTAACAAAAGGAGCATATCCATTTTATCTGTAGATAAAGTAGCAGGGGCTGGCCTATGACCAAGTGAACCTTTCGGAACAGTTCATAAGATTGATGCTGCATAGGACCTCCAAGGAGGGAAACCTGATGTAGATGTATTCCAGGATTTGAGAAGTACGGCAAATCACATGTGAGGGTCTCAAGGCAGGGAGAGATTAAGTGATTTGCCCGGAATCAGAGGATGTTGAGTCGACGCTGAAGTTTGAACCTGTTTCCCTCAGCTACAAAGCTGCCAGCTCAGGCCATTATTCTGTGTCCTGATCAGCTTCTGTGATGTGTGTATCATGGTTTTGAACCTGTTATTTAAATGCTTGAGGAAACATGGAATGGCATCCCCAATCTATAGAACATTCAAGTAAATCTATTTTAAATATAGTTTTTCATAAATGCCCATATGTATATTAAGAGTCATTATGAGCCCCTGAGTTATGAGGAAGAATTTCTTCACACACGCTGGGCATAGAGTGAGGTTGTTTCCTGGCATGACCTGTATGCAAAGAAGTGTGCCAAAATAGCTAATGGCAAAACTCCTAGTGAGTCACAAGTGCCTTGGTCTGAGAATACAAGGGACGGGTGGTTTCAGACCCTATTTCATTGCTCTTCAGAGACCCGTATGTGTCATCATTAGCTGTGTGTCATTACCTTTCAGCAAGTCTCGACCCTGCTCCACCAGACATCTTGTCTCTTGGGTCTGGTTTTGCTTTTGGTCATGACAGCAGGCCTCCGGTGGTGAACTACATGACCGGGGTTTTTGGTTTAATAAGGACAGAATACTGTGCTGGTAGCCTCAGTGTTCTGTCATTCTGCGGTTAAAAAATTTGCCTTGGTCCATTTCATATTTAAGAGAGAGAACATAGTTGTGGTGGATTAGTACAAATCCTTGATTTGAAACCTAGTTTTCCACTGTGCTCTTATTAACAAATACCTGAAGCCTTTCAAGATTTATGTGCTTTCTACTTTGTAGTAGCAAACACATACTCTAAATGTCAGACTTACTGTGTGGGGTTTTGCTATCACTCATTAGATATCACAGTTGAAAGCTTATGAGATAGTAGCTGCTATGAGATTCTAGCATCAGAATTTCATTATGGCCCTGGCTGAGACCTAGTTCAGTTGATTTCCTGTTGTCCTACCTACAGCTTTTGTGATTGCAAATTCAAAGGCAGTGGTTCTTAACCTTTTGACTTCTGTGGACCTCCACTAAATCTTTACTGGATTCGGGGGACCACCACTGAATCGTTATTGGTAGGCGGGTACTCCCAGCCTAAACAAGTTCTATTACTTGAATCTCAAAACAATATGCAACAATACAAAAACAAGCATACACCAAACAAATGCTTAGTGATTGAAACATTTTGAGTAACTGACAATCAATGAAAAAAAAGTTCTTATATTTCCAGAGTTGTTTTCAGATTTTGAATTTAGTTTATTTGTAAATATGCGAATAATTCATTTTACTATTATTTAATTTTGTAAAAACATTGTGGATCCCTTGAATAGGGCTTGCAGATCTCCAGGGGTCCTCGGACCACTGCTTAAGAACCACTGCTCTAAGGGTTTCATCAGGATTCTGGGTTTTCTTACACACAAGGCACCAGTGGTTGTGTTTTTGCCAGCTGCATTCATAAGCCAATGGAAGGCTTTGTAAAGTATTTTTGGGACACCAGCCATTAGTCTATAGATTCGACCTAGCAGCTTTACAAAAATAGAAATAAAAGAAGTCAGGATGAGTCTATGTTCTTTTGTCGCTATTCTTACAAAGGTGTTTCTGTTTAATCTGTTTACATGGCCATCAAAATTACTTTTATTCTTATTTTTGTGTTGAAGTCATTATTGATGATTTGACTACATATATCAAATGATTTACTATATTTTCTTCAACTGAGACATTTTGTGGAAGTTGTTGTTAGAGACATTCATTCTTAATGATGATATCGAAAAGCACAGACCTCATCATTCCCTACAGCTGACGACGATACTTCCCAGTACTTCGCCTAACCTTAAAGGCAAAGCCTCTAAGTAATACCCTTCAGGTGCCCACCGGGCTTTTAACAGTATTTATGGGCACGTCGGTTGCTGGTTGTATCCCTTTGAGGAATGTGGGGATGGCCGGCCAGAAGAATAACACTGTGGCGGGCGACAGAGTGAGAAAACCCCACACGTGCATTCGAATCAATAGTTCTATTGAACCTTGACACTCAATCCTCCGACCCTGCAGTAACCACAAAGTCATTTTTGCAAAATGGCGCTTGCCCCGGTTTCCAGATCTCAACCTGCCTTGACGAGCTTCTCTTTCGACTCCCAAGTTCTCCTTATTCACCCTCCAGCGGAAGCAGAGTTTTCACAAGAAAAGACAAGACGTGGACCTTAGTGCAGGTTTATGTACATGCATTCAGTTATATATCACAGGACGCTAAAGGGCAGAGAAGGACATTTTTCTTCATCATGACAGTCATGGACTAAAGTACGCGCGCCTCTTCTTAGGTGGCAGAGCCGGCCGCCTGCAAGAATTCTTCCTTTTGACCTTTGTAATTATTTCTGTTCAGTCTTTCGCGCGGCTCATTTTTTTCACCTCTCCTTTTGCTAAAACTCCACCGCTCTCTCCAGTGTATTAAAGATGTGAGTGAAATTGATGACTCCGGTGTCTTAAGTCCTTATGATGATGAATGGCTTTCACTGCCAAAGCTTTTATTGTCTGTGATTTGGGAAGCAAGGGGAGCTGATTTATCATGGCCGACTGTCACGCCGTTTAATACAGTTATAAATCCTGACGTCACTTACTGGTGGTCATGATCTGGAGGGCTTTGTTTTGGCCTCACTGTGCTCCCGCTTCCCCTCATCGCTATTTAATTTCTTTTCAATACCTAGTCCGTTGTGACTTCTGCTTCTAGGTGGCCCGCCAAAATGGTCTCCTTCCTGTGCCAAACAGGTGTCATTTTAAAAGTTGTGAGTGCTGGGATCCATTAGATTTCAGGTCCATTGGCATCCAAAGACCTCACTTTGGCACTCGGTGGCAAAGTCTGCTCTGTTTTCCTTTCAGTAATAATTTTTTTTGGGTGTCCATACTTGGTTCATTTTTTTAAAAAAAGGATGACAGTTCTATTTTCAACTAGATTAGTATTGCAGTGTAATCCCACAGCCTGCCCATTTCTAAACCATCACTTCTGAGAGTTGAAAAAACATACCTCAAGCGAAGCATAGAAAAATCTTAAAGCTGTATTACAGAATTGGCGATAGTGACTTTGTACTTATGGTTGCATTGAGATTTAAGAAGAAAGTTAAGTTAGAATTATTTCTAATAATAAATCAACACAAAACCTGGGATATGCTTGTCCTGTCCAGCTCACATTCTTCCTTTCTAATTTCATTTAGACCAGTCAAGAGAAGACAAAGATATTTGGGTGATTTAAAAATAGTTTCCCTGTTTAAATCAAACTGGATTTTTTGGCTCAGCTACAATAAAAGTTGCTGAACAGAATTTCACTAACCCATACAAAAATATAGTAATATACATAGTTTGTGATCTTCTTGTAGTTCGGTGTAAATCCATTCTGTCATTTTTTACATATTTTTGTAAAAAAAAAAATATTAGGCGAGCTTTGAAAGGTTAATTTTTAGCATATTTTTCCAGTAAATATGCAGATTTGTGCAAATCCATATCTGTTGAGGATCTGAGGATAGCATTTAAAAATATGAAAACTGCTTGGCTGAAGCAGTGTTTTATAGGGGTGGCTGAAAAAATCCGCTCTGCTGGCAGTGTTTGTGGAGTGTTGCCCACCCGAATTTCCGCTTGGAGCGCAAAGTTCCAGCAAAACTCTGCAGACAGCCATGTGGCAGAGTTTTTTTCTCATGCTCAGCTCAATAATGTTAAGTTGGTGAGTGCAAGTGAGAATTTGTGTCCCGTAACATGATTTCGGGCACTAAAACTCCTTCTGGTAAGATTTCTTATTGCAGGGGGTAGTGGCAGGTCCCGACCATTTGCGTTGAGAAAACTGCTGCTCTAGTAGAAAATCTGCTCGAGTGGCAAAAAGAAACAGCACCCTCTAGTGCGCCGCATGGTGCTGTTTGCATTGATTTTACAGCACAGGACAAGCTTACAGCACTAAAAATCAGCGACACGCGCCCGAATTCCACCCGCTTGCAGAACTCCACAGAGAACAGTAGCGAAACTCCGCAAGTTCCGCCCATCCTTAGAATTTTCTCCTGTCAGAGTTTTTGGTACCTGCAGTTCCTATAAGGTCTTTGAATCTGATTGATCTGATCAGATGGCCATGCAAAGAAAATTACGTTGGACCCGCCATTAAACTGTGCAAGGGATCCACGTTTACCTTAAGGATTTGCAACACAAAAAATAATCTAGGGGAGGTATTGAAGCCAGGGGAGCCCAGTAAAGATGAGAGTAGATCGCAGAGGCAGATCCTGCCCCCAAATTAAAAAAACATATCATGTCATGGGATTTGTGTACCTAAATGGGGCACTGCAGATCCCTTTGATCTGTGATTGCCCCTGGAATCCCAGAAACCATGGAGAGAGCCATCTTGGATCTGTGCCAATTTCTATTTCTCATCTGACGTAAGACTCATACCTATCCTCTAACTGGTTTAGATCATTTGTGAACTGTAAAGATACATTGTGCCCCTGCTCCCAGCTTTTGGCTGTAAGCAGCTTCTGTCATGCCCTACGAGCTGGCCCTGTGGCTCCTGTATACACTGCACAGGGCCTTGACCTCCTTCCTCTATATGCCTTCAGGCCTCCTGGTCTAGTTGTGTCATACCGGCTACTGAACAGCATGGACTAATTTTACATAATTTTCTAATGCATAAGAAAGCAGCCAGGTGCCATCATGGTAGCTGATGAATTCCGCACTCCTTACAGGCTCTCGAATGTGAGGCAACAACTGATATAGAATCCAGAAACATGGCTTTGATTAAGTGGGGAGAGGCCTAGGTGCATACTATAGAGGCAGTCTTTGATTTGGGGCTAGTGATTGCCACCTTTAATTAGAAAGGACTGTGCTGTGGTTTGATTGCATTTCAGCTATGTGGTCCATAGCCAGACCTGGCTAACATGCAAGTGATATCTTAAGCAATGTTCGCCTACGGCTGACACCATATGTAGCTGTAGCTATGCTATTAGCAGATGTGTGCGATACATTATTTTGCTTTCCTATTAGGAGGATCAAGGAGAAGGAGAGATCAAAAATCAGTTGAACAAAAATTGGTACATTTGGAGACTGTGTCGGATAGTGAGGTGATTTGGAAATGCAATTGTTTTTTATATTCTTATTTGACAAGAACTGAGGAGACTAATCCATTGACAATTGTAGTGATGTATTGTTAGGCCTCAAAGGTTGAAATAAAATGGTGGTAGACACTGTTGCAGGCTGTTGTGAGGTAAAGAGAGGCAAAGATGGGGCCCATTGGCCTTGAAATTCAGGGTGTCATAGATGCAGTTTTCATTAACAAAAATAATGATTGGGCACCATATTGTGTCTATTTCTGTGATAACAAAGAGCTGTGCCAGCAAAGAACTTTCAGCACATAATCTAGCCTCAACCCCTTTACCAACCAAAAATCTGTGATAATTTAATGGCATTCTTCTACAACAACATTTTTAGCTGAGAGAAATCACATGCAATATCTACCACCTTCGAATTTCCCAGTCCCAAGTCAACAAATCTCCACCACAGTCATCGCTGTCAGCCTGGCACGGAAGATACATCCATCTTAAAAAAATAACCTTCCACTCTCACTTAGATTTGCGGTGCAAACATTAATCTTGAGTTCACCCTCTTATAGCCTGCGCCATGGCTACCTTCGCTACCCTTACTAATTCCTTGCTGTCCAAAGGCGATTTAGCTCATAAACTCATTCACACTTACACCACTCCTCCTCGCTATGTCATGTCCAGTTGAGACTCTTTTGGGAGTTCCCTTGGTTCACTTGGCACATGACAAATTTCCTATCTTTACAAACCAACTATTTGCTGAATGTTTTACAATAGGTTTTTGATCCCAGGTACGTGCGAGAGAAGTGGCTCTCAGTGCAGGAGGAAAGGGGTAAATGTGCTCACTGAAACTCCTACATCCCTCCACGCCCTTTAACATCATCAATCATTAAGTCTTTATGTGCTAAATGCTGTTTTCAAGTGTGCTAATTCAACTGCACCATCTGAAGTGAGTGACAATTTAAGTACCTTTGGTTGGTAAACAAAACCACTGGACTGGATCACCCTATCCACGATGACATGGAGTCATCTGGTTAGCTTACCATTTTCACTTGTACACAGTGTATTGATGATGAAGAACTTCCCAGTACCCAAAGAAAGATTAGTGAAAGTTTATTGTAAATGGGCTATTACTGAAATTGCTGACCACCTTGATGTTATATGAAGTAATCTGATATTACATTATGTTGTATTGTGCAATGTTGAGTTATGTAATATATGCTCAAAAAGAAGGTGTTAAAACATTTCCCAATAGGCCGCAAATGTAGTCCAAATACCCCTGGAAAAGTAATAAAGAACATTTTTAAAATGTTCAAAAC
The DNA here is from genome assembly GCF_031143425.1 of Pleurodeles waltl. Taxonomy (NCBI): domain Eukaryota; kingdom Metazoa; phylum Chordata; class Amphibia; order Caudata; family Salamandridae; genus Pleurodeles; species Pleurodeles waltl. The sequence continues at coordinate 188,195,194 of NC_090437.1, forward strand.
ATGCATTTACAGACAGAGGCAGTGTTTGACTAGCCTTAAGGGCAGTGTGGCAGTCAGTCACTGCCAGATAGACCAGCATGAGAGGGGGCTGGTCCCATGGGCCACCCCTATATGGAGCTTGTACAGTGGTTAACTAACTCATGCGGTCTAATATGGGTAGGCCTTCCTGCTGGTGAGCACAAATGAAATGCAAATACTTGCTCCACAAGCCACACTGAGTGCCTTATCTGTGAGCACGTAAAGAGAATCAATGGATTTTGTAGGCTAAGGACGCTGATATTGAAGTCAGGAAAGATTTATTTTATTCTTAACCTCTCCTTTTTGCCTAGCGTGGTGGTGCCCTGACTGCATCTTGGGAAACAACCTCAGAGTTTCCAGAAATACCAAACTCATGAAAATAGAAGAAATATGCCAGATTATCAATTTGGCATTTGGCAAAGGGTTTTTGAATTGCTTATATATTCTTATATGATTCCCAAGAAAATGAGTATCCTTGGAGGAAGCGCAGTCTTTTCCTCTGCAAACGAACAACCAACCTGCAAGGCAGTTAAATGCATTTGTTTAACAATACTCCTTATGAAAGAAATCATTTTACTCCAGTAGAGAATCCTACTAGTAAAGGACAGGGATGTGGAATTACTATAGCCCACACCCAGGACATATTTTTCGGGGTCAATGACTGCAAGTTTGTATGTTTAATTTGTCCTTAAGACAAGTAAACCTAACCCCCTGCAGGACAAACCCTTTGGCTGCCCGTTTACAGCACCACATAATGGAACAGAGAATGGCCTTGTCTGCAGTTAGAGTAATATTTGTGTCCATATGTTAATGCTGTTCGAACTTGTATCTATGGTTCATTTAAGCAAACCCTTTATTATTAGGATAATTGCTTTAAGGAAATGTTGTAAGCTCAGACTGCATTTAAGAGGTTGGTTCCATTATAAAAATGTGTACAGACATTTGCAAATTTTAATAATATGAAACTACATATAATGTTCCCAGAATACTCTCTCATCAGATGCAAATATTTGAAGAAGCTTGAAAGCAAGTCTGATTCTTAGCTTTCAAAATGTTCACAAAAAATGTTACTAGGAAAAACAAGTTTTGCTAACCTACTGAGAAATTGTATGTACTGTTTCTTTGAAACATCCTTTAGTAAAATGTGTTGATCCATGCTAATAAAATCATAATGGAAAATCATTGTAATCATATTTAACAAGATTATGAGAAACATGAAAATAAACATTGGCAAAGCCAATAGGTCCGATATTGGTGGTCAGAGCCATTTAGTTTTGCCAATATGTGTCTTGTTTTAACATGGATTTTGTAAAACCTCATTGTTCTGGGAGCTGCTGGGCCTGCACTTTTATAATAAACATTGGCAAAAACAAAAAACATATTTTTTGGACTCAAAAAGCACACATTGCTCCTTAGTCTCTGGCACTCTACAAATTTACTTTGTACAGAGATATACTCCTTGTGAAAGAGCAGAATGCTGTTAATCACAGTGAAGCCAGCGACAGAGCGATAGAGTTTTAACAAAACTAAAATGTGTTGCTTAATGTCAGACCTAATTAGGGGCCTAATTCTTAAAGAAAGTCACACAAAAAATGCACCCATGGTATATGTCCTTGCATTAGTGCAGATTTATGACTTTTGTGTCACAAGAATTTAGAGAAGTGAGCCAGGAAATTGTACTCCCAGAACATATTTGTGAACTACATTTTAGCACAAGCAACTATGCATGCATAGATTTGTTCATGCAAATATCTGTTGAGCATTTACAAGTTCACTTCCCTCCAATCATTTTTGTTCCCAGCCCTGGGAGAAGTTTTAATTCTGCCCTTGTCAGGAGTTAATTTCCAACCTTTCTCAGTATGGAAAAATCAAAAGCAGAGCTGGTGAAAATCCCTAAAACATGCAAATTAGTATTTTTGTAGACATTTATATGGGCATTCCATCCCTGGAACTATTGCTCACTGCTGCTTCTGGCCCCAGTATGCAATCTGTGGAAAGGTGGCAAAAGGAAGTTGGTAGTATTCAAACTGTACTATTGTATGAGCACTGGCATAATCAGAGAGGCTGTTATCAGAGCTATTATATAATAAAATTGCTGCCATAATTTGTTGCTGCACTAGTTAGCATCTAAGGAACAGGTGGATTTTTTTACAGGACAAGTAGATTTAGGACACAGCCTGTCCCATGGACAAGTAGATATTTTGTTAAATTCCAAACCCCTGAAAGAACCAGATGTTCTGCACCACAAATATCTCATATGTTAACTAAATGCAATAGGACCAAATGGCATAAGTGAAAAAATGACTAAAATGCTCCAATAAGTTATCCTTCACACCTATTCAATATGCATATTAGGCATAAACCACTGTGTAACCATTTTTCAAAACATTTCCACTCCTTGACAAAAAGAGATATGAAAAACTCTGAAGCCTTTGGCAAAAGTGGTCGGCAAACAGCAGGACCAAAAGACATTCTTTGAAGGGCAGCCATTTAGTGTAGCCAGAATATATGCATCAGCAGATAGACTGCTATGCTGCAGGGTCTTTGGGGCTTTAAGTTTAAAATCAGTGATGATGGCGCCTTCTCTTGCAACTCACTCCTGTCAAAGTGATTACTGGAGAGAGTGTCTCTCAGTACCTGCTGAGTTGCTTTTATAAGAAGTATTGCTACGCTGCCGCCAGCAAGCTACAATAGAGGAATTGCATTGGTTCTGCATGCGTTAAGAGCACTGATCAAACCGCATGAGATCCCATTTGCAGGCGTAATGTGCATCGGAGGACAAAATTAGATTGAGAAGTAAATGGAGCCTAAAATTTCCATAGCTTTTTCCGTCAAGAAGCTGTTTCATTGCAAAGTTGTAATCCTCCCTAGTTCTTCTGTCACTGAGTGCTGCAGTGAACGCGGCATATTTCAGAAATAATTATGCCTTCGCAACATTACTCCCATTATTTATTTTTTAATCATGCTCGTTTTAGTGGTTTTAAAGGGATACTTGAAAGGCAAGCATATTTAAGAACAACAGAAAGCTTTTTACATATTTGCTTGCTCAAAATATTCCATAGTAGCTACATATGTAATGAACACACTTTAATTGAAAGAATTTCGGGTTTTCTATGGATAATTGCAGGGAGTTCAGGTTTTCTACAGAAGTGCTCACGCTTACCAGGGCCTAAAGCTGTGTGGTCCATTCTTTAATCACAGAAAAACAAGTTTTGCACTTGTATAAGTAATATATGGATCTTATTATGTGGTCCCTCTAGGTCTGGCCGTTTCCTACTCCACTGGAAATTTGAGATCCACTGGGACACCATCAATTTGCGGAGTTTCATCCAGAGATTTTGACTGCTGAAAGCAAGCAGCCAAAGCCTCCAGCTGAAACATCGGGGCAAAATGAGGGACTACAGAGGGAATTAGACACCATATTACTGATTTTCTCAGTAACTCCGTATTTCTAAGGGGAACCTCAGTGCTCCACTCTTAATTCCTGTTAACTCTGCTCCCTGAAGTTACTGGTGCCCCCAGTGGGCATGCTTAACAAGGATAAAACAGGGACCATTAATATTGCCCAGCATGTAAATGCACAGCATGCATGTTATTTGCATAGCGAAATCCATAAGGCCTTTTTTTTGCTTATTTATTCATTAAAGTGGCATGCCATCTCATGGCCATTTTACCACCCTGAATTTGTTGCCTGTGTGGCTCATATGTAGGCTTCATCTGTTCCATCCTCTAGTTGTGGGTAAGTGATGATTGGGTGAATATTTTGTGTACCAGGCATCCAAAGCATGAGGTTGTGACAGGGTTCTTTCTCTGGTTGGTGGGGCTTGATCACTCACAGGATGGTAGCGTGTTTCCAGTTGGAAAGTATCCCAGAAGGTGGCAACTTTCAGTATGCTTTTGAAGGTGCTGAATCTGTAGGAACATACACGTAGTTACCATGGATTAAGGTTCCACGGGGGCTGTCATGCATTTGTACTATATCAGTTTGCAAACAGATGTCCATATATGCCTGCCTACAAATTCATCATTGCATAATCGCACACTGAAGATGTAACCATGACTTTCACGAACCCTGAGGTGGCACAGTTCATTGCCCAGCTCAGATGGGGGGGTTGGTCATCCTCAGACTATCTGCATTTTACAGGCTGTGTTTGTAAAGGAGGCAGAAAACTAGGACTGGCTTAATACGTGTACTTCTGCTTTTGAAAACAAAAATGGTGTGCTGCTGTTTACCCGGGGGTTTATCCTTCATACTGTTTAATGTGGTCTTTGTTTGCTCAGCCCCCTGAGAACAAAGGCGTAGGGTGTTCTATTGCATTTAAAACTGGTATCTGGGCTTTCACTGCTTGTGCTGGTGAAGTCCTTCTTTAGGGGAAAAATGAATTTGCAAAGGATTTTACAAAATTTCCACAGGAAACATGTAGATTTTAGAGTGACTATGAAGGTTTATCCAATCCGATCAATAAGGTCTATTGTGTGATCTCTGCGTCTCATCAGTGAGACAAGAGGCTAACTGCTGGAGGTAAGTGTTTTGAAAGCATGTCCCGATGTACTGCGCGCTAGGCCAGGTGCAAAAATGGTAGATCGTAATTAGGGCTCCTGGTTTTATGGTATATATTGTTTTAACATTTCTGTGTGTATTTATCGATATTTATTTCTTGGCCATTCCATTTGTATTTATCCAAATTTGTTTTGTGTTTTGAGAATAAATGGGGTCTTAAAATGGTATAGTCCCACATTTATTCAATTGATAAGCATGCACTCATCCATCAATGCTTGTCTCGTTTTAGCAAGTAAAACTGCCAAATATAACAAAACACAACGCCCACATGTAAATATTAACATTATATATAAATATATATTAAGATATGCCCTTATTTAAGGAAATCTCACATTTTTTTTAACTCCCCATGCTTTCTATCTGCTCAGCTGTTAGCTTGGAATTCATGAAGAACACCATCAAGAATCAATCAAAAGAAGCAGAATTTTCTGTATGTTTCCACTATTGAAAATAAATACAGACAAGAAACATATTTTTTTCTGACTGTATTTATCTGTAATAATCAGTAAAAACGGAAAACTGGGAGCCTTAATGGAAATTAAAGTTTTCCTCTACGCTCACGCAAGATCAACAGATAGCATATAACTGCTTAGCATACAGCAGAAAATGCAGTTTCTCCACGTGCTTAATAAATAGGTGTTACATCATTATAATTTTCTAGGGCACAATTATAGCTTCTTCCAAATGTTTAAAGGCTGTGTTGTTCCTGTCAGTTTTGACCCTCTGACCTACAGATCACCGCTTAACTGTTTTAGAGAGGAAGTGAACATTTCCCATGGTTATACGTTTGGAAGTCATTCATTTTTTTACAAATCCTAAGTGCCTACATCATTTTCATTTTGGGGGAGTAAATGTCTCTCGTGCCTTAAAAAAAAGTTGTCAGTAGTTAGGCGAGGTGGCGAAATCCCTCTATTGGAAACATCCACCTGGCTTCCAATTCTGGCATATTTTGGCCTTACGTCTGCTTGCAAAGAACCAAAACGTGCTGTACTAGAGCAACGGGTTCGCACAAAGCCAGTCTATCTGGCAAGTCCTGTGGGGGGTCAGCTTATGTGGGCTTCCTCTGGAACAGACACAACCTCGTTGCCTAGTTTTGGAGGACTCGACTAGTCCCTGTGTAGTGTGCTCAGTGTAAGGTGTCCAATGCATATCTGATTATTCCTTACATCTGAATACGTGTCCGACTCATTCCACCCTCTACGTCTACTCTTTATTTTATCTTGCAAATTGAAGCTTAGTAAATGTGTGTAAAACGTAAATGTCCTATTGCAGATATCAAGCATGCAAACTCTCTGCCACCATAGGAGCCTTGACCATGGTGTACAAATCCACAACTAAGTAAAGGTGGGATTCAGAGGACATTGTAAGAGGCAAGGTTGTACTACCACTGTACAGATCGCTAGTAAGCCTCCTCTGGCATGGTATGTCTACTTCTGGAAGCCACTCATCAGAGGGTCAGTAACTGACGGCCGAAAAAAGAAGTGGTATGGTTTAAAATCTAAGTCCTTTCAGAGAAATGGAGTAATTCACTTATAAATATATACAAAATAAAAGGATTTATAACAAGGTGTGTTGATAGATGCTCTACGCACTGAAAGTAGGTCACCCGCTCCAGGAGATAGGCATTGTTCAGAGGAAAACTAGACTTGGGTAAGGCCACAGCACGAAGAAAGGAAGAGGGCTCATTATTCCCCAGCCCTTGCAGATGCCATGGTCCTACCCTCCCTGAGTAACGTTTATTTATAAGTTCTCATTTTCAGCAAGGCTGTCCACTACTTGATGGTGCCAGAGGCACTGTTTTCTCTTTGCCTGGAGTACATTGTTTTTAAATACTAAGGAACAGGTTCATATATCACCTGAAACAACCAGAAAAAGCACTGAAAGTACACACTTTAAGTTCTGGCCATAAGCATTGCTCTACCTTCTGACAAGCCTGCACTTTGAGCCCAATTAGAAGTTGTCAAGTACTCCCGTTTTTTGTCAAATACTCCAATGTTGGTGAAAATGAAATTACTATTGCCATGGTATTTCTGAGCAGATAGCCCTCTAAAAAAACAGATAGAATCATGTATGTCAGAATATCATGTTCAAAAATATTGACCTAGAAAAATAATGCAGAATATCAATTACCGTTATGTTGTCAAGTTAAATACCCACAGGAAAGTACAGGGTTCCTCTTTTTAACTCCACATCTATGCACATTTAAGATATATATATATATATATAGAGAGAGAGAGAGAGAGAGAGAAAGAGAGAGAGAGTCAATGAAAATAGACGTGGAGTTAAAAAAACAAGTTGTTGCTGCAACCTCGAAATATACTTCAGAATGTCACCAGTAGGGATGCAATGTATTTAACTTGCACCAAATCTCATGATGTTGTACACAGAGAGCCCACGACCCTGATTGGACGGACGTTTATGGCTAATTTATGATCCCTGTGTTACAGGAGGGTGCACTTAGATCAAAATGAGAAGTTGTTAGATAATTATTACATTCTTGCCTTTTACCATGATCAATTGGGAAAAGGCTTGGAAAAAAGGGGACATCATGTGGAGCTTGGTGTTTTAAAAACTGATTCTGCATGTAATGCCTCGTTTATAAATCTAAAACGCTTGACAGGAGTTACTGACCATAACTGGTAAATACCTCACCCCAGGGAAATAGTGCTTTCCATGCATGGTAAATACACCACCCTTTTCCACCCAACTTGTAATCAGGGCCCAAGTGTAGAGGGTGGATCTGCAAGCCATCTTGTGCATTTTGGACATGTTTGGAGGATACTCAGGCCCATATTTATACTTTTTATGCGCCACATTTGCATAATTTTTTGATGCAAAAGCAGCGCAAACGTACAAAATATAATTGTATTTTGTACGTTTGCGCCGCTTTTGTAAATGCGCCACAAAAAAAGTATAAATATGGGCATCAGTTTGTGAAGGATGTAGCTTTCAATGGTGCAGAAGGTGCAGAAGCACCAGGGCAAAGATTAAGTGTGGTCCACTATACACTTCTTGTGGTTTTTGTTTACAACCTCAATGTTGTGGGAGAGGGGGCCCTTTTCATTGCTTGTATTTGGCCCATGGCACTCTGTCTTCTCCGCTGCATTGGCAATGTTCGTTAAACCTCAGAGACTGCCCAGTGGTGGGAGGGCCAGTTGAAGCTCTTTTGACCTTTTAAAGAATATTAAGACACGTTCCCGCCATATCAGCATTGCATGCTTGGCAGCCTCCACAGGAACATTCCTAACAGAGAGGAAAACAAATGGACACTGAATGCAAATTTCATAACAAGTGTAAATAAGCTATAGGTGCCCCTTCCAAGTTCTGACCAAAGCAAATTTTTTAAAGTTTACAAAATGTCATCAACGCTGACCTGGCAAGGACCATTACGCCTCATGCATTAATAATTATACACAACATGCGTTCGGGCTTTGTTAAAGCACAAATAAAGCAAGCAAGCCTACAGAGCCTAATCCACTGGTCAGATGGAGCAACATTTTCCATGTTGCAATTTCCTCCGTGATGAGAGGTCTTTGGCATTTCCAGTTTACAGTGTACTTTACAGTGTGATTGATCACATCATTTTGGTTCTGGGGCTTCGCAAGTGAATAACATTAGTGTTGCTCTGCATTAATGCCTAAACACCATCTGACGTCAGAGTGTATCTCTATAGCATGGGTACTCGCAAACTTTTTCTCGGGGCCAAAATTGCAGTATGGTTTGTGGCCGAGGGCCGCACTGAAGGGCCAGAGGGTGGGGACGGGGTCGTGGGCGGGTCTTCTAGGGGGCACAACCACCCCACCCCCTTTTTCAAAACATTGCTAGACAATGCTGCATTTTTTATCCAGTTATAACTACAAACCTACAAAGAGGAACAAAAGTATCACTTTATACATATATACTTAATAGCAGTGAAAACACAGTCAATAAGAATGTGTCAAAGAAAGAGGTGGTCTGTGTAGTGTGAGATTGATGTGGGGCTATAATGCTATTAGAACATTCCACCCAATAAGGGTAGACTGTTCTAAATTAAAAAGGGAGAAATATAAAGACAAATACTGGAATGTTGGAGTAGAAGGCTCCTACCAGCTATTATAAGCCCAGAGCCACTCCACTATCTTCAATGGAGCCCACATCATCCCAATGTTCTAATAAAATGTATAGCATCTGCAACGACAAGGTCCTGGACATTGATACACCATAATGCCAGGGGTAGCAGAAGTGAGATCACAAACCTTCTCACCCTTCATACCATCACGGTATTGACCTCTTGTCCCTCATTAACCACCCAACACCCTGGTGTTTGCTGTTGAATGGCCATAGTACTGGAAAGAATTGGAAGCAACAGTTTGTAAACATGACCTCTCTTCAGTTCTTGTTGCTGGTATCCTGACCGCTTAGGGCAAGGACAGAAAGGTCCTGGCTCAGATTGTAAACATCTGTTACTCCCCACAGATGTAGGCACCATGTCAGTGGAGACACAGGGCAGTAGCTTGTTGCCTCCAATTTAATAACGTGATACATTCTGGAGGTTGCACTGTTAGTTCTACAAACAACTATTTTAAAATGGTTTGTTTAAAGAAGAGCTATAACTGTAGTACGATTTATTCATCTTGTGTGGTTGTGCACTAATGCTGCATTTCTCCCTTTAAGTGTTGCAACAGTGGTCAGCAAAGAGCAGTGAAAGTAGGAATAAAGTTCAAATAGTGCAGAAAAATAATTTATTATATTGCTGCATCACTGACAGTGCTCAGCAGTGGTAAGTTTTTAGCAGAATATTCCCATTAGAGGCCAGTACAGAGCCCAATGAAGAGATAATATACAACAGGCCTCTGAAACTTCATCACATGGGAGGTTCCCTACAGGAAGAGTAGAGGTGGTTCTCAATACTTCACTGTTTGAGATCACTTAGAAAAATAATTACTTGTGAATCAGTACCAGTTGGCCCCACCAATGCTGCTGCTGGCATTTTTCCAACACTGGGAGGCATCACATGAACTCTAATGGTGTCTTCTGGTGTTTTTATTTTAACACTACCCTCCTCAACCAAGCAGGCTAGAAGAGGTTACCTTTGGGTCTCTCAGCTGCTCACATTAATCCTTACACCGCCTACCGGCATATACATTAACGGCAAAAGGTTAACTCTACAAACAAGCACTGCCAAAGCCAATAGGTTTTACAACTAATCTTGACTGCTGAAAAGAACAATCAAAAATGCCTGCTGCAGTGCAAAATTAATTTAAAAAGGTCTGTTTTCTGTCTGTAGTGCATCAGTGAGACAAAGAAATACAACTTTAATAAAAAATGTATACTTTTCAGATGTAAAATAGTCCATTAATATTCCAATGGAGGGGGAAGAATACATCCAAACAGCCAATAGAAAGAAGGTGACTAGAACACAGATATGGGCCAATCCAAGATGAGAGCCACAATGCCTCAACTCAATGGCAGCAGATTCCTGAGCCAAATAAGCTGATGGCTCCAGGAAGCTGATTTAAAGACCCGTTCAGAATATATAGACTCGTGACGTCATCGGTAAATGCCATATGATAATGGCCGCCGTACGTAAACATAGAAGAGGGCCGCGGGAGCATGCGCAAAGAAGCCGCTATTGCGCATGCTCCCTCGGCCCTCTTCTGTGTTTACATACGGCGGCCATTATCGTATGGCGTTTTTCCAACGTGTCCGCGGGCCACCATGGTAGGTCTGCGGGGCCGCTGGCGGCCCGTGGGCCGTACTTTGAGTACCACAGCTCTATAGGTTCCTACACGTCTTGGCACTAAAAGACCACCAGGAGTATCTAGTTTGTGGAGACCGTCCTGTGAATATGGATTTGTGTTTGATGCAGTGTACCCTGTCGTGCATCAGAGAATGTTGTGATGTCGACCACAGTGGCACGATACAGACAGCCATACTGTAAGGTGTTTGTTTTACATAATTCATAATAACGACATCAAGTTTTTTGTTTAGGGTCACACAGTTTGACAAAAGTGGACAGTATGGATTAGACCTCAAGTTTCCTGGTTATGCATCCAAGCATTTAGCTGGTAGGCCATACTTCCATCTCGCCTCTGTTCTGAAGGCAGACATCAATGCACTACTAAATGTATAATGTGCCCCTACACCCAGCAAGGAAACGAGAAGGAGCAGCATGGCAAACACGCCTCCTTTCTGCTATTGTTGTCTCATTGTACTGTTCATGGCACCCATTAGGTGGCTGCTATAACAGCCTAGCCCAAGCCATCACTGTGGAAACTCGGTGTTGCAGTATCGCTTTGACCAGTACCTCCCCTTGCTGTTCACATTCCTCCACCTGCTGATTTCATGGAGCCACTTAAAAATAAGAGATAATTTGGCTCTGCTTAATTAATGTTTAATTTGAGGACTTTCTTTGTGACCTGGTCGCTCTCTGCAAATGCTTACCCTGTTATTGATTTCACGCTGACACCTGGTACATGTATGTCGTTGCGTGGTCTGAGCTGTACCACCCCCCTGAGGCGCAGCGATACGACTCGACTGCCAAGAAAAAGAATTGTGCATATCAAATCATTAGTGCCACTCTGCTAGTCTTCACAGCTTTATCTACTGCTGACAGCAGTGCCTGACAAGGGAAAGTTACCCCAACAAGCACAGGAATTTTCCCTCTGAGGTGTTTTACCATAATGTTGAAGTTATACTGTTGGCCTGGACATGGTCAAGGAAGCAGATGTCTTTACTTCTCTGTGAATTCTTACCTTAACGATATGTTGTTAGTCAATATAAGGCCAGGTTGTTATTGATGACTTTGCTACTATAACATACAGCCAAACAGCTGGCTTCTAAAATGTCAAAGAGCAGGTGAGCTAAGAGTTTAATTTGTAAAATAAGCAAATAACTTAATAAATATGACACAAAGTTTTTCTCAGGAAACTCACACCGGCACAGCTAAATAGTGCGGTTGCTGAATAGGTAGGTTGCCTTGGCTTGATCTCATCTGATACCTCTTCTCTCACCATCCTCCACTTTGTCTTTTCATCTCACTCTTGTGGGCTCTTTTTCGTCTCTGACTTTTCTCTTTTTCACTGTTTTCATATCTTTCTTTTCCTCCTTCTTTCTTCTTTTGCTGTGCTTCTCTCTCGCACTGGGTCAGAGTGATGGTACTCACTATGGCCACAAATTAAGCACTGCTAATAACAAAATATGGCTCTGAGCCCCTGAAAAACGGACTTCCAATCATGGTGCTAGCCATCTGGTTTCAATAGCTGGACTTGAGGTCTGATGTTTTTATTTCAAGGGTTCTATACACCGTGGTGGAACAAAATGCTTTCTGAAGACAGCCATCACTGTCCATCGACAAGCAAAATAGTATGAAAATAAGCATATAAATGTAAGTATGGGGTTACTGAACTTAATTCCACATATAAGTACCTTGATGATATATTCATATGTTCATGGTATGTGGATATGGAATTAAGAATTAAAATTTGATATAGCTTGAGGCGAGTATGAAAGGGCTTCTCATCTACTTCCATTAGCTCCCAATGTAACAGGAATCCTGTGATGTTCCTAATTTATTGTGTAAATATCTGTGTGTGTGTATAGTCTGCCAGTGTGGTTAGGTACATTGTATCTATGGCTGTTTTTTCCGTTTCGACTCTTTACACTTTTTCTCACAGTCTACATTTTTGTAAATTTGCCATTGTAAATCTGTAGCAGTGGATGAGGCATAGAGTGGTTCAATTTTCACTGAGATCTTAATATCTGGAAAAACGTGGCTACAAGTGCTAAGGATTTGAATCGTGAAATGCAGCCACTTTCGCTTTGACTCCCTTTCATATAGGTTCGGACTGCAGCAGAAAATAGGCTGATGGCTGATGGATCAAATTAAAAGTGGCCTGAATTAGTAAATTAAAAAGTGGCCTATGTTTCCAAATTAGGGCAGTTTTTAACTTGTAAAGAAATGCTCTGTTTTGCAAGGTATGGAACACTGCACGAATTTGAACTTGCTGCAGGCAATGTTTGTTTTAATATTGTGAAAACAATAGTAACATGCATTTGCAAGGCAACGGGTCTCGCATTTCTCCGAGTTAGAGCTATTAGCAGTTGTAAACTCCCATCCAGACTTTTCTTGCCACATTAAGTGGAAAAAAAGAGCGCGATCGTGCTGCTACAGTTCACTCGTAGTGAAACCTATCGCCAAAAGTGCAATTATCTACATAACTGGCAAAAGTGCAATTAACTATGTAACAGGGTTGATGTCATGCAAAGATCGACTTCTGCCAAGCAAGATCGCGCTGCAAAAAAATGATAAAAAGTAGTCCACAAACCGGACGGAAAACAGCCTCGCATGTTTTCAGTATTTGGTCGCTGCGCTCGAGGAGGGCTAACCACCGGAAAAGGCATGACGTAAGCATGCCTTCCACTAATGAAAGCAAGCAGATTTTAAAAGGCAAGCCCACGAACCAATGAAAGACACTGACGTGACACGGACGGGGCTCTGAGTCCTTTTCTAACTACTAAAGCGTCTCGCAAGCGATACGCATGCGCATGTGACGCAGGATCAACCCTAAAAACTGGCCCAGCAGACTATAAAACAGGCCCATAAGCAGCCAAAAAAAAAACACACACACTGACCTGTCCAGCCCATGGGGCAAAGCCTGGTTTCCCTAGAGGCCAGTCCAGCCCTGCTTTCATATATGAAGAATTGTAGGCATTTGAAGCAATAGCTGGTACTGGTGCATGCATTTCAACTGGTTTTAGTTCCAGCCGTGTTTCCAGAGTTTCTAACTAGTTGTGGGCTTTCAGTAGCAGGTGATGTGATTAGGGCATGGCATGCAAATTCTGACAAAAAGATTCATGTTCTGCAACTGAGCTGTTGGACCTCAAATGACTACATTATTATCCTCCCTACACAGAGGTGGCACAATTATATACTTTGAGAATTTGGGTCACAATTTATTTTTCAATTTTTATCATTAATTTCACAGGAAGTCCGTTAGAGATAACATCTCGGGTTCCTCAACTAATTTCATAAATCATTCGGAAAAAAAACTTTAAACAAGGATAAGTTTGAAAAGATAGAACTGGGAGTGAGAGGGTCGCAGCATTCAGCAGCTGAATTGTGAGATTTCTTTCACATTCACAATCTTCAGAAGGCTGGCTGAGACTGCACGTAATCTCCAGTCATAACTCAGACTCAAAATAGTTTTTGTTTAAAATATTTTATTAGGTTAATGCATTACAATAAACTTACGAAAAAAGAATACCAACTATAAGCAATAATGGAATGTAGATTATGCGAGGATCATAATTAGGTTTTTGGAAAGACAACAGTATTACAGGACGATAAATGGTAATAAAAATATGAATGTAAGCTACTAAGTACAAAAGATGTGTCACATGCCTGAGCCAGTAATATCATATTATGACTGCAAAATATTGGGAATTGGTAGAAACATAGTGATCTATTGGTTTCCAGATCAATTCATGTTTATATAATGTATGTATGAAATAAAAAGAGAACTTTCTATCACCTTGCCTTGAGAGAATAACACATGACCACCAAGTATGCGCCATTGAAAGATTGGCATCTTACCAACAAGGCATAATAGATTTTATTGCCAAAAAAATCAAAAAAGTTTAAAGTGCTTGGTTCACCAGAGATAAGTGAGTCAATACGGTAAACAGTTTAAATATCATAGTATAGTATGACAACGTATCAGAAATATGAACACATTTGCAAACAATGTCCCATACTTCAGTTTCAGAGGTAACGATGACTGGGCATTCATACAACAAACGTTTCACTTAGTGAACAGTAGCATGACAGTGCCAACATAATGGGCTATCAATTACGTGCACTTGAACAGTTTAAAAAGAGTCCGTAGGCAATTATATAAAATGAATATGTTTGACACACGGAAAGAAATAACCAGCCAGATATATTACATAAAAGTATGTGTTGCCAATTTTTGGATGAAAAAGTAGCAGACAATTTTGTGTTACAAAAAGTTCTAATATTAGTTAAGTTAGATAATTTGCTATATAGTAGTTCATTGTGTACTTTTAATACGACATGTCCATAATGGTGGTAATTGTTTAAGGTTAGTTCAATATATGGGATCTTAGCAGATGACATAACATTAGGAAATGAATTAAGAATGGAATTACATCATATTGGAGAGATCAGTAGAGGATAATACAAACTTTCCATATAATTCAATAAATTACACAATTATAAATTATGAAAAGGTATTCAGATAGATAAATAATTCTGGCATCTAGCCATTTTTGCCAGTATCTTACTTTATTACAGTTTAATAGCAAGGTTTAACTATAAAAAGGCTTGCTTGGAGTTTTATATACGAGTATTAAGTTAAGTAATGCATCATGCTCCAAAAGTGGCTCCATTTAGTGGCTCTAATAATTGGGGAACTTCTGGGAATTCTTTTTATTGCAGATTGTTAGGACGGTCATTAAAGGAAAAGGTTTGACTAAATCTTTCTCACATTGTACCCACATAGGAGTATTGGGGTCAGTAGCATTTTGAAACCAGAAAGATCCTTGATGTATAATAAAAAGAGTGTGATAATCATAGAAATTAAGTAGCCTCGTGCATGCATTGATATTGTCATCTTGAGTATTAGAGTGTGTTATCCTTGGGATTTGGCATTTCATATGACGTTGGATGATATTTTCTGCAACTTTTTATAAAAGAATACATGGAAATAAAAGATAATATGGAAACCATATATAGTGTTTGAGGTACAATTGTCATTTTGACTTATTGAATTTGTCCCGACCAGCTTAGGTGAAGTGATGCCCAATTGTGTATTTTATTGTTAACATATTGAAGAATGTATTGACTATTAAGGTCTAATGGAAATTGCAAAGTGTTGAAAAAAGATGCCCTCATGTTTAAGTTTATCTGGACACAGACTCAAAATACTTTAAGATCATTTACCTAGTGGCTGAACAAGGTCCCCCTATTTTACAAATGTGAGCAATTTATTTTAGCCAGCCAAGCATAACATGCAACCCCAGGATGCACCCTTAGGAAGGAAAAGAAGCTCAATATTAATAGAAACATAGTAAAAATTGTTTGAAAATACCAAATATTGAGCAATTGCAGAATGTAAGTAGCTACATTCATTTTAGTCTTTGAAAATCAAAAATACACTAACCATCTAAAAAACACACACACTAATGCGTGCAGTGTCCCTTATGTGCTTCAGCTATAGTCACACTTAAGCCATTTGCTACTTCCTGCCAATTCCGCCTTTAGAGCTATCACTACATCTGCTGGCACTACATCTAGCATTGTCTTGTATTTTTGCCTCACCCCAGCCTTCCACCGCTAAGTGTGAAAGCACAAACTATCTTTCTGTTCGGAGTTGGGCAGCGAGGGCTGGTGGATGGCAGGAGTTATGCTACTGCTACCCTCTTCTGCTCGAGAACTGCGAGGCCACATTCTGTTGCCTCCCTCTCAATTGCCCGGATTGAAGTGAGAGGAATAGAATATGGTATGCTGTTTACAGGCTTTGAGTGATGGAGTACCTCGCTCTGAACTAACTCAGGATGTTGTTCCAACCACATCTCTGGAGAAAAAGCAGGTGTGTGCGTAAGCATCACATCACCAGGACCTTCAAGTAAGCCATTTTGTCTCTGGAACCAAGCTATCAAAGAATGTGGTCTACGTTGCATGTGGAGTCATGCTGGCTGTGCATGGTAACTGGAGAAGGATCCACCTGCGTTGACGGCTATTTTCAGACCTTATAGCCTTATTTAGAGATTTTTTAGAGCTGGGGAAGTAGCCCGCTATCCTTTCCACTGTGTTATTGATATGAGTGCACTTTCAATAAGGTAAGCCATTCACCACTGGATGAGCCCTTATTCTTCAAGCATATTAAACAACAGTGCAAGCTGACCCCAGAAGTGCTGCTCATGATGTAGCAAGGGGGTCAGTCATGTAGGGAATGATTCTCCATAAGCAATTTTACCCTAACTTCAGTAATGCGCTGGTGCCAGCATCACTTCCACTTGCTGGGGGCCGTTCTGAGAGAAGGGTACATGAACAAAAGAGTCAGACGCGCACCAACAACCTGTGCAGCTTTCCATTTCAGGTGACGCTCAGGTGAAAGAGCCTGTTTCCTTGCTGCTCCATCTCGCTGCAAAACTAAGCCGAAAAAAAATAAAATAATAACATTCACCCGAGCCTCTTGGCACGAGTTTAATTTTCATGAAGTGCTTTACTAAGTTTGGAAACGTAGGTATGTCTTCACGAAGGAGATATCTACGCGATCATGAAAGCTACTAGCCACAAACATGAGTTAGCCAAATAAAAGTTAAAGTTACATCAAGATCACGAACTTCTGTATAAACGTGCACATTTATGGCCATTCTTTATAGATTAGAAGCCCTGCTGCATGTAACTTATGAAATGCAAATATATCAACACACCCCACAGAGGACTAGAACTGCACCAGTGGGCTTCAACAACAGATTGACTTCACGCAGCAACTATTTGCAAAGCGTCTCCCCCCTCTCCTCGCACCTGCACCTCCCCCCGGTGTTCTAATGGCTCTTTTGCAACGATTAATTACATCTCTGGTGGATTGGTTCCCTTCCTGCCTGCAATCAGGTAGATTAAATGAAGATTTTTGCCAGTGCCCCGTAGTATTCAAAGTGAAGGGCCTTCACTTTTCCGCTGTCAGAGCAGCGCGTGCCGCCGGGGTTTGAGATGCCAGGATCGGGGTGGCGGCGCACGCAGGGGGCGATCACGGTGTCATGCGTCGTGGAGTGACAACCCCCAGTGGTTAATTACTGCCACAGGATGAGAGCCGGGCAGATCACGAAATGGGATAAGTTCATTAAGATCGAAAAGTGAAGTTAATTGGATTCATATTTTCAGTCTTTTGGTACCCATGAGATTCAACTCAAAGGGTCCTTAAGGAAAGAAAAGGAGAAAAGATGTACATTTTGCAATGAAACATCCAGACACATGCAGAGTCGCAATAATATATTATAATCTATATTATAAGGTTGCCCTACCCACAAACTTATAAAAGCTGCTTAGAGGGATATCACACCATGTTCATATCATACACTTGGTCAGGTGGTTAGCCTGGGTACATCAGAAGCATGGTAGACAGACTCAAAAGGGACCCCCCACTTAGTATTTCTTTTCACTGAACATCTTGGACATTATTTAGATACAGGTGATGTAAAATCACTGATACCTGCGTACAGGGGCTGATTTCTGCAAGACACAGTTACTCCATCCACCCAAACTAACTGTGTCACTCCAGAGATCATCCGTATGCAAACAAGCCTTGGTCCTGATCCAGCATGTCCGGTCCAGCCCGAAAAATGAAGCTAGGTCCTCTCGGAACAGGAACACACAAGAATCTTATTTTCTTTCGATCAATTCTGCCCAAAGATGTTACCTCATGCTTCCATTTTCTTACGATAATGGCATTACTCCTAGTCCTACTCCCTCGCCTTCCTTTTAACCAATGAGGCCTCCCGCCTCCCCCTAAACCCTCCCTTCCCCTTTCAAAAACCCCCCCCACCCTTATCCCCTCCTGTACAAAAACCAAGCCCAAGCCGCAACTCGGACAGTCCGTACTGGGAGGGTGGGAGGTAACGGAAAAGGAAGGCGAGGGAGTAGGACTAGGAGTAATGCCATTATCGTAAGAAAATGGAAGCATTACCTCCCGTCCCTCCCTCGCCTTCCTTTTAACCAATGAGACATAGCAAGAAAACACACAGGAGACGGACACCGAGTTGCAAGACCTTTATTTAACATCCTGCACCAAGAACATCCCCAACATTATCTCATAGAGGATAAGACCCGGTGACCTAGCACCGACTCCAAACTACCCAAGTCAGACAGCCTATAATGACGCACAAACGTCGAAGGAGAAGCCCAAGTGGCGGCCCTGCAAATTTCCACCACCGAAGTCCCCTGAAGCTCTGCCACAGTAGCCGCCATGCCTCTGGTAGATCTCCCCTGAATCCCTAGAGGAGGAACCACCTCTCTCAAGGAATAGGCCAACAGAATTAAAGATCGAACCCACCGACTCAAGGAAGCCGTGGAAGGCTTCTCACCTTTGCGAGCCGGACCAAAATTAACAAACAGTGAATCCCCTTTACGAAAAGGAGCCACCACCCGCAGATACTCCAACAAAACTCTACGTACATCCAACAAATGCAAACGGACCTCCTCCCTTGATGAGGGATTAGGACAAAATGAAGGAAGAATGACCTCCTGCCGGGAATGGAACGAAGAATTGACTTTAGGAATAAAAGACGGAACCGGAACCAGAACCACCCTATCGGGAAAAATCTTACAAAAAGGAAAGGAACACGCCAATGCCCCCAATTCCCCCAACCGACGAGCCGAAGTAATGGCTACCAAAAAGAACGCCTTCAAAGATAGATGTCGCAAATCACAGTCCCCCAACGGTTCAAAAGGGGCCTCCGTCAACACATCCAAAACCAAGGACAGATCCCATGAAGGAAAAGAACGTACCGGGCGAGGAAATAAATTAGTAAGCCCTTGAAAAAATCTAGGCATCAATCGCCCTTCATCCTGAAGATTACGCCGTGGTCCTCTGAATGCCTGAATAGCCGCCCACTGTACCCGAAGAGATGCCACTGACAACCCTAAATGAGCACCATCCTGCAGGAACTGCATCACCTCAAAGATAGAAGCGCAGGTAGGATCCAACTTACGACTTAAGCACCAAGACGAAAACACCTTCCACTGCCTACCATAAGAAAGCAAAGTGGAACGTCTCCTTGACGCCAGCAAGGTAGAACTCAAAGCCACCGGCACCCCTAGACCTGTCAACCCCCTCCGTTCAACTTCCAGGCCGTCAAGTGTAACCTCCTCAATGACCCCACTGGGAGGCAGGGAAACTCCAGGGGAGACGGACAAAGAGGCAGAGGCCACATCCTCCCCTCTGCCATCAGCATCAACAATGGGAACCAATTCGCTCTCGGCCAAAGAGGCGCAATTAGGATAACCCTGGACCCCAGATCCCTTACTCGTAACAGAAATGCCCTGAGTAGTTGAAAAGGAGGGAACGCATACAAAAGGCCCTGCGGCCAAGGACATGACATCCCGTCCACCTCCCATGCTTGGGGACACCGAAACCGGGAGCAGAAGCGCTCCACTTTCGCATTCTCTACTGACGCAAACACATCCAGCACTGGAAGACCCCAAAGCCGAACCAGATGCTGAAATAGAGACTTCCGGAGAGAGAAAAGTTGGGAGGAAGGAATCACTCTGCTCAGCAGATCCGCTCGAACATTTACCACCCCCCGAATGTACGTAGCCCTGAGAGAAGGAACCCACTCCTGAGCCCACACAAAAATCTCCCTGACTAGATTGAACAGAGCCCTCGACCTGGTCCCCCCTTGCCGATTGACATAAGCCTTGGCCACTAAGTTGTCCGTGCGAACCAGAACCGCCGACCCCCTCAGGGAATCCTGGAAATGGACCAGAGCCAGGAATACTGCCCGCAATTCGCGCCAATTCGAAGACCGACTCGCCTCCCGAGGGGACCAAAACCCCTGAATCTGAGCCGACTCCATCCATGCCCCCCATCCTGAGAGGCTGGCATCCGTCGTTACCACCACGGGTCTCAGAGGTGATAAAGAAACCCCTACCCTCAGGTGGGCTGCCTCCAACCACCATTGCAACTCCCTGCGAATCAATCCGGACCCTGGAACCCTGTCCTTCAGAGAACTGGACCCTGGTGCCCACCTTCTCAAGAACCAAGTCATCAAGCACAGGAGATGGAAACGTGCCCAAGGCACCAGAAAGATCACCGACGCCAAATGACCCTGCAGACGCAACCATAGAAGAGCTTGGGGAGCAGACAGTAACAATACCTTCTTTACCAAAGCCTGGAGTACACCCAACCTTTTTTCTGACACAGTCACCAACCCTAGAACAGTCTGAAACCGAGCCCCCAGAAAAACCAGATCCTGGGACGGCACTAAGTTTGACTTCTCCCAATTGATTAAAAACCCGTGGTTTTGCAGGACCCCCAGAACTTGGACCACCTGCCTCTGCAAAAGGTCTCGTGATGGGGCATGAATCAAAATGTCGTCTAGATAAGGATGCAGAAACACCCCTTCTGAATGAAGCAAAGCCACTAGAGGAGCCAGCACCTTTGTGAAAATTCGAGGAGAAGATTTTAGACCGAAAGGCAGAACGCAAAACTGATAATGGTCCCGACCCACAGCAAACCTCAGGAACTTTTGAGAGGATCTTGCCACAGGCACGTGTAGGTAAGCATCCTGCAGATCCATTGACACCAGAAAGTCCCCTTGCCTGACCAATGGAAAAATAGTCTGAATGGACAGCATGCGGAAATGCACTGTCCTGATCCAGGTATTCACCTCCTTTAGATTGAGCACTGGTCGAAATCCCCCTGAAACCTTCTGCACAAGAAACAAGACCGAATAAGTGCCCTGACCCCGTTCGTCTAGCGGAACGTGGGAAATGGCCCCCTTGACCAGTAAGTCTCGCACTCTGTATAATAATGCCCTTCTCCGTGACCCCTCTGAAGGCAGAGGAGTGGGACGAACCCCTGAATCTGGAGGAACCACAACAAAATCTATGACATAACCATTGGACACAATGTCTAGTACCCAATGATCGGTTACACTGTCCTCCCAAGCTGAAAGAAAGTGACTCAATCTTCCCCCAACCGGCCCTCTGCCAGGCCCACAGTGATTGTCAGGACCCCTTCTTGAAACCACCCCGGGTCGCAGGAGCAGACTTCTTAGGCGAAAAACGCGGCTGAAAACGCCGTTTCCTAAATGAAAAGGATTTAGTATCCCTAGAGGGAGAAGATCTGGAACGCTTCTTCCACCCTTTACTCGAAGAAGAGCCCCCTTTATAAGGTAAGGCATGCTTCCTCTCCTTAAATGCCTTGGAAAGCATGGATGGTAATTGATCTCCAAACAGGTTACGGCCCTCAAACGGCAGTCTCAACAAGGCCGCCTTTTCCCCTGGATCAGCCTTCCAGGAACGCAACCAGAGGGATCTACGAGCCCCAATCAAAGACCCGGATGCCAGAGCCGAAGTACGGACCACATCAGAAGACACATCAGCCAACAATCTGGCCTGTTGCTCCATGCCAGCCAGGAGCTCTGAACACTCCGCCCCTTCCTGTACAGCTACCGCCAGTTTATCAAAGTCTTGAACCAATGACTGTGACGCATAAGCAGAATAAATCCCTGCCTTCAGCGCTAGATTCTCCGCAGCAAAAGCCCTCTTAAGACCCGAATCCACTTTACGGTCTGTGGCATCCGTAGGCACACAATCCTCCGGATTGACTGCCGTCTTGCCAATCAGAGTAGCCAAAATAGAGTCCAGGCGAATAGAAGGAGGCAAAACCTCCTCACCCTCAAGTAAGTAAAGTTTCTGAAGGAATCGAGGAACCTGAGCCTTCTCCACATCCTTCCACTCACGAAACACCATATCCTTCACAGGTCCCTGGAAAGGCATGGCAAACTTCGAAGGTGTCTGATATTGAGGAAATAAATGAGAATCCGAGTTTGTAGGTTGAAACACTGGGAAACCCAAATTGTCCCGAACATGTGCCATCACATCCCACATTTCTTCTCTGGAAACATATTTTCCCCCAGATGACGTCGATGGGGCCTCATCCTCACTCTCTGATGAGGATTTCCTTGCCGCTACCGATGAGAGCGCACGCTTAGCCTGACCAGACCTGGCCACGCCTGTTTGCAGTGCCCTGGTAACAGCTACCTCAATCATATCCTGCACTTCCTCTCTAGACATGAGGGGAGTACCTCTGTCAGGAACCTGAGTGTTCTCAGGAAGAGCCATGATATCCTCACCTCCCTCCTCCGAGGAGGAAGAAGAGACAATCCTACGTCTCTTTGCTGCAGCTTTCGGCATGGTAAACCACAAAATCACACTGACTTCATTCCCAAAAAACTGCCTATATATGGGACCATGGTCCTCCCCCCAACAGGGCTCCACCAATCCCTAAAAAGGCAACTTCCTTCTAAAATCCATAAAAAAACCACGGGCCGAACGCCCGTCCTACCTGCATCACAAACATGAAGGTCCTCGGTTCCTCGCGGCTCCGCGGCGCGGAAAACCGGAAACCAACGCCCCAGCCACAGAGGGCCGGCTGACCCCGTCAGCCGGCCCCCAGAACACGCCTCTCGAGCAGCCATGCTGCTCGTACAAGCCGCGCCCCAGCCGTAGCACTCCTCGCGGAGCTCCGCGTCCCGAGGAGTGCCTCCTTCGATGACCTCCAGGCCCCGCCGTGCAGGTGAGAAAGGGAAAAGAAATACGTCTAGCGTGGGCTAGACAAAAGAACAGGAGGGGATAAGGGTGGGGGGGGGTTTTGAAAGGGGAAGGGAGGGTCTAGGGGGAGGCGGGAGGCCTCATTGGTTAAAAGGAAGGCGAGGGAGGGACGGGAGGTAATACTTTTTAAGGTCAGCCTCTCTTGATTCGTCTTCTTATATCCGGATCTCTACAGAAGAGCCAATATTTATGTGATAGATATTATTACTCTACTTTAGCTGTTACCTTCTAATGGTTATTTTTGTTGTACTTTTTCCTATTGGTATCTATTTTTGGTCCAATTAGTGGTCATTAAATTGTAACATTTATCTCTGCGGCTGTCCAGTGTAGGGTCGTTTCCATGTTACATTTTGGTATTCCCATGAACAATGTCAATTAATTTAAGTTAGAACACATTTATCTTATGTGAATATATTGAAAAACTGGAATGGATCCTACCCGCCTCGACCTACATTGGACAATCATGTTGTAAAAATGACTGTCCCCCCACGTAAGTGGCACTGTACCCGGCAGAAAATCACTAAAATTGAATAATGCAAAGTCATAGAACGACTAACGATGGGCTTGCTTTCGTTGCAAATGTGATAGAAAATTTGCCACATGAGGTTTAGCACGACGGTGCAGTTCTTGCTGCTCGAAAACTGTCACTTGCGAGGTGATGTAAACGCTTCGGACTCAGAAGAGGCTTTTCAGTCCCAGGAAAGGAGCATCTGATGTTTATTTTCTGTCGTGCAAGAGGTGAGAAGGTTTTGACATCTCTCGGCACACAGGGCACCTTCCGCTGACATCTTCTAAGCCGATCGACTGGCCACGAGCACCAGAGAGTGTATAGATGTGTCATGCTTGCAAAGCTGAGCCCTGAAGTGGGTGTCAGAAGCCTGGCACCTGAAGGACTGTGTTGTGTGTTTGAAAAGGGTGTACCCATCGCTTATGGATGTCATTTCTGCTGCTGTCTTCAGTGACGTGCTTCGGCCGTGAAACGGAGGTCAGCTCGAACGCTAAAAACTGAAGATAACTCGTGTTTGATCTGTACTGGTGGTTGGCAGCGGTGGGCATCGGCACTCATTATGGGACTGGAGCGTATTTTCAATGTCATACTTTGACCCAGACACGAGAAATAATGCAGGAAAAGGAAGAAAGACAGAAGAAGATAAGTATAGGTAAATAATGTTTAAGGGAGTAAGTAAGGGAGAAAAGAACCTGCCAGAGAGAGATAAAGAGTCAGATAGTGGAGGATAGTGAACGAAATAGGTGTAAACTAGAATAAATACCAGGCAGCCTTTGTGTTCGGCAATCCCGCCATTCGGCAGCACCACTGGTGCTCTCCTAAGAAAACCTTTCAGTCCCTACACTTTTTTGTTACAAATTAAGCAGTGATGGTATTGTAAGAAATGTTATCTACAGTTCCTTCAGCAAACTTTCGAAATACTCTTACCACGTTTCATTTTTCAGTCCACCTCTAACAAAGTTGAGCACTACTTGGATGTTACCAGACAAAGAAGGAACGAAATGGAGAAGGGAGGACAGGAGGCCGGACAATGATATGGGTCATGTAATAACCATTACCCCGACATTATGGAGGCTGAAGCTGTCAGGAATCTTCTTTAACATAATGCTAATATTGTGTGAGGGGATTGACAGACCCACCAGTCAAAGTAACCAAATCCAGACAAACCAAAGTAGGCAACTCGAGAGAGGCCACAATTCGGGCCTCTGTTCTCACATTTTGCAAGAGGCTCATATTTTTAGCATACAGATTTGTTCACTGAAGAGAGCTTCCAAAACTGATGACACAAAATTAGCAAACACTGCATTAAGAGCATCATATAAAACTTGTCGACCTTAAGTGATCTCCTAAAGACAGTGGCGGCTCCTCTGCTGGGGCGGAGGTGCACCCCCCCTTCCTCCCCCCCCCCCCCCAGCAGCAACTGCTGCAATTCATTTCCCAAGAGAAGGATAATAAACCATGTTTATTATCCTTTCCTTGTGAAAGGGGCGGGGCATTGGGGTCAGGAGCAGTGAGAGGAGTGCACAGTGCACTCCCCTCAGAGCTCATGTGTGTTTGGCCGACCGTCTTGGGCCAGCCAAACACACAAGCGCAATAGGCTGTCTCCAGCCCAGCAATTGTGTTGCTGGGCTGGCGAGAGCCTGCACAGGCTCCCAGTCTGCATAGGAGTGCTGTGGCTGGGCACTCCCAGCCAATCCTGACGCTGCTCCGAGCAGCATCAGGATTGTCACCGGGCAGGCTGGGAGCCTGTGCCTGTGGTGACGACGAGGGAGAGGAGCATGGCGGCACGACGGAGGTGGTAAGTGTTATTTGTTTTTAGATATTTTATTAATCCCACCTCTCCCTGTAATCCCTCCATGCGCTGCCCGCCCCCGTTACACCTGCGAGCAGTGACTGCCTAAAGGAAGGATATGGAGGGCTGGCGATTTTAGAACTGGGGATCCAGGTTTGAAACCTGGCGTCCGCACAACAGTCTTTACTCATGTAAAGCATTGTACTATAAAACTTTAAAAAATCACAAGAAAGTGTAATGGTATCTATTCCTAGAACAGTTTGTTACTTGTAACATAGAATGTGATTCACAAAGCCTTTTGGACTGTGTAAGTGAAACTTGCCCCATGCAAATGTCTCTACTTATGTGTGCAAGTTATTCACAAAAGGTAATATTACACTTGTAAATACATTAACTCATGCTCAACATTTCTCCACAGTGGTGAAATATTGGAAAACTTGGGAGCTATTAGTAGCTATTGTCAAACCTTTCTCTAACCAATTCCAACCCTGTAAATGGTCAAAGATTTACTCCTGATAAAAGCAGGAGTAATTCCCTCTGAAGTGTGACAAGGAAACACCTCCAACATTAGTAAGAATTTAAGGGAAGGGAGTTCTTCAGGGGAAATGGATTTTCCCCCATAGAAAAAATATTCCATTCCACGAATGCAATGGCATGCTCCCAAAGCGTAATTGTACGCTAAATACAATTATGCGCATAGAAGTGGTTGTTTTGGTACAATTTCTTATTTAGAACGTTCCAAGTGCATCTAAAAAACTTTTACTGTTTCCATGTTTAACTGGGGAAACATTTGTGAATTTCCTAAGTGAGTAATTATACCCTATTTAGTGAATGAACCTCCGGGCTTATATTCAATTTTTTTGTGACAAGAGTCCAATGACTCCTGGATTGCGTCTGAAGGCAGTATTTAAGTGGCGTATCAAGGATAGCACAAGCGCTAAGGCAAGCAAAGAACATGAGCACCTCTGCCTCTCACTTGGTTACTTAAAGAAAAACATAATTTGGGATCCAGCTGGCCTCTCACTACCTTTGGCCCTGCACCTGCCCATTCACCTGCTGCACTAATGATGGCTGTGTCTCTGGCTTTTGGGGAGACCACGCCATCCACAAGGCTTCTGTTTCCCACTCTTTGGTTTCTCTTCTTTCCGTCGATCCTGACCACTTCCCCCCTTTCTACAGAACTTTGAGTTGAACGCAGAGTAGCAAAGAGTTCAACCCAAATATCAACCACAACATAACATAATGTATTTTGTTTGATGTAAGTGTTGTGTCACTTTTAAAGTATCATTCACCATCTTTACCCAGAAACTGGATCTCTGTTACTATCTACTGCGACGTTAAGGTGTACTGCTTTCTGTTGCCAGTACAGCTTTTGTGGCAGAGGCGTCACAGTGAAGAATGAATGTAAAATGGAGTGTACATTTTGATCCTGATGCAGCTTCCATCCCTTAAGGGCAGTTTTTTTTCCTTCACACATTCCACTCATCACGAGTATCAGTGGAAAAATGTGGGCATCATACAACCAAGGCAAAGCCCCACACCTGAATGGATGGGGACAATAGGTCCTGGGCAGTGTTTAATTTGTTTAAAAAAAGAGCAGGGGTAGTTTTTCTTAGTTATCCATCTTCTGCACTGGATATATCGGACCAAGGTGCTCAAAACAAAGCTGAGCTTTAATGTAGCTTCTGCCCGCTACTCATGCATCTAATACTGAAAACAATGCACAATTCATTAGTGTTGAAAAGGAGAGAAAGAGGTAGCCATCTAGTGGGTGAAATGCATTCTGTAAAACCAAAAAAATTGGGACCTGTCCTGGCATGCCTGCTTAACCAAATTGTGTGATAATAGGCAAATATATTATTTTACAGAGCGTTTTTTGTTGTTATCACATTTGCGAGAACCTTTCATTATGTGAGCCCATTGTGTTTGCTATGCAAAAATAAACTAATGTATTGAGGTGAAATGCTTCTGCACGATAAGAAATGCCTTTAAAATTTTTTACAGAGATTATCATCATTTTACATAATGTTCTTTGCATGATTTAGATGTCAACTATTTTCAGGGCTTGGCTTGTGCATGGGCTCTTAGAGCCCAGGCAGACCCTTGGATCGGCTGTGGCTCAGCTCTCCCTGCTAATTTGTTGGCTCGTCCACCTCTAGTTTAGATGATGTCTGTTCACTAATTTGATGTTTAGGGTCATTAGCAGGTTCTACATTCAGACTCGTTCGCAGTAACAGCTACCTCCTTCACAACTCGGGGGTCCGCGTATTTGCTGCTACCATCTCAGTCTCGACAACAGACGCATAGATCACAGCATAGGGACGGCTCGCTCTTATCAATATGCAGCTACTATAAATGGCCTGCACCGATTCACTGCTTTGACAGTACTGAGACTCCACCAAGTGCGGGAAGGTCAGGAACAGTTAACTGCACAGCCGTAAACAGGTATTTGTCAATGCAATCAATTGGCGGCTGCGCTGCGTGTTAATCGCAGACAGTGTGCTGGGCCGCCTCCGCGAGGGAGCAAGCCGGAGGCTCCTCCGCTGTTGACAGTGACATACAATCAGCCTGCTAAGAGATGACACCAGGTCATCTTCATGTCCCAAGCGAGCTGGAGGAAATCTGGCAACTGCCAGCGTTCAAAACTCTGTCTAACAAGTGAGACTTGGCGAGCCCCTCGGGCCTGCGGCGTCTCACTTGTATTGTTCAACCAGAAGCTCACTTTGACCCTCACAGGGTGGAATTATTAGTATACATCCTGCTTCCATGAAGTGATATCTTGTTAAGACAGCAGCACTCATGCAAACACAACTCAGTCAATAAAGCTTAACGGGGCGTATAAGATCACCGCCCAGAACAAACTCATATTTCTCTTTTTAATTATTTTCTAAGGGGAAAAAATAGCATGCATTTGATTGCAAAAATCAAAACACATCTTAGAGTGTTGAAATTGACACTTTGATGCTTACTGTGGTTTTGTAAACAGTGTTGAATAAGATGTGTCATGTAGTGGTGAGGGAATTGAAAAAATCTACGAGAAGTCATTCCTAAAGGTATAGGACAATAGGTCTGTCCTTGGCAAAGTTTTGGTGTTTGTTAATTTTGATTTGTTGCAAGCATACACCACAAAAATAGGAAGAAGAAGAAAGAAAAGAGAACTTTCTGCCATCTAAACATGGTATCTATACTCTTGCAATAAACATATCGAATAAAAAAAATAACCTGTGCATATAATTTTACTAGAACATTATGGGTCCTTCCTAACAGGTAGGTATACTTAGTGCAGGTATAGAAAATTTTTTTTTAACCTTTAATGTAGATCAAAGAACAGTAGGACTACTATTTGTTCAAATCAGAGGGACTTCTGGCTTTGAATTACTGTAACCTGAAGACTTTGGAAAAGCGCCCCCCCAACATGGGGGGAGCGCTGCCCCTTAGGGGTCGGGGACGCCGGGGCCTGGCCCTCGCATTAGTTGTGCGCGGGCTGGCCTGCGGCTTGGCTTCCGCTCGCGCGCCTCGTGAGGCGCGCTGGCCGAAGTAGAACGCTCGGTGGACGTTGTGGGTCGGCGCCAGTGCCGGACCGGTTTGGGCTGCCGCACTCCAGTGGGGCAGCATAAAAGCACCCCCCCCCCCCCCAGAAGGCTCAGCCTTCTTCTTCCTGACGCGGTGGCCCTGACGGTCGGGCCTGTTGCTGATTCCCACCCACCCTCTCCTTATGATTAGGCTTGGAGGAAGAGAGAAAAAAGTAACCGGAAGCAACAGAGGGGACCCCAAGAGTGGGGGCCCGGTATAACAACAATGATAGGATCCTGAAGTCCTGGACCAACCTGCGGATGGACACACCTGATTGGGGGTAGGGAGCCCAGTTCACTGGGGTGGTCACGGGGCTCATGCCCTGGGCCGCCCCGGTACGCCCCTTGGCTGATTGGTGTTTGGAGAGGGGGCGGAACCCTGAGCATGGGGGCAAGGAAAAGAGAAAGCAGGGGAACCGCCCCCCCCTTAGGGATACAGGTGACGACCAGTCCCTGTGGGGTCCAAAGGAAGGGATCCTGTCAAAAATAATTTATGGTTACAAATGATAAAGTATCGTCTACAACAGTATATTTATATTAAGTTTGCAGTGTCATTTTTTTATTTGAGTAATGTGCGTATGATTACCTACATAATTTGTTTCTATGAATTTTAATGAAAGTATATATAAAAATAAATACTTCTTCCATCAAACAAAAATGGTCTTGTCGGTTGGTGTATGAACGGTGTTGGGGGTAAGGGCCCACTGGCGGCCTCCGAGTCCTATGTTAGGAGAGCTAAAAATATGACAGAGGATAAAGACTGGAAAACAAAAAAAACAACGACAGTGGGCTAAAGCAAAATGGGACTGACAAATATACAGGTCAGTGGTTGAAGAGGGCTCCCCAAAAGCTCCACCCTGTATATAATATGCAAGTATTTTTAATTTATGTATTTATTATTTTACATGAGGCTGTAGAAACCACCAAAACTGTACTCATGCAGGCTTAAAAAGATGAAAGAATGATAGAATATAAGCGATATAGACCAAATCTCTTTCCTTGGAAACAGAAACAAATGATGTGCTAAACTGGTAAGTTATCTATGTGGTTTGAAAATTCAGGGGTGATGTAAATAACCGGCAGGGCACCAGTCCGAACTGCAGCTGCCATTCTTTAAACCCGAGTGTTAACAGAAAAGGGTTGAGAAATGTTTCAGACTTTGCTCACGACATGCACATAGAACCCGGATGCCCCCAGTAGGCCTCCGCCCGAACACCCGCCAAACGTAAACCGACAAAGACTGATTGTTTTTTGGCATTGGGATAATTTTATTTGCAAATGTCAAATATAAAAATCATATATCATAAAACATATTGTGTAGTCAAAATTCAATCCAGTCATAAAATAATTAAAAGCATAAAACACATTGTGTAGTCAAAATTCAATCCTATCATAAATAAATCATGATAATGACCCAACCAAGGATCCACCCACATCCAGAACACCGTTGGACCCTGGAGACACCCAGGATAACGCTGAACCCCGGATGTGCCGCCCACGCCGCATCCATGAAATAGGCTGAGGCCTGATCTGGTGGCACTTAAATACCCCCCAATGGATGCAGCAGCATAGGCGGCGGGCGGAAGTGTCGCGCGCGACCTCCCCCAAATTCTTGCCCTTCCGCCCTCTCACCTCGCGAGAGCAAAGGAGCGCCAGGCCAGCAACGTAGGACCAGTGAACAGGGCTCGGGCCACAGTGGCCCCGGGTCTTAAGCGCCGCGCCCCCCAATTGGGGCGGCGCTCTGTCAAAAGGGCAAATTATGCATAGTTTATAATGTTTGTTTACAGGTGAGTTGTTTCTATGAAAGACGTTTTTTTTGTGAGAGAACTTTCTCACAAAATATTTTCTTGCCAGCGCTAGCAGTGAGATTCTTTTGCAACGTTTTTCTCTCTTCAAAAAGCCTATTTGGAGCTGAATCATTTTTATGCTATTTGTTGTTTATGTTTCATTTTGTAAACTTTGGGAAGTTTATGATGATTGAAAAGTTTTTTAAAACTTCACTTAGCTACAGAGAATAAAAACCTTAACTCTGCATGCCCCTAGTAAATAGAAACTTTTATCTAAATACCCAGGAGACTGTTCTAGATTGTGCTTTACCTGGGTGGGAATTCCAGTTGATTATTTGCAAAAGGGGGTGTTTGAGATATGGCTGTCGCCCAACATACCTATTGCTCTGTTGTAGATGCCCCTACCCCATATCAATTCACAAGTCATATTTCAAATTCTAAGCTGCTATGGTTAGGCATTTCTGATGAAAGTGCTTCCTTAGACACACTGGGAGCACTTTTGTCTGAAATGTAATGCCTGACTAACAGGCATTATCATTATTCCAGCTTCTCAACAAAAAAATCCCCAAACCCGAGGTTTGTTTGTTAGAAACACACAATGAGTGGCCCTTATGCTGAGGGAGCCTTACCCTGTGGTTAGGGGGGTATTGTATGATGGAACCACACATGCACAAACAACGCATGCCTTAACAACGTGGTCAGAACCACAACAGCGTTGTTTCCACACATGCCTTTACCAAGCATGCCTTTACAGCAAATTTTTTTGTAAAAGCATGCCTGGTAAAGGCATGTGGGAGAATAGCATGCGAAACAGCATGCGTAGCCCTATCATACATCCCCGAACCGCCCAAAGGTGCAAAACAACCCACACCCCTAACACCTAAACTACCCTGGACCTCTCACCGCCCTGAACCCTAATGAAAAACCTACCCCGACCCCCACCCCTGCCTCATAAAACAAAACTATCCTGACACCCCCACCTACCCTGTGTCCTAAAACCTCCCCCTCTAAGTAAACTAACCTTACCCCCACCCGCCCTGAGCTCTAAAACCTCCCCCCCTAAGTGTACTACCCCGACCCCCACCCACCCTAAGCCCTAAAAAAAAACTATCCTGAATCTTCCACCCCACCCCTAAAAACTAAATTAACCTGCCCCCATCCGCCCTGAACCCTAAAACCTTCCCCC
This sequence comes from Pleurodeles waltl, assembly GCF_031143425.1. Classification (NCBI taxonomy): domain Eukaryota; kingdom Metazoa; phylum Chordata; class Amphibia; order Caudata; family Salamandridae; genus Pleurodeles; species Pleurodeles waltl. Next base: position 188,226,958 of record NC_090437.1, read on the forward strand.
AAGTGTACTACCCCCACCCCCGCCCCAGCATCACTTACCTCACTGCGTCCTCTCCCAATCCTTTCTCCTCTTCTCTCCTCCTTCCTCCTACCCTTCCTTAAACCTTCCCCCACCCCTTTAAAAGTAAACTACCCCGCCCCAACCTAAGCCCTAAATAAAAATAACCAACTCTCGTTCCCCTAAGCCCTGAATAAAAATAACCAACCCTCACTCCTAAAAAATAAATAGCTTGAACCCCCCCACCCTAAGCCCTAAAAATTAAATACCCAAGCCTCCCCTCCCCGCCCCTAAAAATTAAAAAACGCCCGACCCTCCCTGCCCCACTTATCTCTCCGCGTCCTCTACCGATCCACTCTGCCTTTTTCTGTGCCATAACCACGTATATGCATAGTTCAGCACATCCGTGGTTAAGGCACAGAAAAAAGCAGTTGTTGTTCCGGCAAGCGTGGTTACGCTTCCATGGGAAACATCTGCATTGTTTACAACGTGTTGTTCAGGACGTTTCCCACCTAGGGGCCCATTGAATATTTTTCCTTCCTTGGGGCATTCGCCTGCAGGTAAGATGTACATCAAGAGACCACCCTAAAAATGGGGAGGTCTTGTGATGTACACTGAACGGTGGCCCTGTGCTGGATGAGCCACCGGTCAAAGATCTCCAATGGTAGCACCAGCCGAAGATCCACCATAAGAAACCAGACAAATGCCTGACTAAATGAGATGGGTGGAGTGCAAGTGTGGTTGGGCGCCCATTCCGTCTAACACTAATTCAACTTCGAATTGTTGTACAAGATCCATTTGGCTGCATTGGAGTTTTATAGACACATGACTAACTTGCCTGCATTGGAGTTTTATAGACACATGACCAACTGTTATATAAAAAATATCAGATGATGACAGTTGCTGTTCAGAACTAGTCAATGACACACGATTGTACATTTTTACAGCTGCCCTTAAGGTTTTTTCCCATTGGAAGGTTTTTTCCCACTGGAAAAAGTCCACAGAAGCCCACTCCTACAATTTCACACTCTCCTAATTTTGGATAATAGTGGTTTTGTGATTGAATGGTAGTGGTCGAGGTTGTTTTTAAAGTTAAAGCGCCTTTGTAAAAGTCAGAAAAGAAGTGTCTTTGTGACTATCAGTCTTGGATCTCTATGCTTCATACTATGCCAGCATGCTACACGTTTGCCACATCACAATTGGAGCATCCCCTAAGCCTCACATGCACTGTGCAGCTCTTCTGTCACAGGCTACACTAACAATTCTCAATTCCAGCTACCACGCACAACAAAGAGAATAACCTCTTACTCTTATTCAAAGAAGTACTTTTGTTTCAACAGAGGCATAAAGTACTCTACAAATGCTAATAATACACTAGAAGATGAAAGTTAGACAGGCTATTTTTGTGCCATAGTGTAAGGTGTTACAGTTAGGGGTATGCAAGATTGTGGCACTGGAGAAGCAAAACATACACTTGACCTGATGTCACTGCTCTGCCAATGTGTGGTAAGCTAATCCAGATGGACAAAAGGGCACATGGTTTTGGGACCAGTCTGGTGTCATGAAATTTGGCTTTAATTTTGCTTACCCAGTTTAAACAGCGTAGACGAGAAGGCTTGCTGTGAACAGTTAAGTTATCTGCCTATCATTCACTGACATAAGCAACAAAGTGGGGGTACCATGAGTAACAAAGAATATGGATTGTTCATTTTCTGTGGTTTCATCGTACCCCACTGTACCCCTACTCTACTCTACACTAATGTAACCCACTTCATTCTACCTTAATCTACCCTATTACACTCTACCCCAGTCTACCCCACTCTGGTCTACCTCATCCCACTCCACGCCTTTAACTTTTAGCTATGCTGAACATCAGCCACACTGGTGTACAACATGGCTAAAGCACAATCGTATAGGCAAGGCCTATTGGCCTTGCCAATGCTTGTTCTGCTAGGTCCCTTCCCTTTACAAAGATGTATTCTTGGACCACCACCCTCCCTTGGGATACAGCAGGGCCTTGGGAGTTAAAAAGTCACAAAGGTCCTTTTCCTCTCACAGCAGTGCTTCTTCAATGTGTTTTTAATACAGTATTACTCCAGCCTTCCCTTAAACTGCTGAAGTCCATGTAAGTGAGATTCAGCTATGATGGTTTTATCCTCAGTGGTATAAAATACGATCTAGAGATTACCAGTTTTCAGTGGAACACTACACACGAGAACAACAAAATGAGGCCACTGTAGTGGAGAAATCTTAGTTTAGGAAGAATATTCTTGTATTTAAATTTAAATATTGGACACATCCAATTTACCTTCAAGCACGAGTCGTGTGGATAGATTTGGGGCAAATATTAAAGAGTCTGGTACAGACAAAAAGAACAACAGTGGTGGAACTGAGGGCTAACTTGTAGATAGGGTATGGTTGGGGATGTTATAACGCAGGCTTAGGAGTGACCTATGGGATGTGCCTGGCAGTCCTTATCAGTCAACAGACTCTACGTGTCTGTGTATGTTCTATTCTTTACAGTGACAAGTGTAACACGGTAATTACAATGGAGGCTCTAGGACAACGGCAACAAGGGAAATCAGCCCGGCTCAGCACGGATCTTTTATTTGTATATCTCCCTAGTGTTATCAGAGGTTTTCAGTGTTTGGTAGGCTTAGAAAGAAAAATAAAGTGTCTTCTTTTCCTGCCAAGCTGAGTATGTAAAAGGATGAAAAAATGTGATTTTGCTATTCAGGGAGCAGGGATGACAAATGCACGAACTCTGTTCTCTGCACCAGGGGAAATGTAAAAACATGTCTCGTTGTTGTGAATGCTCACGCAGTGATTTGTTGGTTTGATTCCTCAGGTCGTGATTTGGCAAGCACAACCCTCCCAGGATACCCTCCACACGTCCCCCCTGCTGGACAGGGCAGCTACCCTGCTCCGACGCTGACAGGAATGGTGCCTGGTGAGTCTTCACAAATGCAAAGCTTTCAGCGGCCCTGCGCGGTCCTCTGCCTTCTCTCTGCTCATGCATGCAAGAGACAGAATTACAGATTTAAAACAAAGCACGCAGACCACGCAAAACCAACAACTGTCTAGCTCCATCCTTTGAGACGTAGTGTGTGTGCTTCCTTCTGTGGAAGGGTAGATCTGTCCTGCCCAACATGGAGGTCACAGGGCTCCGTCCGTGGGTGATCTGTTCACCTTGAGTAGCAGGTCTCCATAATTTCCTCAATATACGGACCTGGCAGCTTTCCCTAGTAATGTCTTCTTTTTATAGGGGCTGCGAGGTGGAGAATCACACCATGTTGCTTTAAAGCAGGAACCCTAGGATCCCTGTTCATTTATTTATTGAGCCTGTATCATGCTGCACGTGTTGCCATAGACCATTTTGCCGTGGAAGATGGCTAGAAATAGGTTATTTTTCGATCATCAATGAGGACAGGGGACATAGCCACAAGAGAGGGAATGATTGAACATCATTAAAGTGTGGAAAATTGGTAGGTCGTGATGTCCTAAGGAGGCTTGCTACCTGCAAAAATTATGGGCCGGTCTTGACTAACCCATTTCATGAGCTAAAAGACACTTTGAAGAAGTTAGTAAACAGTTCTTTATTTGAAAAGACACTAAGGTAGCCCCTTTTCTCGGAGGGAAAGCGGGTGGGGTCCTGACAATCCCCTGGGTTCTAAGTGTTTTTCCATTATATTTCATTGACTTGAAGTTGGTTAGGCTGATCAGCCTGTCATCAGATTTGGAGCATTGGGTTACACTGCTTGGACACAGAAAAAATCTCTTTCCAGACCTCATCCAGATCGATGTTAGCTGATCCAGGGCATAAAAAGAAAACAAGTGCTCTGGGCTTAGATATAGGGTTGTAAACATTGGAGTACACCGGAAACATGTAACACATGAACACTGCATACAAGGCAAGAAGCACTACAGACAGCTTGAGAGGAAATAATTGCCAGAGTAAGATGTAATGCAGGTACGATAAGCAGGATAAAAACACTGCAGACATATAAAGTAGAATTGCAGAGAGGATCCTAAGCTTTAAAGTCAGGGCGAGAAGGATTACAGAGGGTATTACACAGAGCAGACATGGTAAATACAATACAACAAGAAAATGAAACATTACTGAGTGTAAGTAAGGCTTCAGCCCTTAAAAAGCGCAGTACAGTTGATAATAAATACTACAATGTAACGATACTGCAGATGGTAAAGAACACTGTGTACAGGGTAGGGCACTCTATAGACGATGTACCAAGCACTGCAGACTTTATGGCACATTTCAAATGTCTTAGAATGCTTTTAATCAAGGCAGAATGCTACTACACTTGTTACAGCAGTCAAACTATTTTTTAAAGACTGGAAGCTGTGTGAGTATCACCAGCACGATAGACAGACAGAACCATGATTGTTTGAAAGGAGAGTGCTTCAAGATCACTCCGAAATGTGCAGCTTGTGTGGCACCGTTCTTGATTTGGTTCAAGAATTGGGATGATTGTCATCTCCAAATAACATTTGGACTTGGCAAAAACTGTCAATATTTTCTTATCCAAAAAAAGCTATTTTTTCAAAGTCCTCTCATTTTTGACTCTGACACAGCATCCAGTCGCACCAATATGCATTTTTATATATTTTTCTGCAGGTTTGATTCCACTCTGCAGAAGTATATTGTACCTGTTTTAAGAGACTTCTATTTCAGGTCCCGGCTTTTATAACTGAGGACCTGATTTAGGGTTTGGCAACCCGATGCTCCGTCTATTCCATTTGCTTCCTTACAAGTGGATTAAATCCTTCTCATTGACCAAACTCTAAATCAGACCCAAACTGATTTGCTTTGCTGTAGGGATATTTCGGAATTAAGCTGTAAAATTGTGAGAAGAGAAAATCGGTTTAATTACTTACATTTACTGCTTTGTTCTATTAAGTTCTAAATGCTATTAAGTTTTAGTTCCTGAAATGTCACTTTTATGTCTAGGAATTGATAGTAAGATGGCTGTTTTTTTATAATGTTTTTTTAAAAAGTGTAATATGATATTCATTACCATTATAGGCAATGCTCTTGACCTTATACATAACGTGACAGATGCACCAACAAATGTTGTTAATAATCTTACAGATAATGTTATATATCATATTAACCTTGACATTCTAGAAGGGATGAATCTCATATAATTTGTAATGATTACTGGACTTTAACTGTTGTACTTTAAGTGAATTTGGGAGGTGTTTTAATCATACATTGAGGTTCTGTAACTAAAGCTGACCTTAAATTCACTTTAACCTTTAGTTTTTTCAGTGAAGTTTTTTGTTTTTGTTTGGTAAAGTACACCATCCAGCAGGTCCCTGCAGCCAAACCCCTGCATGTAGCCAAACTCCACTACAGACGCCATGGGCATGGCCTTGGGTACAGCCATAAGCCACACCCTGCACCCCACCCACTGTGGGTGGCTACCCAATGCTGCATGTGCCCAGAGGCCATGTGCAATAGACATTGGCCAAGTGCAGCTATAGAGCACAAAATTATTTTTAACTTTTTGTCTAGAGTTTGCAAATCCTATACTTTTCATAGATCCTGTGCTGGTTTTGCAAACCCTCAGTTTTGAGGAAGGCCTACATAAGACGGGAGGTTTAGGATTCACTAAGCCAGCACAGTATTTGCAAATCCATAATAAAAAACTTGTTTTGTTATTATTTTTAATGCTGGATGTTCCCTTTGGAACCCCACAACATGGGCTTGGGAGTCAGGGTAGACTCAAGTTGCCCTTTTATGCCCTGTTTGTTTTTATTTTTCCCAACACAGTGCTTAGTGTAGTGTGCTAGGTAAAATTTTTGTGACGGACAGCCAATCAGAGTGTGATGGATTTGCAATGGACAATTGGAGGAAAAGCTACCTACTCCAATCATGTGGTTTTATTATTTTATTTATGAATCCTTCATGAATTCACATATCTGCGAAGTATCTGCAGGTTAACAGTCTATATATATATATATATATAAAATAAATTGTAACCCCTTTGAACGCAGACCAAAAAACCCTTTTTAAAACTCTACGTTCTCAAAGACTACTGAACGGTTTTACGCCAAGCAAAGCCACTTCCTTCAATGAAGTTGTACTTTCACTCTATGTTTAGTGCAATTCCTATTAGACATTCTTAAATTATATATAATTATATATAATTCTTATATTAAGGAGCAACAAATCCATCGGATTTAAAATGGGAAATGTCATGTTTGAGATCCCCTTAAATCTTGACAGATCTGCATGAAATTTGCCATGAAGAACTGAAAGTCGATGTACTTTTTATTGAAATTCTTTGTGTAGATTTGTCGAATGGCACCAGAGTTAGGAGCAAACCAAAAATGCCTTTCCAATTAATATAATATATGTATAAAATATATATTCACTGAGAAAACACAGTTAAAGTATAGTTATATTTCAGCAAACACACACCCAAAACAAACACTGAATGCAACATGTATGCAACATGTGACTCAGTGTAACTCACACTCCTGCCATGTTTTGCTATTTGCAGAGAGTCTTTTGTTTTTTGCACCTTAGCAAAGTGGTATATTGAGCATGGTGAGTGGCAAGGGTTATGATGTGTGTTGTGCATTGCACACCATTTAGGAATCGAATTTCAGGGCTTTTGGACATGTGTAGTGGGATTTGGCTAAATGGCTTATCCTTCATCAGGGAACATGCATTCAACCAACATGGGCAATCAGAACCTATTGGTGAGCAATCCCTGCGTCACACCACCTTTAGCCTTGTGGACTGGACATTGCACGCAGGCCTGGCCAGCAGCCTGCAGCCACCAGCCTGTGTATCCTAGCAGATCCTTCACCCGCCCATTGCTTTGATTCCTTTACCTTTTTAGGTCGAGCGCGCAAGCGCTTTGACCTGTTGTAAGTATTGTGGGCTTTTAACCATGTCCATCACTTTCATTCATTTCTGGGCTTGCCTTTCAAAACTCACTTGATGTCATTGGTAAATGGTTTACGTTTTTCCGGCCTTGAGGCTGTTTTTTGTCACGCCTTGCAGGCTGCCCGTTACATAAATTATTGCACGATTGCCGATATACTTCAGTGTGGAAGAACAATTTGTTTTGTTTTGTCTCTCCCCTTCATGCTGCATGGTAGCCAGGGTGCTTACAGTGCGAACAGGCACAGCAGCGTGAACTCCATCGGCTGTATTGGAGCACTGGTCACATTGTTCACAGTCATGTAATTAGAGTAGTTTCTTGTGGCTCTCCCCTTAAAACAATTGAAAATAGTAAATGCTTTACTAAATAGAAATCCTCAAAGCGAAAGCGCCTCTCTCAGCACAGCGGGAGAGCTGATACTACAGTATTCACTGCACTCAGGAAACTCGTCCCAATATGCTTTGCAGGTCATTACTTTCACAAAACTGTTTTCTCATAACTCAGTCTGTGGTTGTCCTAGGACAATGGGGCCACCTACAAAATGTTCTGCACAATGTGCTCTTTCTGTCTACATCATCTACACACTAGGTTACTGGGGACCCCAAAATAATAACCCCTCCTGCCATGTAGTGTCTTTTTGAGTGTTCCTGTGGCAGGACCTTTTGTTTTACACCTGAGAATAGTTTGTGTCTTTGGCTTTTGGTTGCACTATCATTGCCATAGGCCTGCTGCCTCTGAAAATATATAATTCACTATGTTCTTTAAGGGCTAAATTTATAGTTACACTCCATTTTGTAATGTCATTTTCTTTTTGTGTGGTTATGCTCCCTGAGGGATAACTTTATAGTTACATGACTATGTTTTTTTTTACAAATGTTATTTTCATTGTGGTGTTCTTTAGGGGCTGTTTTAAGCATTACAGTCATCTCAACACTCTCAAATATTTGTGGCATGGAAACTTGCCCCATAATGCTTTGCAGGGCATTACTTTTAAAATACATTTGTGCTCATAACTCAGCATGTGGTGGTCCTAAGACAATGGACCACCTTCAAAACATTGTGCCCTTTCTGTCTACATCACCTCTGGGTTTCCCACTGTTGGTGGTGACTCCAAAATTATAATCCCTACACATATGCATTATCTTGTAAAGCTCTCTCATGGCTGGAACTTTTGTTTTACTGCTAGGAGAAGTTATGTTTTATAGGCCTTGTTTGTAATATCATTACAATAGGCCTGCTAGCCTTGAAAATGTGTAATGATCTACGCCCTCTAGGGGCTAAATACATGGCTACACTGCATTACATTCTCCCATTCTGTTTTTTCATGTGGTTATGCTCTCTTAAAGGCAGACTGTATGGTTACATAGGCATGTTTCTTCCAAATGTTATTTTTATTTGTGGTGTCCACTAGGGCCTGTTCTGGGCATTGTAGTCAAAAGACTCTAATATTCGCAACATGAAAACTTGCCACATAATGCTTTGCAGGGCATTACTCAGCATGTGGTGGTCCTAGGACAGTGGGACCACCTTCAAAATGCTCTTTCTGTCTACATCATCCCTGAGTCCCCACACTGGGTTAGTATAACCCCTCCCACCATTCAGTGTCTTTAAGCTTTCTCGTGGCTGGAACTTTTGTTTTACAGCTGGGAGAAGTTTTGTTTTGAAGGTCTTGTTTGTGATATCATTGCAGTAGGCCTGCTAGCCAGAAACACCCTCCAGGGGCTAGACATATGGTTACACTGCATTAGTTTCTCCTGTTTTCTTTCATAAGATTATGTCCTCTAAAAGTTAACAATATGGTTACATGACCGTGTTTCTTACAAATGATATTTTTGTTATGTCTTTATTACACTGTAGCTGTTTGAACACACTTGATAAGTGTGGGTGACCATTTTAGTTTATTTCTTCTCTGTGGCTGTCTTGTGTCTTTTTTGGAGAATTGTGCTAGCCACCCAGCAGCTCTGATGGTGGGAAGGTGAAAGTGGTATTCTATTGGAATTAGCATGGTAGATTTAAGTTAGGATGCTAAAGGGCAACATTTTCAGTTTTTGCTGCAGGTAGAGGAAGAAGGTAAATGGAAGTGCTTACTTATATTCAGGGCTAATGGGATTATATAGCAGAAAAAGAGAAAATTATGCTGCAGGGTTGACTAATTTATGTGGCAATAAAAGTCCAGTGCTGAATATACAATGCGAATAGCTCTAACTCAAGCAAATGCGAGACTTATTGCATTGCAAATGTTTGTTTCAATTAAAATTGTGATTTTCATGAAAATTTAGAATCTTGCAATCTACAATGTTTCTGATAATTGCGATGTTGGGAATATTGTGTGTGTTTCATATTACAAAAACACAGTCTGTGATTTCAGTCAGATTTGGGATTTGTTATTTTTCCATGCTCACCTCAATTTTGCATCTCTAAGAGTGCTCTCCAGGACTCCAGTGGAGTCAAGCACCTACTACTATCTCCCCAGGCCTGTGGACTTTTTTCTGCCTAAGAGCTGAATTCACACCTTTGACCAAATTAGTGTACATTTTTTTAACCCATTTATCAGCCAATCACTTCTTGAAAATTTTAAGTGGGATTGACAGGAGTCGCAATTTTTAAAATCACGCTTTTAACTGACAAATAAGTTAACGCTTTCAAGCCCACCCAGTACCTTTTTTGATGCTAATATCTGAAAAATACATAGAAATGTACATCAAACCACAGAAAACATGCCTTATGTGTAAAATTCGACATTCATGACATGTTTGGCATAACCTGTTTAGCGGTTTTTGCTGCATGGAAGCTAAAATCAGAAAACACATCTTTTTTTAACCTCTTCAACTTTTTTCCCTTTGGCCCTAACTGCACGAACTTCGGCATGCCAGACATTACCTGCACACACTAAGCGAGTACCAAATTTGATCTGTCCATGCCGATCAAAGTTATAGCGAAGCTAATAAATACTTTTTCTTTTTTTATGTATTTTAATTTAAAATTTGCAGATAAAACGATGAGTGCAGTACATCAGTAGAAGTATCCACAATATAGAGCTTAGATCCAAACAAAAAAGGTGAAAAGAGACACTTTCCAAAGCTAAAAGAAATCATGCGGGGATATCAAATGACAAATGTCAAGTACAGGCAGCAAATATAGCAATAAAATTCCTTCATACTCTACAAACAGAAGCATTTACGTCCACAATGATTAGCCGATTGAATAATAGATAACAGATAATTGAAACTAGTGCAGACAAGACTTAAATTCTAGGCATTTAGAAACATCTGAAAGACCCATCATAGAGCACATGATCTAATCTGGTCCGTCCAGCATTGATCAGCCACTTAATAAGTGCCCAAGTACATCAGACTGTGACCTTCATACTAACAAATTCCCACGCTATTCCAAAAAAGGAGCCCTGATCATCTTTTCTTTCTGGCAGGCTTTTTTACCTCCCCTATCATATAAAGCCATTTCCAAATTACAAATCGCCACAAACCGAGCAAGCCGTTGTTGAAAGGTTGCGGGGTCCTTGTCTAACCAGAGTGATGCAATACAAAGGCAGGCCACTGCCACAGCAATGAATACAAACCGCTGAGCAGGGCCGGGGACCACATCTTTATGTACGCCTAGCATTATAAGTTTAGGGGTTAGCCCCATATGGATACCCAAGCATAGTTCAACAAATTTGGCAATCCCTCCCCACAGAATCTCAAGATCCAAACAGGGGACAAACATAAGGATAATATCAACTGCAGGACATTGACACAGGGGCATGTGGTGCCGGCTGTCCCACCCCACCTTGCAATTTTCCGAGGGGTATAATGTAGACCAAAAATGGTCATGTAGTGCTGTGCTTCCAAATGAGCCGACACCGATATAGTACGTGCCAGCTCGATGGATTCTAAAAGGGGACACAATGATGCCCCTTACTTAATTTGCAGTTTTTCAGATTGCTTCTCTAGATCATCCTATGTGAGGGCATTTAGATTAGTGTAAAGCTGGCTAATGGTGCATGTATCCCGCTCGACCAAATGTTCTAGTAGTTCTATCTTCTGACCTCCCCCGGGTGCACCCTCTTTCTTACTTAAAAAGACTCTAATTTGTAGAAACTTGAAAAGATCTTTTCGGGGTATCTAAAAACATACCCTGTATCTATTTAAATTACATAATTCCATCCTGTGAAAAAAATCCCTCAATCGCATAATTCCCCAAGAGGTCCAGTCCACTATGGGTGAGCCCCTAAATATGTCAGGGAGTAGCGGATTTCACTGCAATACAGTATAGTGATTGTAACGCCCCAACCGTAATTTTTTATGTAGTGGTGCCCAGACCCAAGAAGTGCCATATACAGTCTTAAACCAGACTTTCTTAAAATAGCTGGGCTCCACCTGTCTCGAAAAGCTACCTCTCGCTTCTTTCCCCAGCAAAACCTCATATATAGATGAAATTCCAGCCGACCCGCCATCCACCCACTGATCCTGACCTCTGAAAAATGGCTGCATATATAGAAGAGTGGTTGTTGAAGAGCAGCAGCCTAGTTGTAGAGTTTGAAATCCAGTAGTGCCCAACCACCTCTGTCTCTAGGCAATGTCCAACACTTAAGAGCTCTGTTAGTCTTAGAGCAAGCCCTGATAAACCGTGTAATCACATTATCCAAGGCTTTAAACCAGTAGCTGTTATTGCTGCTCTAACCAGAACTATCCTATTTTGTGACTCTCCTAAACCTTCCCCTGAAGAAACTGCTGCAATAAACTGAGTTTCTGCCTCCTTGATGACCCTGTATAACTCTGCCCAGGGCAGCTTTTCATTTTTGTGGTAACTCAGTCCAAAACTGAGGGTCTCCCCGCATATACCAGCCTTAAAGGATTCCCAGACCAGACCACCCCCTTAGAAGCACCCCCCGATTGATCTCCAGAAAGTCTGGGATCCACTGCTTCATATGCCGTATATAACACTCATTGAAGGGGAGTGCCCTACCAAAAGTCCAATTAGCTTCTATGGGTCAGAAGCCCGTCCCATTTACCATACTATAATGGTGTCTGTAGATTACATGGGGAATTTTTCTTTACTGCCCCATACAGCAAAGTATGTGAAACCAACATATAATTCAGACGACTATGGAATCTATGTGGGGCAGAGAAGTAAGTGTACCCTGGGTCTGGTGCTTTTAACTTACTCCAGGTGTCATTCAGACCATGATTGCCTGCTAGGTGAATCAAAGACTTAAAATCTCTTGGCTTTCGTCCCTTATATAACCGTGCCCCTTTCTCTAGGCATCCCCCAATTCCATTAAGTTTAAAATTGCCACAGTAAACAATCGGGGTAGGCCAGATGGCCAACTCATTATTGAGCCAATAGAAGAGTGCAGTATCATCCACAATTGACCCATAGACCATTGCCAAAGTAAAACAGCCACTCCCATATTGACACTCCATAATCACCCATCTCCCAAATGTGTCTACCCTTGTGCGCTTAACAGTATAAGCATTGCCATGGGCCAGAATAGCAACCCCTCGAGTTCACACTCCCTGCATAGTGCTCCCAAATAGGTTAAAGCCAATATATTCTAGGAGATGCTTCCGAGAAA